>NC_041391.1:713437203-713572617 GCF_002162155.2 Triticum dicoccoides
TCATTGGAAATCTTGTTTTGTTCTCTTGTTTGTCGCTCGATCATGGTTAGCTAACAATTATCGCAATTCTATTTTTTGTCAACCGATATTTTCATTGGTCAACTAAATAGAAAAATATATCAAATCATGAATATTGAAACAAATACTAGCAACGAAGACCCACTAAACTTGCCATGCTCACGGAAACAAGGGATGAACTCGAAAAGAAATTACATATACAGCAATGTTCAAACACTAGAAGACCTTAAATCCAACTAATAAAAAGACATAAAATCATTTTAACTGGACACTGCTGATCTGGCGCGAGGGGAACAACAACTCGAGCATTGTATTCCAACCAACTGAATTTAGTCCAAGCATAAATGCCACACGGTGGACCTTGTTCGGAGATCATCAGCACTGGATCCAACACGCCTATACCCCCACACGATGACCACCATGCCATCGCCATAATTGCCACCGGACAACCTTACAATCACTTCGGATAAATTCAAATACTTTTAAATATTATTCGTACCTTTTAACCCCTAACTCCAATTTTATCATGTAATTAATTAGAAAAATATGTAGAATATGAATATGATGTTGTTTCACATATTAATAATTTTTTAAATGTTGTCATGTTGAAATAAAGGACGTGGACCTATTGGGATCTTGAGTCATGGTTACTGTGTTAGGGGCGTGTGGTATATTTTTTTCTCCTATTGCAACGCACAGTCTCTTTTACTAGTAAATTCTATTTCATCCGTTCTTAAATGTAAGTCTTTGTAGAGATTTCACAAACTACATACGAATGTATATAGACATATTTTAGAGTGTAGATTCACTCATTTTGATCCATGTGTAGCCCATAGTGAAATATCTAAAAAAAAATTATATTTAGAAACGTAGGGAGTA
The DNA here is from genome assembly GCF_002162155.2 of Triticum dicoccoides. Classification (NCBI taxonomy): domain Eukaryota; kingdom Viridiplantae; phylum Streptophyta; class Magnoliopsida; order Poales; family Poaceae; genus Triticum; species Triticum dicoccoides. The sequence continues at coordinate 713,438,101 of NC_041391.1, forward strand.
TATCTCTACGAATGTTGGCTGTGGGTCGTCTTTATTTGTCCCGATGCACCGACCATACAACCAAAGTTTGTGCCACGCACGAGCAGGTGGGAAGTCTAGCTATAGTACACGCACTCTGTCATTGGACTCTTGTGGCAGCCAGCTAATTTCCCTTCGGAGACCTGCGTACGTGCACATATACAATTCCTGAAAGTCTAGTTGCAAGACTACTAAAAGCTAAGTATTTCCCTGCAGGAGATTTAATGGATACGGTTTTTACCGGAAATGCTTCGGCAGTTTGGCGAGGAATTGAGCATGGACTCCAACTAGTGAAGAGAGGCATGATATGGCGAGTGGGGAATGGTAGTAAAATTCGGATATGGAGAGACCCCTGGATCCCTAGGGGTCCATCTCTACGACTTATTTCGCTAAAAGGAAGATGTCGACTCAAAAAAGTCTCTGATTTACTTGATGTGCATGGGCGATGGAACATGGAGATACTGAACAAATACTTCTGGCCAGTGGACGTTCAGACCATTTGCTCCATCAGAACGTCTCTCAGTCAGGAGGAAGATTTTATCGCATGGCATCTGGGAAAATTTGGCACCTTTTCTGTAAAAAGTGCATATCATCTCGCGATGTGTGAACATGTTCAGGAACATAATGCAGGAGCAAGCAGTACATGTCCGGAGGGGAATCGGCCGTGTTGGAACCTAATTTGGCAAGCTACTGTCCCACCCAAAATGCGTTCATTCGCATGGAGAGTCGCAGTAGATGCCTTGCCAACGAACAGCTGCAAAGCAAGGCGACATCTAAATGTACCTGCTCACTGTCCTTTATGCGGCGCAGATGAGGAGAATTCATTTCATGCACTGATTGTGTGTCCGCATGCAAGGAGCTTATGGGAAGAGATGTATGAGGAATGGCAGCTACCAGAGAAGGCCAAGTTAATTAATACGGGATCAGAATGGTTGTTTGGCATCTTAGCTGAGCAGCCGGCCGTGACAAGGGCGATGATAATCATGCTTCTATGGAGGATCTGGAGCTTACGTAATGACCTAGTCCATGGTAAAGCTGCTCCACCATTGCATGTTTCTCGTTCATACTTGTGTAGTTACCTGGCATCTTATAATCAATCACAACGGCTCAGTGTTGAGGATATTATTAAAGGCAAGTCCCCAGTTGAGGAGGTATCTAGCAGGCAGCCACCACCTCAAGTGCCAAAGAAGACGTGGCCCAATCCACCCTCGGGTTGGACGGCCCTGTCGGTTGATGGCTCATACATAACAGGAAATGGTGACGCGGGTACTGGAATGGTCCTTCGAGATTCCGATGGCTCTGTAATCTTCTCTGCTTATAGACATCTATTTCATTGTAAGGATGCTCTTGAGGCGGAGATCAGTGCCATCCTGGAGGGGTTATCAATGAGCTTTCAACGCTCCGAGCTTCCAATAGTAATCCAATCAGCAAATTCAGTGGCCATTGCTGCTTTGACGGACGATTCGCTTAATCGGTCAGCCTATGGACATCTAATGTTGGAAATCAAGAAGCTCCTGCAGCTTCGTGGGTTTGTTCCGCTTTTAATTGATCGTAATCAAAATAGTGTTGCTCGTAGTCTAGCTAATGTAGGGAGAACTGGAGGTAGCACCGCCTGTTGGTTGCACCAGGTTCCAGACAGTATCAAACAGCTTGTATTAGCGGACTGTAACGCTATTTCTAAGGAATAAGAACCCACTTTATTCGGAAAAAAAAACATATACAATTCCGGAGTCACGATGGATACTAGCTAGCGATACAATGTAAACTATCCAAACTAATTTCCTAACCTCTTCTTCGGCTACGCCAAACTCAAACAGATCCAAAACCCCAACGAAAAACAAGAAGATGGACGACGTCGAGAGCCAGGCACCCCATGGAGACCGGGAGATCAAGGCCGCCAGACACTACCCATTTTGGCTCATCATGGTGGTCGGGCTGGTCGTCGTCGGCACCGTGATGGCTTTAGGCGGTTTCCTCCAATACGGGTACTATGGTATCAATGCCCGTTACACCGTCGCGGTAGATTCTGTCTCCGGCACCGACCCCAAGACAGGCCTCTCGTTCAACCTCACCTTCGGCATCGCCTCCCAAAGTTACGGGTCAGAGGCGTGCATTAACCCCGGTGCATACATGGAGGTGACCTACCGGGGTACCCACCTCGCCGCCAGCACGCCCGAAACACGACCGCTCTGCGCTAAGCCACGGAAGGCGGTGGAGCAGCATGTCCTCGCAATGGCCACCACGGTTCGAACGTGTTGGACGGTCTTGTGGCCGACATGAAGAGAGGGGTGGCAGTGTTCGACGTCACATTGCACCTGCCAGTCGGATCTTATGGCAGGGCGAACGCATGGGTGCCAGGCTGCAAGGGTATGCGGGTCGGGCAGGGCGCTGTGACGTGTGAATCCCCCGAGCAATAGTTGTCTGCTTAGCTAGAATAGTTGGTAGTTGATACAAGAATTTTGTTTTACCGTATACTTAGTCTGACTAGTATATATGGACGATCTAGTTATCGACTCATCGATCAGCATGTTGTCAAAAAAGTGTAAACCTCTTTGCTTTCTTTCTTGGTGCCGCGGTAGAGCGCGTCCCGCGGCGCTGCGGCTGTTGGTCTGTCTGCCGCCCTGTTGTGTCTCCAGTCCTGCGAAGACGCCTCCTTGTTTGAGCTGGGGGCTGCGCTGAGGGCCCGTCTGCGGCAAGCTGCTTGAAGATGGTTGGCCACTTGCGCCCCCGGCAGGCTCGCTTGCCTCGGCTTCGGGCTCCTCCTCGCCAGCGACCTCCCCGCCAAGGTCCTCTCGGTCGGCAAGGCTCGCCGCTTTGGCCGCCTCTGCCTCCTCCAACGTGAAGCCGAACTCGCCCGCGGCGGCGGCTGCCGCCGCCTCTTCGGCCCTGGTGGCGATGTACCGCATCTCGTCGTCGGTGGTGTCGCGGGTGAGGAGCCTCTGCTCGTCGGCGTGGACTGCTACCTCCGCCAAGCCGTCAAAGAATTGCCGCACGACATCGTCGGCGGGCTCTATCCAAGTTGGGATAATCCCGTGCGAGTCGCACTCCGGCATCATTGCACGGATGCGATCACGCTAGGAGTTGTTGCACAGTGGGATGACGCCCTGCGGCAGCCTGGACCACTCCGGATGGTTGGCGTCGTGCTTGAATAGCTCCCTGAGCATCCCGTCAAGCTCCAAAACTGTGAAGTTGAAGTTGAGGCCTGGACGCAGCCTCATGATATCCGCCGGGCCGCCAAACAGCCAGGCGGGCCTCCTCCTCTCCTGCAGAGGGGCGATGCGATGGCGAAGGAAATCCGCGCCAACGGCCCCTACTGTGAGCCCGGCAAGCCTGAGCCGCAGGATTCGGGTGGTGGCGATCTTCAACTTGGCATCATCCGGCGACAGAGCGCTCCAATCGCCGCCGCGCACTACCCGGGTCTGGCGCAAGTTGGTGAATGGCTGCGGATTGGCGTCAACAATCCAGCACCACTCCGCCCTCCACTCGTCCCATTTGCTGCGGAGCTCCCCCTCCAGATACACCTCCTTCTTGCCGAGCCTTGAGGTCCAGGAGACCCCGCCAGACAAGGGTTCTCCTTTCTCGACCCGGGAGTGAAATAATGGCGGAAGAGAGCAACGTTGGGATGAATTCCGACGAAATTCTCGCAAAGATGCGCGAAAACCGCCATTGTCAGAATGGCGTTGGGGGTGAAGTCAAGGAGATGGAGCCCGTATGTGTTTATGATATCGTAGAAGAAATTGGAAAAGGGCGGGCAGAGCCCGCAATAGAAGAACAGAGGGAAGAAATGGTATCCTCTGGGACACTTTTTCGAAGTAGAAGCTTCGTCGGAGAGTACCTGCGTGCGCGGATGCGCCCGCGTCTCCGTCGACCAGAAGAGATAGAACTCCTCCCGCAGCGCCTTCGGGGTGAGCTCGGGGGGGAAAAGCGCTCAAAGATGTCGTGGGGAACGAACACCTATGGGGCAGGGCCCCTTTTTGGTCCGGCAAGGGAGCGGGGAGTGCACAAAGAGCAGATCGAGGCGAAGCACGCGAGGGATTTTACCCAGCTTCGGAGCTCTCCGGAGAGATAAAACTCATACTGCTGCTTTGTGTTGGTATTCTGTTCTTGCTCGAGAGCGTAGGTGTGTTGTAATTTCGAATGAGTCGAACCTCTTCTACGTGCGCATGGGCCTCCTTTTTATAGGTTAAAGGGGTCACCGACAGGTGGCAACGCAGGAGGAGGGGTAAAAAAGTAAAAAGAGGGGTTGGTACAACCGCTATCCACAGTGTATCCTACCTAATTCTAACGGCAGGGGACAAGCGCATTTAATGCCCATCCGCCTCGCCCAACAGTGCAGAGAAGCGACCGTTAGGGGCGCCACCGCCTGCCACGATGGCCTTCTCGTCATCTCCACTTGCCACCTCGCACCGCTTGGATGCACAGCGCCCCGCCACGTGCTCCTGGGATGGTCCTGGGGCGACACGTCGTCGGATGCGCTGGAGCGTGGGTGCAGAGTGGCAGCCTCGCCGCGGCAAGCGCCTTGCCACAGTCGTTGTCTTGCCGCACCCGAGAGCTTGTCGCTCGTCGGGTCTTGCCGGGACGCGCGGCGCGTCGCGGCAAGTTCTTCGTGGTGCCTTGGTTGGCCTTCCCGGCAAGCTCCTCTTGCCGGGGCCTTGTCCTTCCCGGCGAGTTACTCTTGCCGGGGCCTCGTCTTCTTAGTTAAAATACTTTGTTCTTGAATGGCATCAATATGAGCTACGGAGGATCTTGGCGGACGCCCGGCAAGCCCTGCCACTGGGTGCTGCGACTGCCCGTGCACAAGTTCGGGATACTAAGATACCCCTACTTTAGTACACCAACACTTGGAACAATCCGTTGCATGAAGTATATCTTCCGACCGTGGTTAGCAGGGTTTGTAAGATCTGTTTGTTATCTTGTTTGTTCTAGCGATTGTGGTTACCAGACGACTATCACAATTCTATTTTTTGTCAAGCGATATTTTTATTGGTTATAACTAAATAGTAAAATACATCAAAGCATGTATATTGAAACAAATACTAGCAACAAAGACCTATGATATATACTTACCATACTCACTGAAACAATGGATGAACCGGAAAAAAGTTATGTATATGACAATGTTTAAATACTAGAAGACCTAAAATCCAACTAAAAAAGACCTAAAATCCTTTTAACTGGACACTGCTGATCTGGTGCGAGGGGAACAACAACTCGAGCATTGTATTCTGACCAACTGAATTTAGTCCAAGCATAAATGCCACGCGGTACAACTAGTACGGAGATCGTCGGTAGTGGCTCCAACACGCCTATGCTCCCACAAGATGACCACCATGTCATCGACGTAATTGCTATCGGACAGCCTTACAGTCACTTCGAACATACGTGTCGGGCTACGCACATGCTAGTATGACGGCTCGCGGAGACAATGCGGAGGGTAAGGTTGAACGATGGGTCTAGAGCCGGTAGCCCAAGGTCTGTGGTAGGGTCCAGGCCGGAGATGGAATCGATCCCAAGTTCCCAATCGAGTGTGAACTGAGTGTGGCTCTTATGTTTAGGTTTTTTGTGGGGCAACCAACCAGGGTTCAAGTCTTAGACTTGGCATTGGTGGATTTTTTTTTGGACTTATTTCAGGCCTTCTGTAATGACTTCGTTAATCTCAAGATCATGTGTTGGCTCGGTATCTCGAAGGTGCTCATAGGGTATTGTGTGTGCGTGCATGTATAAGGATGAGTGTATGCTTATATGTATGAGCGTCTGCGTCTATACTATGTTAAAAAATATCTCAACCGAGTACTCTGGGTTCGTCTGGTTTGTTAGTTGCTACTTGGTAACTAGAATCGTATAACCGTAGGATTGCCTAAGTAGTACACAAGTCTCCGGCCAAAAAGATTTTATTTTCCGGGTGAACAGAGGAATTAGTTGACCAGTTAATATCCTTTCCGATAACAACACCATCTGCTATATAAATTCCAGCCCGAGACCCCAACTCAAACACAAACACAAACACAAACACAAACACAATCCATCGATCTAACAACAACGGCGTACGTCCATGGCTGCCACCGTCAACCGCGGCGGCGCTCCAGACTATGACAGCCCAGGCTTCATCTTATGCACACTATTGGCCGTTGCCGCTGCGATCCTACTCGTCGCCGGTATAGGCTGTTTGCTCTACTACGGGCCTGCCTATCCTTAATACTACGTCGCCATCAACTCCGCCTCGGGCCTCCTTGACGTCCCGGCGCCGAACCTCACCCTGAATCCGGAGTTCAACCTCACCGTCCGCGTCACCTCGGCGAGCCCCGGTCAGGGCGTGTGCATCGAGGCCGGCACGTACGTGGAGGTGTCCTACCGCTGCGTCATGCTGGCCGCTAGCACCGCCACGTCGGAGACTCTCTGCACCGAGCCGGCCAAGTCAAGGGAGGTGCCCTTCGTCGCTAGGGGCGTCGGCGTGCGCGTGCCGGGGTACATGATCGACAACCTCGCCGGCGATGTGCGCAACGGGGTGCATGTGTTCGACGTGACGATCAAACAGTCAGACGCCTTCTACGTCAATCGTAAGGTGAAGTCGTGCGGGGGCAGGCGGGTCGGCGGGCACACTGCCGATGAGTTGGAGATCGCATGCGATGGTGTGTGGTTGTGCCCTGACCCGGACCAGAGAAGGATGCCTTCGCTCAACTCGCCCACAAAACACGTCTCTGCTTAATCAATTGTTATGTAAATCAAGACCAAGGATATCACGCCCTCAAGTCAAAATCCCTTTTCTCAAGATCAGCCGTCAAGATGCGTTACAGATTCACTAGAGTTAGATTAAACGGTGTTATACATATATTTGTAATTTCGGTTGTCAAGTGTGGGACGCGCCTCACGTCTTTTGCTTCAGTCAATCTAATTTTAATTTTAGTTACTCCTACTTAGCTTGTTTGATGCCTCGCATACGTTAGATTGATGCGCCACGTACTTTCTCTGTTTCAAAATGAGTGTCGTGGTTTTCATATAAATACGACATTTATTTTTGAACATAAGAGGTAGTTTTTAACAACACATGAGTTCTAAAACTATAGGAACAAGAACATACCCCGCGCGTTACTGCAGCACTTCATGCCTTTTATAAAAAGCTTTGAACAAATACTTTCCAAGAAAAAAGAAGGAAAAATAAAGGGTTTTTATCACGTATGCCACTAGTTATGTCTCACTACCCAGTTTTGTCATTAAAAGTTACAACTGCTAAAAAATGTCATCGTTACGTGAGATGCTTGCTCAAAATACCATTAGATACCTAAAAAATGTCATCGTTTCATTAGATGTTTCCTCAAAAATGTCATTAGAAATTGTTATTGGCAGGTCAAATCCGTTGACCATGTTATATGAACAAAATACCCCTAGACCCACATGTCAGATCTCTCTATCTCACAGTGGTAAGTGTGGACCTCACTTGTTAGGAGTAAGCAAGCGATCAACTTTAGAGAAAAATTAGAACACTGTTGGGGGTCGAGTGGGACCCACACCTATCATAGTGAGATAGAGGGAGGTCTGACATGTTGGTCCATGGGTATTTTGGCCATTATAACATGGTAAACAGGCTTTGACTGAGAGTAATTAATGGTCTCTAGTGCCATTTTTGAGTATGTGTCTAACGCGTCGATGACATTTTTGAGAAGTTGAAATTCCTAATGGCAAAATTAAGTAGTGGGACGCAACGGATAGCATATATGAGAAAAACCCAAAAAAGAAGTGGCATTGACTGCAAGTAAAGTTCGCTACATTCTTACAAAGAATTAGTATCCAGGCCTGTGATAGCTAGTTGGTTACTTATTGAAGATCAAGTTGAATATCCATCAATAATAACATTGGCTTGGATTTGAGAAAGTAAGGAATTCAGGATTAGGGAATTAAGATAAACCATGGATTATGAAACCCTATGTACCTTGCCGACGTGAACATGATATAGCAGTCCAGCTTACAAAATGTGATGAGTTCCAACATGCTTTCAGCAGCGAGTGATGGCTCGATCTGGTTAATAGCATTGAAGGACATGAGTAAACTAATGAGAAGTTGTCTGCTCAGTTTGGTGGAGGAAAACAAAAGGGTTATTTTAAGGGAACAACAAACACATGAAACTAGTAACTGACCATTAGGTGCAGCTCAAGACAAAATGGACAGTTGATGAATAGTTTACTACACGTCTACGCATGTGCAGTTTTATGGAAGTTGTGCACCTGAATATGAGCAAACAATGATTAATGTAGAAAAAAGGTACAGCTGAAAACTATGAAATAGAACCTGGATGAAATATGTTCTTTTTTGCACTATGTGCATGGTAGTATGGGATGAGGATTTTGGGCACACAAGTGTTGGGGCACTTAGGTCCATGGTGTCGCCTTTTTATTTTGGCTTCTGTTTTTCAAAGTTCTATATTTTTTTAAACAAAAAAATTCAAAGTAAGTTATGTTTTCATATTCATGTTTCTCGTGACCGACGCTTTCAAATAAGATGCAATTTTAATATATTTTGATGACTGTTAAAAAAAGTGTTAAGTTTCAATATTGAGACTTAGTACGAGTGAGCGAAAAAAATCAATTATTTTGTGTCTATGACGGACAGAAAACATTGCTTAAAATTATATCTTTGAAACTGGTTGAAACATTGCAGTTTTAGATGCAAAAATTGTAAGTTTCATCATTAAAACTTAAAACTTATTGTGCCCTCGTGCGGGATCCAACTATGGCGTGAATCGCAAGGCAAATCAAGCGGTGCACGGTAACAACAGAAGGGATGTGGACTCCCTAATTATCCTCACTCCACGGGAGATTTGGCTAGAGAGGAACAGACGTGTGTTCGACAAGGCAGTGATGATTCCCACACTTGTAATAGGTAGGATTAAGGCAAACTTCGAGAGGTTGAGAAAAGCGAGAGAGATAGCATGTGCACGTGGGTCTTTCAGCGATGATTGCGTGTGATCAGAACCGTTGTGGGTAACAACTCCCCTCCATCTTAATACATAAAACACAAAAAACTCATAAAACATGCAAAACTCTTGTAGTGTTCTTAAATACGAAGTTAATTTATTCGATTGGAGATATGGAAGACCCTAAAAGGGGTATGCTCCCTTCACCGAGCCGACAACTCCAATTGACTCAACCTTGACCATCTCCATCATTGATTCGCATTAGCTCCTAATCACATGCTACCTCAGTTTCTTCATCTCCATCGGCCACGAGCACGTAAATCATGCACTATTTAGGGCTACTATTTTCGGTCATCGTCCTCGGACTACCTCAGACAAACAAACCGGCAATGGAATTAAATATTAGCATCACTGGAATTTAATAATGTACACTTTTTGGTGAACCTAGTGCATGTGAGTATTTTAATAACAAGTAATACCTGGTTTATACTAAAATGTTTTAACATTTTAATTATATAATAATAGTGATGTAATGATTTTATTATCCGATTTTACCATTTAAAGTGGAAAATACACTTGCATTAAATTTATAACATATATAAAAAAGGAAGTAAAAAATATAGTTTAATGTATGAGACACCGGTTTTTTTTACAATTTTAGGTTAATAATCATAACTTGAGAACTTAGCCCTAGCTCTTGATCCATTTTTTGTAATGTTATATTTTCCTTTGTATCTACTAATATTTACCAACCTCAATTGTGTGATAAATTTAGAATAGGGATTTATCAAATCGATACTAATTGGTTGGAGGTTGAAACAAAAATTATTGAAGATCAATGAAAAAATCGCATGCCTTTATAATTAATTGTGCCGGCTAGATGAATGTCAAATATATACATGTGTTCAAATTTATTTTACTTTCCTAAATATCATGGTAGAGAGCTCTACGACTAGTAGAGATTTCTATCACGCGTCTTTATCTATGTTATTTAAGGGCAATAGACGATATATCACCAATGGGATTTCCCTCGAACCGTCACGTTGCTTCGGATGGATTTTTCATGACCAACTATTTTTTTTCTTTTTTTCTCCAAGAAAAACTCACAAGTTTTATTACGTCGTCACAACGTTTACGAGGACGAAGAGAAGATTTCCAATTTGACCTAACCAAACATGCCGGCCAACCCCCATAGTAAGAACATGCTTTTGTGAGCCTCAATATTTGAGTTTGTAAACTTGTGACTAAAAATACATGAAATAAACCCTGATGAATTCACTAACCACTGCTCCATAGCTATAATGTCTTCCTCTAGGGCCATCGCCTTCCTGGTTGCTAGAACCTCGAGGATAGCATGATCATCAACGTGCGGGAAAAACACAGTTGACGCGCCCAAAAAAGTACCATCATGGTCAAGGAAAATCGCTCCCACAACTCCGAATCCGCCATTCCTCAACACTGTTGCATCAATATTTATCTTCACATGGTCCGCTGGAGGAGGGATCCACTGACTTGTTCTAGATACTAGGGCTGGCGGTCTAGACGTCGCATGCTTTTGCAAAATTTGTATATCTGACGGGAATGATAACACAAAGCTATGGGTAGATAAGTGCCTCTGGAAAATATCCCCGTTAATAGATTTTCTGCGAGAGCTCCATATCGCCAACAGCGTTACAATCATCCTTGTAAATTCTTCCCGTGACAGCAAATCATTCATGGCAAATGCCCAATCCTTGGCATTGGGTTCATTGTTCAGACGCATATGCTCGGTCACTACCTCATTAGAGAGAGAGAGGGAGCCCAAATGTTGTGTGTCATACTGCAATTTGGTAAAATATTTTTTTGCATGTTCATGGCTTTGAAGTTCGGTTAAAGGGGGGGACCTTTAGTAAAGGCCCTTTAGTCCCGGTTCCAGAACCGGGACTAAAGGCCCTCCACGTGGCTGCTGCCTGGAGGTCCACCTTTAGTCCCGGTTGGTAACACCAACCGATACTAAAGGATTTTTTTAAAAAAAATAATTTTTTTTTGAATTTTTTTCCGATTTTCAATTTTTTGAATTATTTTAACCTCTAATCTCTAATCATCCCTCATCATTGCTCAATTTAATCTCTAATCACCCCTCATCATTCCAAATCATCTAACTTCCCGAACGGTCACCCATCCTCCCACTCCCCAAGCCTGAGCACACTTAACTTCCGGGTTCTATTCTCCCTCGTTTCCAAGTCTGCACTTGTTGTTTTCCTGACAATAGTAAGATGTCAATCCTAATAACCCTCAGGAGTTTAGCTTTAGCATGAAGTCACATATTTCACTGTTTGAGTTTGAAACTATTGTTTAAAAAACAATAATTATTTAGTAACACTAATATTTCTTGAATAAGTAGTTTGACCATTGTTTGACCATAGTTTGACCAGATTTAACCAAAATTCAAAAAAAACTGAAACAATTATTTAGTAACACTAATATTCTTTAATAATTATTTAGTAACACTAATATTCTTTAATAATTATTTAGTAACACTAATACTTCTTGAATAAGTAGTTTGACCATAGTTTGACCAGATTTAACAAAAAATTTAAAAAAACTGAAATTTGAGCATAACTTTTTTCCTTTTGGAATTTGAGGAATCTAAAATTTTGCAAACAGGCCATAGGCCGTCAAAATCGGATGCGGATTTTCGTGTTGAACATTTTGATATATCATACTTTTTTTCTGACATCGTATGCAAAAGTTATAGCCGTTTTACATTTTCCCTACACTTTTTGCAAAACATGTCCACATTTAAGTTTTTAAATTTTCCTAACTAGTAGATGTGGTAACATAACTACATCTCAAAGGATTTTAACTTTTGAAGTTTTTATCATTTTCTTTTGCTTTTTACAAAACTGAAAAGGTGATGCACCGGGGGGGTAGGACTTGAAAATTGCACCATTAGTACCGGTTCGAGGCACGAACCGGTACTAATGGGCATCAGACCCATTTGAACCGGGAGTAATGCTTGTACGGTGCCCTCGCCGCTTGAACATTAGTCCCGGTTTGTAATGCAACCGATATTAATGCTCTTTTCTGGCTGAACCAAAGCCCCATTTTCTACTAGTCTCTACACAAACGGTGCTCGCTGACAGGTGGGCCACATCACGTGGATTAATCTTTCCATGGCTCTCTCCCGCATCACGTTCGTATCGGTTCACGAACATTTGCGATGTCCATTTTGGGGGTTTGCATTGGAGATGCCCAAAGAAATCTCCATTGCATACCACGCCCTTGAGGTAAAGTTTAGTTGACAACATTACATTTAACATTGTATATAGAACTAGTTTATACTGAACATTTTAACTTTTATAATTATATATTATTCCATTTATGTACTGTGTGACTAGTATAAGTTTTTTATATATACTTAAAAAATCAACCATATAATACTAATATGATTTTAAGAAATAATGAGCCCGTTATACATGTTTAATGTTAATGGTGGAAAATTCACTTGCATTAATAAATATAAAACATATATTCAAAAGTAAGTGTTCCATGTCTGAGAACATCTTATTTTGTTTTTACAATAATGAGTCAACAATAGGAACTCAAGCACTTAGCATTGATAGAGAGCCCTACTGCCAGCAGAGATTTATAGAATGCACTTTTATCTGTCTTTGGTGCAATAGACGATATAGTTAGCAGCAGAGTTAAATTGAACCTTCTAGAACACATAAGATATATCACCAATGGGTTTGCCCTTGAATTGCTGCATTGCTCACCTCATGAGTTTTTTCATGACCAAATATATTTTTCTTTTTGAGTACGCCAAAGGCGTACCGTATTTTTATAGAAGAAAGAAATAATGTTTACAAGAGTCCGTGCAAGACGAGAGCGCCTACACGGGAGCTCCGACTCCAAGAAAAATACAAAACCTACTCTCTCACAAATCTAGCTAGTCCCTTGACTCCTACTCCCACCATCTTCCAAAGTTTGATCTCCTCCTAGATTTGTTGCACTAGGCTTGGGGCCGATCTAACATGATCATTCCGATTGAACACTCTTGCGTTCATTTGCTTCCACAAGTGCCACGCGGTTGTTATGGCGAAGGAGTCGAACCCTCTTTTGACCTTGCCTTGGAAGGACTCTCGTGTCTTCTCCCACCACTCTATAAAAGTGTCCTCGAGATTTGGAATTTGTATGTTGACTTGTAAGAACTCGAAGCAGCCACTCCATACTTGCCTCGCATAAACGCACCGAGCTAGAATGTGATCAACTGTGTCCACTTCTTCACAGCAGGTGTAGCACGCCGATGTTGTCTCTTGGAGTCCGCGTCTCCCTCTTCGGTCCGATGTTCAAAACCGATACTGGGAGGCCAGCCAAGCGAACATTTTGCACTTGAGGGGCGCCCAGCTGCTCCAGATGCAATTAGCAGTGGCAAAACGGGTCATTCCCTGGCACATCATCTTGTAAATGGACTTTGCGGTATATGTTGCCGCCGCATTGCAAGGCCAACTGAAAGCATCGGCCTCCGACTCATTCCTGGCTACCGTAGCCACGACCTGCTGCAGATGGAAGAGCTGCAAATGCGCAGTAAAGGAGAGGTCACTCGCGATTTTGTGAACCCATGCTCCCTCAAGCAGAACCTGCTGGACAGTTATCTTGCCCTTGACGCGTTTGTCGACCATTCCGGAAATCAGGGGGCGATATCCTTGGCCGCGAAGTAGTGTATCCATCTATCTGTCCAGAACATAACCTTGCTACCCTCTCCAACTTTGATGATCACCATGATATCAAAAACTACCTTTGCCTCCTTGTCCATCATGAGGTGTAACCCTGGCCAAGGGCAGGTGGGGTCTGTCCTTCTTATCCATTCGCACCGAACACGCATGGTTAGGCCTTGGATCTTCAGGTTCTAGACTCCCAAACTGCCAAAACATATAGGTCTGCAAATGGTGTGTCATGCCACCAAGCACTGCCCTCCTTTGACGGTCTCTTTCCCAGCCCAGAAAAAAGCTCTCATCCATTTTTCCACCTCTTCGAACACCCATTGTGGCGCGTTCATGCCGAGCAGATGGTGAATAGGCCCCGCCGCGATTACACTTTTAACTAGCACAAGTCTTCCTCGTCTCTGAATCAGGCCGCGCTGCCAAAGCTGGAATGAAGTGCTTGACCTGATCTAGCATGGGTTGCCAGTGCACTTTGGTGAGCTTGTGAATGTTTAGTTGCAGGCCTAGGTATTTGCATGGGAACAATCCCATTTGGCAGTTGAAGAACTCTTGCACCCTCTCCGCATCTCCTTGTTGTCCTTGGATTAAGGTCCCAGAAGTTTTACTATAGTTCACGCGAAGACCCGAAGCATGACCGAAAGCTTGGAGCACCTCTCTTGTGCAAGAAAGATCCTGCTATGTGGGACGCACAAAAAGTGCTACATCATCGGCAAATAGCGCGCGAGAGCCTTTGATTAGCCAGGACGCCGTTAAATGAGGACATGACACCAGCTGTGGATGCTCTACATGTTGGGTTTCGTAGTAATTTCAAAAAATTTCCTACGCGCACACAGGATCATGTGATGCATAGCAACGAGAGGAGAGTGTTGTCTACGTACCCAACGCAGACCGACTGCGGAAGCGATGACACGACGTAGAGGAAGTAGTCGTACGTCTTCACGATCCAACCGATCAAGCACCGAAACTACGGCACCTCCGAGTTCGAGCACACGTTCAGCTCGATGACTATCCCCGGACTCCGATCCAGCAAAGTGTCGGGGAAGAGTTTCGTCAGCACGACGGCGTGGTGACGATCTTGATGAACTACAGCAGCAGGGCTTCGCCTAAACTCCGCTACAGTATTATCGAGGAATATGGTGGCAGGGGGCACCGCACACGGCTAAGGAATCGATCACGTGGATCAACTTGTGTCAACTTGTGTGTTTAGAGGTGCCCCTGCCTCCGTATATAAAGGAGTAGAGAGGGGGAGGCTGGCCGGCCATAGAGGGAGGCGCAGGAGAGTCCTACTCCCTCTGGGAGTAGGATTCCTCCCCCCAATCCTAGTCCAACTAGGATTCCTCGGAGGGGAAGGGAGAGAGGTGGGCCGGCCACCTTCTCCTAGTCCTAATAGGACTAGGGGAGGGGGAAGAGGCGCAGCCACCTTGGGCTGCCCCTTTCTCCTTTCCACTAAGGCCCATGAAGGCCCATATGGCTCCCGGGGGGTTGCGGTAACCTCCCGGTAACCCGGTAAAATCCCGATTTCACCCGGAACACTTCCGATGTCCAAACATAGGCTTCCAATATATCAATCTTTATGTCTCGACCATTTCGAGACTCCTCGTCATGTCCGTGATCACATCCGGGACTCCGAACAACCTTCGGTACATCAAAATGCATAAACTCATAATATAACTGTCATCGTAACCTTAAGCGTGCGGACCCTACGGGTTCGAGAACAATGTAGACATGACCGACACATGTCTCTGGTCAATAACCAATAGCGGGACCTGGATGCCCATATTGGCTCCTACATATTCTACGAAGATCTTTATCGGTCAGACCGCATAACAACATACGTTGTTCCCTTTGTCATCGGTATGTTACTTGCCCGAGATTCGATCGTCGGTATCCAATACCTAGTTCAATCTCGTTACCGGCAAGTCTCTTTACTCGTTCCGTAATACATCATCTCACAACTAACATATTAGTTGTAATGCTTGCAAGGCTTATGTGATGTGTATTACCGAGAGGGCCCAGAGATACCTCTCCGACAATCGGAGTGACAAATCCTAATCTCGAAATACGCCAACCCAACATCGACCATTGGAGACACCTGTAGTACTCCTTTATAATCACCCAGTTACGTTGTGACGTTTGGTAGTACCCAAAGTGTTCCTCCGGTAAACGGGAGTTGGATAATCTCATAGTCATAGGAACATGTATAAGTCATGAAGAAAGCAATAGCAACATACTAAACGATCGGGTGCTAAGCTAATGGAATGGATCATGTCAATCAGATCATTCTACTAATGATGTGACCTCGTTAATCAAATAACAACTCATTGTTCATGGTTAGGAAACATAACCATCTTTGATTAACGAGCTAGTCAAGTAGAGGCATACTAGTGACACTCTGTTTGTCTATGTATTCACACATGTATTATGTTTCCGGTAAATACAATTCTAGCATGAATAATAAACATTTATCATGATTATAAGGAAATAAATAATAACTTTATTATTGCCTCTAGGGCATATTTCCTTCAGTCTCCCACTTGCACTAGAGTCAATAATCTAGATTACACTGTAATGAATCTAACACCCATGGAGCTTTGGTGCTGATCATGTTTTGCTCGTGGAAGAGGCTTAGTCAACGGGTCTGCAACATTCAGATCCGTATGTATCTTGCAAATCTCTATGTCTCCCACCTGGACTAGATCCCGGATGGAGTTGAAGCGTCTCTTGATGTGTTTGGTCCTTTTGTGAAATCTGGATTCCTTTGCCAAGGCAATTGCACCAGTATTGTCACAAAAGATTTTCATTGGACCCGATGCACTAGGTACGACACCTAGATCGGATATGAACTCCTTCATCCAGACTCCTTCATTTGCTGCTTCCGAAGCAGCTATGTATTCCGCTTCACATGTAGATCCCGCTACGACGCTTTGTTTAGAACTGCACCAACTGACAGCTCCACCGTTTAATGTAAACACGTATCCGGTTTGCGATTTAGAATCGTTCGGATCAGTGTCAAAGCTTGCATCAACGTAACCTTTTACGATGAGCTCTTTGTCACTTCCATATACGAGAAACATATCCTTAGTCCTTTTCAGGTATTTCAGGATGTTCTTGACCGCTGTCCAGTGATCCATTCCTGGATTACTTTGGTACCTCCCTGCTAAACTTATAGCAAGGAACACATCAGGTCTGGTACACAGCATTGCATACATGATAGAGCGTATGGCTGATGCATAGGGAACATCTTTCATATTCTCTCTATCTTCTGCAGTGGTCGGGCATTGAGTCTTACTCAATTTCACACCTTGTAACACAGGCAAGAACCCTTTCTTTGCTTGATCCATTTTGAACTTCTTCAAAATTTTGTCAAGGTATGTACTTTGTGAAAGTCCAATTAAGCGTCTTGATCTATCTCTATAGATCTTAATGCCTAATATGTAAGCAGCTTCACCGAGGTCTTTCATTGAAAAACTTTTATTCAAGTATCCCTTTATGCTATCCAGAAATTCTATATCATTTCCAATCAGTAATATGTCATCCACATATAATATCAGAAATGCTACAGAGCTCCCACTCACTTTCTTGTAAATACAGGCTTCTCCGAAAGTCTGTATAAAACCAAATGCTTTGATCACACTATCAAAACGTTTATTCCAACTCCGAGAGGCTTGCACCAGTCCATAAATGGATCGCTGGAGCTTGCACACTTTGTTAGCTCCCTTTGGATCGACAAAACCTTCTGGTTGCATCATATACAACTCTTCTTCCAGGAATCCATTCAGGAATGCAGTTTTGACATCCATTTGCCAAATTTCATAATCATAAAATGCGGCAATTGCTAACATGATTCGGACGGACTTAAGCATCGCTACGGGTGAGAAGGTCTCATCGTAGTCAATTCCTTGAACTTGCCGAAAACCTTTTGCGACAAGTCGAGCTTTGTAGACAGTAACATTACCATCAGCGTCAGTATTCTTCTTAAAGATCCATTTATTCTCAATCGCTTGCCGATCATCGGGCAAGTCAACCAAAGTCCATACTTTGTTCTCATACATGGATCCCATCTCAGATTTCATGGCTTCAAGCCACTTTGCGGAATCTGGGCTCACCATCGCTTCTTCATAGTTCGTAGGTTCATCATGATCTAGTAGCATGACCTCCAGAACAGGATTACCGTACCACTCTGGTGCGGATCTTACTCTGGTTGATCTACGAAGTTCAGTAGTATCTTGATCTGAAGTTTCATGATCATTATCATTGGCTTCCTCACTAACTGGTGTAGGTGTCACTGAAACAGTTTTCTGTGATGAACTACTTTCCAGTAAGGGAGCAGGTACAGTTACCTCGTCAAGTTCTACTTTCCTCCCACTCACTTCTTTCGAGAGAAACTCCTTCTCTAGAAATGATCCATTCTTAGCAACAAATGTTTTGCCTTCGGATCTGTGATAGAAGGTGTACCCAACAGTTTCCTTTGGATATCCTATGAATACACATTTCTCCGATTTGGGTTCGAGCTTATCAGGTTGAAGTTTCTTTACATAAGCATCGCAGCCCCAAACTTTAAGAAACGACAACTTTGGTTTCTTGCCAAACCACAGTTCATAAGGCGTCGTCTCAACGGATTTTGATGGTGCCCTATTTAACGTGAATGCGGCCGTCTCTAAAGCATATCCCCAAAATGATAGCGGTAAATCTGTAAGAGACATCATAGATCGCACCATATCTAGTAAAGTACGATTACGACGTTCGGACACACCATTACGCTGTGGTGTTCCGGGTGGCGTGAGTTGCGAAACTATTCCACAGTTTTTCAAATGTACACCAAACTCGTAACTCAAATATTCTCCTCCACGATCAGATCGTAGAAACTTTATTTTCTTGTTACGATGATTTTCAACTTCACTCTGAAATTCTTTGAACTTTTCAAATGTTTCAGACTTATGCTTCATTAAGTAGATATACCCATATCTGCTTAAATCATCTGTGAAGGTGAGAAAATAACGATATCCGCCACGAGCCTCAATATTCATCGGACCACATACATCGGTATGATGATTTCCAACAAATCTGTTGCTCTCTCCATAGTACCGGAGAACGGTGTTTTAGTCATCTTGCCCATGAGGCACGGTTCGCAAGTACCAAGTGATTCATAATCAAGTGGTTCCAAAAGTCCATTAGTATGGAGTTTCTTCATGCGTTTTACACCGATATGACCTAAACGACAGTGCCACAAATAAGTTGCACTTTCATTATCAACTCTGCATCTTTTGGTTTCAACATTATGAATATGTGTATTACTACTATCGAGATTTAGTAAGAATAGACCACTCTTCAAGGGTGCATGACCATAAAAGATATTACTCATATAAATAGAACAACCATTATTCTCTGATTTAAATGAATAACCGTCTCGCATTAAACAAGATCCAGATATAATGTTCATGCTCAACGCTGGCACCAAATAACAATTATTTAGGTCTAATATTAATCCCGAAGGTAGATGTAGAGGTAGCGTGCCGACCGCGATCACATCGACTTTGGAACCGTTTCCCACGCGCATCGTCACCTCGTCCTTTGCCAGTGCCCGCTTATTCTGTAGTCCCTGTTTCGAGTTGCAAATATTAGCAACAGAACCAGTATCAAATACCCAGGTGCTACTGCGAGCATTGGTAAGGTACACATCAATAACATGTATATCACATATACCTATGTTCACCTTGCCATCCTTCTTATCCGCCAAATACTTGGGGCAGTTCCGCTTCCAGTGACCAGTCTGCTTGCAGTAGAAGCACTCAGTTTCAGGCTTAGGTCTAGACTTGGGTTTCTTCTCTTGAGCAGCAACTTGCTTGCCGTTCTTTTTGAAGTTCCCCTTTTTTCTTCCCTTTGCCCTTTTTCTTGAAACTAGTGGTCTTGTTAACCATCAACACTTGATGCTCCTTCTTGATTTCTACCTCCGCAGCTTTTAGCATTGCGAAGAGCTCGGGAATAGTCTTGTTCATCCCTTGCATATTATAGTTCATCACGAAGCTCTTGTAGCTTGGTGGCAGTGATTGGAGAATTCTGTCAATGACGCAATCATCTGGAAGATTAACTCCCAATTGAATCAAGTGATTATTATACCCAGACATTTTGAGTATATGCTCACTGACAGAACTGTTCTCTTCCATCTTGCAGCTATAGAACTTATTGGAGACTTCATATCTCTCAATCCGGGCATTTGCTTGAAATATTAACTTCAACTCCTGGAACATCTCATATGCTCCATGACGTTCAAAACGTCGTTGAAGTCCCGATTCTAAGCCGTAAAGCATGGCACACTGAACTATCGAGTAGTCATCAGCTTTGCTCTGCCAGACGTTCATAACATTTGGCGTTGCTCCAGCAGCAGGCCTGGCACCCAGCGGTGCTTCCAGGACGTAATTCTTCTGTGCAGCAATGAGGATAATCCTCAAGTTACGGACCCAGTCCGTGTAATTGCTACCATCATCTTTCAACTTTGCTTTCTCAAGGAACGCATTAAAATTTAACGGAACAACAGCACGAGCCATCTATCTACAATCAACATAAACAAGCAAGATACTATCAGGGACTAAGTTCATGATAAATTTTAAGTTCAATTAATCATATTATTAAAGAACTCCCACTTAGATAGACATCCCTCTAATCCTCTAAGTGATCACGTGATCCAAATCAACTAAACCATGTCCGATCATCACGTGAGCTGGAGTAGTTTCATCGGTGAACATCATTATGTTGATCATATCTACTATATGATTCACGCTCGACCTTTCGGTCTCCGTGTTCCGAGGCCATATCTGCATATGCTAGGCTCGTCAAGTTTAACCTGAGTATTCTGCGTGCGCAACTGTTTTGCACCCGTTGTATTTGAACGTAGAGCCTATCACACCCGATCATCACGTGGTGTCTCAGCACGAAGAACTTTTGCAACGGTGCATACTCAGGGAGAACACTTCTTGATAATTTAGTGAGAGATCATCTTATAATGCTACCGTCAATCAAAGCAAGATAAGATGCATAAAAAGATAAACATCACATGCAATCAATATAAGTGATATGATATGGCCATCATCATCTTGTGCTTGTGATCTCCATCTCCGAAGCACCGTCATGATCACCATCGTCACCGGCGCGACACCTTGATCTCCATCGTAGCATCGTTGTCGTCTCGCCAATCTTATGCTACCACGACTATCACTACCGTTTAGTAATAAAGTAAAGCATTACATCGCGATTGCATTGCATACAATAAAGCGACAACCATATGGCTCCTGCCAGTTGCCGATAACTTGGTTACAAAACATGATCATCTCATACAATAAAATTCAGCATCATGCCTTGACCATATCACATCACAACATGCCCTGCAAAAACAAGTTAGACGTCCTCTACTTTGTTGTTGCATGTTTTACGTGGCTGCTACGGGCTTAAGTAAGAACCAATCTCACCTACGCATCAAAACCACAACGATAGTTTGTCAAATAGACTCCGTTTTAACCTTCGCAAGGACCGGGCGTAGCCATACTTGGTTCAACTAAAGTTGGAGAGGCAGTCGCCCGCAAGCCATCTCTGTGCAAAGCACGTCGAGGGAACTGGTCTCGCGTAAGCGTACGCGTAAGGTTGGTCCGGGTCGTCTCGTCCAACAATACCGCTGAACCAAAATATGACATGCTGGTAGGCAGTATGACTTGTATCGTCCACAACTCACTTGTGTTCTACTCGTGCATATAACATCAACATCATTAACCTAGGCTCGGATGCCACTGTTGGGTTTCGTAGTAATTTCAAAAAAATTCCTACGCGCACACAGGATCATGTGATGCATAGCAACGAGAGGAGAGTGTTGTCTACGTACCCAACGCAGACCGACTGCGGAAGCGATGACACGACGTAGAGGAAGTAGTCGTACGTCTTCACGATCCAACCGATCAAGCACCGAAACTACGGCACCTCCGAGTTCGAGCACACGTTCAGCTCGATGACGATCCCCGGACTCCGATCCAGCAAAGTGTTGGGGAAGAGTTTCGTCAGCACGACGGCATGGTGACGATCTTGATGAACTACAGCAGCAGGGCTTCGCCTAAACTCCGCTACAGTATTATCGAGGAATATGGTGGCAGGGGGCACCGCACACGGCTAAGGAATCGATCACGTGGATCAACTTGTGTCAACTTGTGTGTTTAGAGGTGCCCCTGCCTCCGTATATAAAGGAGTAGAGAGGGGGAGGCTGGCCGGCCATAGAGGGAGGCGCAGGAGAGTCCTACTCCCTCTGGGAGTAGGATTCCTCCCCCCAATCCTAGTCCAACTAGGATTCCTCGGAGGGGAAGGGAGAGAGGGGGGCCGGCCACCTTCTCCTAGTCCTAATAGGACTAGGGGAGGGGGAAGAGGCGCAGCCACCTTGGGCTGCCCCTTTCTCCTTTCCACTAAGGCCCATGAAGGCCCATATGGCTCCCGGGGGGTTGCGGTAACCTCCCGGTAACCCGGTAAAATCCCGATTTCACCCGGAACACTTCCGATGTCCAAACATAGGCTTCCAATATATCAATCTTTATGTCTCGACCATTTCGAGACTCCTCGTCATGTCCGTGATCACATCCGGGACTCCGAACAACCTTCGGTACATCAAAATGCATAAACTCATAATATAACTGTCATCGTAACCTTAAGCGTGCGGACCCTACGGGTTCGAGAACAATGTAGACATGACCGAGACATGTCTCTGGTCAATAACCAATAGCGGGACCTGGATGCCCATATTGGCTCCTACATATTCTATGAAGATCTTTATCGGTCAGACCGCATAACAACATACGTTGTTCCCTTTGTCATCGGTATGTTACTTGCCCGAGATTCGATCGTCGGTATCCAATACCTAGTTCAATCTCGTTACCGGTAAGTCTCTTTACTCGTTCCGTAATACATCATCTCACAACTAACATATTAGTTGTAATGCTTGCAAGGCTTATGTGATGTGTATTACCGAGAGGGCCCAGAGATACCTCTCCGACAATCGGAGTGACAAATCCTAATCTCGAAATACGCCAACCCAACATCGACCATTGGAGACACCTGTAGTACTCCTTTATAATCACCCATTTACGTTGTGACGTTTGGTAGTACCCAAAGTGTTCCTCCGGTAAACGGGAGTTGCATAATCTCATAGTCATAGGAACATGTATAAGTCATGAAGAAAGCAATAGCAACATACTAAACGATCAGGTGCTAAGCTAATGGAATGGGTCATGTCAATCAGATCATTCTACTAATGATGTGACCTCGTTAATCAGATAACAACTCATTGTTCATGGTTAGGAAACATAACCATCTTTGATTAACGAGCTAGTCAAGTAGAGGCATACTAGTGACACTCTGTTTGTCTATGTATTCACACATGTATTATGTTTCCGGAAAATACAATTCTAGCATGAATAATAAACATTTATCATGATTATAAGGAAATAAATAATAACTTTATTATTGCCTCTAGGGCATATTTCCTTCACTACATATCAAAGTCGAGAGGGCATCCGTCGCAATGACAAAGAGCAGCGAGGAGCTGGGATCTCCCTCACGCAATCCACGCGCATGATGAAACCTCTTCCCTTGATTTCCATTAACAATGACTTGAGTAGACACCGTCTGCAGCAGTATCGCAACCCATCTTCTGGAGTGATTGCCGAAGCCCTTGATACGTCCATTTTGCATCATGCTTTGATATTGATATTTATCGCATTATGGGCTATTATTACACATTATGTCACAATACTTATGCATTTTCTCTCTTATTTTACAAGGTTTACATGGAAAGGGAGAATGTCGGCAGCTGGAATTCTGGGCTGGAAAAGGAGCAAATATTAGAGACCTATTTTGTGCAACTCCAAAAGTCCTGAAACTCCACGGAAGTCATTTTTGGAAATTATAAAAAATACTGAAAGAAGAAAATACCAGAGGGGGCCCACACCCTGGCCACGAGGGTGGGGGCGCGCCCTACCCCCTGGGTGCACCCTCCTACCTCGTGGGCCCCCTGGTGGCCCTCCGGTGCCCATCTTCTGCTATGTGAAGTCTTTCGTCCGAGAAAAAATCAGAAGCAAGCTTATGGGACGAGACTCCGCCGCCATGAGGCGGAACCTTGGCAGAACCATTCTAGGCTCTGGCGGAGCTGCTCTGCCGGGGAAACTTCCCTCCAGGAGGGGGAAATCATCGCCATCGTCATCACCAACGATCCACTCATCGGGAGGGGGTCCATCTTCATCAACATCTTCACCAGCACCATCTCCTCTCAAACCCTAGTTCATCTCTTGTATCCAATCTTTGTATCCAAACCTCAGATTGGTACCTGTGGGTTGCTAGTAGTGTTGATTACTCCTTGTAGTTGATGCTAGTTGGCTTATTTGGTGGAAGATTATATGTTCGGATCCTTAATGCATATTAATACCCCTCTGATTATGAACATGAATATGATTTGTGAGTAGTTACGTTTGTTCCTGAGGACATGGGAGAAGTCTTGCTATTAGTAGTCATGTGAATTTGGTATTCGTTCGATATTTTGATGAGATGTATGTTGTCTCTCCTCTAGTGGTGTCATGTGAACGTTGACTACATGGCACTTCACCATTGTTTGGGCCAAGGGGAAGGCATTGGGAAGTAATAAGTAGATGATGGGTTGCTAGAGTGACAGAAGCTTAAACCCTAGTTTATGCGTTGCTTCGTAAGGGGCTGATTTGGATCCATATGTTTCATGCTATGGTTAGGTTTACCTTAATACTTCTTTTGTAGTTGCGGATGCTTGCAATAGGAGTTAATCATAAGTGGGATGCTTGTACAAGTAAGGGCAGCACCCAAGCACCGGTCCACCCACATATCAATTTATCAAAGTACCGAACGCGGATCATATGAGCGTGATGAAAATTAGCTTGACGATAATTCCCATGTGTCCTCGGGAGCGTTTTCCTCTATATAAGAAATTCTCCAGGCTTGTCCTTTGCTACAAAAAGGATTGGGCCACCTTGCTACACCTTATTTACTTTTATTACTTGTTGCTCGTTACCATTTACCTTATCACAAAACTATCTATTGCCGATAATTTCAGTGCTTGCAGAGAATACCTTACTGAAAACCGCTTGTCATTTCCTTCTGCTCCTCGTTGGGTTCGACACTCTTACTTATCGAAAGGACTACGATAGATCCCCTACACTTTTTGGGTCATCAAGACTCTTTTCTGGTGCTGTTGCCGGGGAGTGAAGCGCCTTTGGTAAGTGGAACTTGGTAAGGAAAAATTTATATAGTGTGCTGAAATTTACTGTCACTTGTTACTATGGAAAGTAATCCTTTGAGGGGCTTGTTCGGGGTATCTTCACCCCGTCCAGTAGAGCAAAGAGTTGCTCCTCAACCTACTGAACCTACTGAAAATGTTTACTTTGAAATTCCTTCGGGTATGGTAGAGAAAATGCTAGCTAATCCTTTTGCAGGAGATGGAACATTGCATTCCGATTTACACTTAATCTATGTGGATGAAGTTTGTGGATTGTTTAAGCTTGCAGGTATGCCCGATGATGTTATCAAGAAGAAGGTTGAGGGAGTCCTGGATTAGGGGGTGTCCGGATGGCCGGACTATAGCCTTTGGCCGGACTCCTGGACTATAAGATACAAGATTGAATACTTCGTCCCGTGTCCGGATGGGACTTTCCTTGGCGTGGAAGACAAGCTTGGCGATACGATCTCCTACCATTGTAACCGACTCTGTGTAACCCTAACCCTCTTCGGTGCCTATATAAACCAGAGGGTTTTAGTCCATAGGACGAACAACAATCATACCATAGGCTAGCTTCTAGGGTTTAGCCTCTCTGATCTCGTGGTAGATCTACTCTTGTACTACCCATATCATCAATATCAATCAAGCAGGAGTAGGGTTTTACCTCCATCGAGAGGGCCCGACCTGGGTAAAAACATCATGTCCCTTGTCTCCTGTTACCATCCGCCTAGACGCATAGTTCGGGACCCCCTACCCGAGATACGTCGGTTTTGACACCGACATTGGTGCTTTCATTGAGAGTTCCTCTATGTCGTCATCTTTAGGCCCGATGGCTCCTCCGATCATCAACAACGATGCGGTCCAGGGTGAGACTTTTCTCCCCGGATACATCTTCGTATTCGGCGGCTTTGCACTGCGGGCCAACTCGCTTGGCCATCTGGAGCAAATTGAAAGCTACGCCCCTGGCCATCAGGTCAGATTAGGAAGTTTGAACCATACGGCTGACGTTCGCGGAGACTTGATCTTCGACGGGTTCGAGCCACAGCCAAGCACGCCGCACTGTCACGATGGGCATGATCTAGCTCTGCTGCCGGACAGTGCCCTGGAGGACGCGCAAATGTCCGCTCCGACTCTTAGCTCGGAGCCGGCTGTGCCGATCGAGGATGGGTGGCTGGACACCGCCTCGGGGGCTGCTATTCCTACGGCGATTGAGCCGAGCACCAACCCTGTCCTTCGCGAAGCTCGCGACTCCTAGGTGTCGAACTCCTCTCCGGACTCTGAACCTTCCGCGCCCCTGCCAATCGAATCCGATTGGGCACCGATCATGGAGTTCACTGCTGCAGACATCTTTCAGCACTCGCCCTTTAGCGACATCCTGAATTCGCTAAAGTTTCTCTGTTTATCAGGAGAGCCCTGGCCGGAATATGGTCAGGAAGGTTGGGATGCGGACGATGAAGAAATTCGAAGCCCACCCACCACCCACTTCGTAGCCACTGTCGAAAGTTTAAACGACGTGCTCGACTTCGACTCCGAAGACATCGACGGTATGGACGATGATGTAGGAGACAAACATGAACCAGCACCTATAGGGCACATGATAGCCGCCTCATCTCACGATGTATACATGGTGGACACACCTAAAGGAAGCGATGACGAGGAACAATGGGACGTCACGAGGGATCATTCCCTCGAAAAGCAGTCAAAACGGCGACATAAGCGCCTCTCAAAGTCCCGCCTTGACAAAGACAGCAGCCATACAGACCCAGCCATAGAGCAGGGTGAACCGGTGGACGACGAACATGCTACCGAGCAACAGTCCGAACAGGACAATCTGGATAAACAACCCGTCCCCGGCGAATATAACAGTCCGGGCGATCTCACGCCGGACAAGTTACTGGAGCAGAAGAACCTCCACAAAAGGCTCGTCGCCACTGCGCGTAGCCTGAAAAAGCAGAAGCGGAAGCTCAAAACAGCGGAAGATGCGCTCAGAATCAGATGGAGCAAAGTACTCAACACCGCAGACAAATACGGTGATAGTCGCCGAACAAAGAGCTACCCGAAGCGAAAACTACTGCCCGAATTCGATGAGGAGGCCGTAGAGCCCCCGCAATCAAAGAACAAGGAGGCCACTCGGTCGGATAGACGACCCCATGGCAGACATAGAGCAGCAAACGGCGCCGCACACAAGCCGGCCCGCGATCCGCACACGGATTCGCATCAAAAAGATGGCCCAGTTAGATCTATCTACGGGCCAAGAAAGCAAGCTCTAGTAAGCAATGCAACACATCAAGTATCTGAATACTACGGTACACCTAAATACAGGGGTGCCGCACACCCCCTATGTTTCACCGATGAGGTTTTGGATTATGAATTTCCAACGGGATTCAAGCCGGTAAACATAGAGGCATACGACGGAACAACATACCCTAGAGTCTGGATTGAGGATTACATCCTCCACATACACATGGCTAGGGGAGATGATCTCCACGCCATAAAATACTTACCCCTCAATCTCAAAGGGCCAGCCCGGCATTGGCTCAAAAGCCTCCCCGAAAACACCATTGGAAGTTGGTAGGAGCTCGAGGATGCCTTTCGGGCAAATTTTCAAGGAACCTATGTCCGACCTCCGGATGCAGACGATTTAAGTCACATAACTCAACAACCCGGAGAGTCAGCCTGAAAATTCTGGAACAGATTCCTTACTAAAAAGAATCAAATAGTCGACTGTCCGGACGCCGAAGCCTTAGCAGCTTTCAAACATAACGTCTGAGACGAATGGCTCACCAGACACCTCGGCCAAGAGAAGCCAAGAACAATGGCCGCATTAACAAGCCTCATGACCCGCTTTTGCGCGGGAGAGGATAGCTGGCTGGCAAGACGCAGTATCAGTGACCCAAGTACATCCGAAGCCAGGGATGGAAATGGGAAACCACGACGCAGCAAGGAACAGCACCGGACCAAGGGCAACAACCTGAAGAGCACGGCAGTCAACACCGGATTCAAAAGCTTACGGCAGAATCATAAAAAGTTGTCCCCTAAGGATAACAGGGACGAGCTATCTAACTTAAACAAAATCTTGGACAAGGTATGCCAAATCCACAGTACCCCCGGGAAGCCTGCAAATCATACCCACAGAGATTGTTGGGTCTTCAAGCAGTCCGGCAAACTCAATGCCGAACACAAGGAGCTCGACACACCAAGCGAGGACGATGACGATCCCCACAAGCAGAGCACCGGAAAACAAAAGAATTTCCCACAAGAAGTCAAAATAGTAAAGTCACTTCGCGTGACAAAAGGGAAAAATAGAGTGGCGCCCATAGAGGTACGAGCCATACGGCCTACCCCAGAGGAGTCCCGCCACTGGTTGTTAAAACCAATCACCTTCGACCATCAGGATTACTCTAGAAGTCTCCGGAATGCAGGATGGACTGCCTTGATATTAAATCTGATAATTGACGGACTCCAATTTACACAAGTCCTAATGGACGGCGGCAGTGATTTAAACCTGCTATATCAGGACACAATCCGCAAAATGGGGATAGACCCAGCCAAAGTTCGCCATAGCAACACTTCCTTTCAAGGGGTAATGCCAGGCCCATATGCCCATAGTACGGGCTCTCTACTGCTAGAAGTTGTGTTCGGCTCACCTGACAACTTCCGCTGCGAAAAGTTAAACTTCCACCTCGCCCCATTTGCAAGTAGCTACCAAGCACTCCTGGGACGCGAAGCTTTCGCCCGCTTTAATGCTATACCGCATTATGCATCCCTTACACTTAAAATGCCTGGTCCGCGAGGCATCATCTCCTTAAAGGGAAATATCGAGTGTTCCTCGAGCGCGGAAGATTGTGTGACTGCCTTGACAGCCACACACTAAACCGGCTTTATCCAAGCACCTACACAGGTCGTTTGGACCCCGGACATGGTTAGACGAGTCCGGTGTAAACATACAAGGGCTTACCAGCCGCATACCCCCGCACAAGGGGCTCCGCGCATATACAGCAAGAGACAATAAAGCTCAATTTTATTCATTTTTTGAATTGTACTTTGTTTATTTAATATAACGTACATTTTCGCATGATCTTTTTCAACTAAGTTCCTCTCTTTTACAGATGAACACCGTGCTACACCCGTCCAGGATACGGCACAACGGAGACACAGGCGCAGACGTGCAGTAGGGACCCATTGCAAGGATTCTTTTCAGATTAAGACCCTCCGTAAACCTTTTTTACTGTCTCTTGTTGATACACATCCCCTGGTTTCTCTCTATAACCAAGGAGGAGGATGGCGTTTTGGCATGGGCCACGTCAGAATTTTGCGCATACCTGGACACCAGGGGCTTATTACCAAGGGTGTTGTTCGGCCCGTTTTCATAAAGACCGAATACCTTAGGGAGTGTTCGGCGTCTCGAGTTAGGCCTTATATGCATCAGCTCCGAATCATGTCTTTGGTCAAATGTTGGGTTTGCCCGGCTCCTATGTTTTGCCGCCTTGCGTTCCGCTCTATCGGCTAACGCGGCACCAAGAGAACTACTGCGATTGTGCCCCGGTTCGTCCAGGCGAGCACCTCAGTAGAGAAAGCTGAAAACTGACTGTCATGATATAGCGTGAGACTGGTCAACCACTCAATGACAAAGGGCCGTTTCCCGGTCAGGCACATACGCGCCCTGAATTCGGGTGAGCGCGGTGCCCCTAGGGGCTATATAGTAGCCCCACTGTCAAACTCCTATGGCTAAGTGAAAGTGATAAAGCATTATAGTCCAGTTGCCTAGTTTGTTGCGCTACCACCTCCTTTATAGGACCAAGACGTTGGATAAAGTGTGAAAACGTGCCTTTTGCAAACACCCCCGCATTATATGCGTGGGGGCTGAAGCCTAAGAGTGCCATCTTTCAGGTTATATACACATATACATTAACGGCCGCACAGGAGGTGTTTTAATTCTTGAAGGCACAAGTATAAAAAGATTTTATATTTCATCGAAACATTGTTTCACAATAATACATGTTATTCGAACATAATATCCTTCGAGCATTGCGTCTCTATTAAACGAGCGCCCTGCAGAACTTCCTGAAAATAGTGCTCGACAGGCACTCGGCTTCCGTCCGAATCTTGGGATGCAACATCGGTGGCCTTCATCTCCGCCCAGTATGTCTTGACACCGGCAAGAGCCATCCGCGCACCCTCTATGCATGCCGACCTTCTCATTACATTGATATGCAGCACCGCACCAAGGAACTGCTGCACCAAGCCAAAATAACTCTTCGGCTCAGGCCTCTTCGGCCACAAAAGACTCACAACATCCTTCATGGCAAGTCCAGATAACCTATTCAGCTCCGCCCATTCGGCCAAGTGATCAGTTAATGGAAGTGGGCGCTCTGGATTATGGAACTGCGACCAAAAAACATTTGCCATTTCGTGATCCTCTTGATCTCGGAAGTGTTCGGCCGCGTCCGCGGCACTTGCCACCAAGTCCAGATAAGCATCCTCCGCACTCCACAGCCGGTCCAATTGAGCATATTTAGGATCCATGAATTTCCTCCGCAGCAGAAAGGGCTTTCCAGCCGCGATATCTCCGGCCTGACGCAGCTCCTCCTTCATAGCTCTCATCGCAGAGCGAGCATCCTTGGCCTCGGTAGCGGCCTTCTTCAGGTCCTCTTATACCGCTCGATCTTCTTTTTCAAGAAGCTTGCAGCGGTCGGCAGCATTCTTCAACTCCACGGCCATCTCAGCCGTTTCCTTCTTGCTTCGGCAATGAGCAGCTTGTTCGGCTTTTAGCTCTTCGGCCGCCTTTAAGGCAGCCGTGTTACTCTTTCTGGCCTGCTCCTTGGCTCGGGAGAGTTCCGCCCGCAGGTTCTCCATGGCAGCGGCACCATCTGCATCAAGCATACTTGTTGTAAGGCACGGGCATCAAGCTCCCTTACCAGGTGTCCGCAGAGAAATTGCATACCTTGTGACTCATCAAGTCGCTTATTGACAAGCGTGACGTCGGCATCCGCCACGTCAAGTTGCCGCTTCAGTTCGGCATATTCATCAGTCCGGCCAGCCACCGGACCCTTCGCCACCTACATAGGAAGGGCGACATATTATACCT
The DNA here is from genome assembly GCF_002162155.2 of Triticum dicoccoides. Lineage (NCBI taxonomy): Eukaryota > Viridiplantae > Streptophyta > Magnoliopsida > Poales > Poaceae > Triticum > Triticum dicoccoides. The sequence continues at coordinate 713,469,087 of NC_041391.1, forward strand.
GGGATTATGATCCTCGGCGTGCTGTCATTTTTTGACAACACACCGAGCCTCAGGGGCTACTATCTACACAGGGCGCATTGTATATGCGGAACTATCAGAAGGTACATCATTTTGCGTACCTCAAAGCCTGTCAGTAAACTTCTGACGGCTTCGTGCAATCCGCTCTCAGTGAATGAAACCCTTTCAATCACCGTACCCATTAACGCACGGTGATCTTCTGAGATAGACGCTCGCCCGAGCAGATCCTTCAGCTCCTCCGACCATACACCAGGTGGTGCCGGACTCGTCCGATTGCCTTTTTCGAAGGCCAGACGCGGAGGGCTTTGAGGGGAAATATGACTGCCTTCCGGCTCCGCCGGACTCGGAGAAACCCTCCGCGACGACACCTTAGGGTCGCCCGCCTCGCACGACGGTACGGCAGGCGGGGCGTTTCGCTCTCAATCATCTCCGCACGAAGATCCCCCGAAGATGAGCTCTGTTGAGAAGGGCTGAGATCCGAACTACAAGGTAAAACTTCAGTTATCTTCATCAGAAATAGGGCAGGGATATCCTTTATTTTAATAAAAACTCCCCTTTTTACTTACGGCTCGGTGGAGGGCTGATCCCCTTGGGGCATAATGCGGCCGAGGCATCTCTCGGCACAGGACTCTCTGACGAAGATTTCTTCCCCCGCTTTGTGACCATGGTCTCCGGGTCTTCAGAGGCGGTCCTCTTCTTCCCTGGGATGGAGGGATTCTCGCTCCCTCCTTTCCTGCCAGCCTCCTTTGCAGAGGCGGTAGCTTCCTTGTTCCCCCCTTCACCTTCTTCCAAAGGTGCAACCTCCAGCATCCTGGTCAACACTGGATCTGGTGTGGTCTTTGGGAGGGGGGCCGGACACCTCATTAAATTTGCTTTCGCTATCCACTCCTGTTCAAGGGACAGCTCTTTTATGAGCAAATTCATGATAAATATGGGATAGCGTGTCCAGGTACAGGGCTACTTACTTGAGTATCCGGGCGATTGCAGCTCAGACCTGCGTCCTCGGTCAAGTCCGGACACATCGCTTGTGATCCGAAGAAAAGCTTGTACATCTCCACGGGCGTCACGCCCATAAAATGTTGGAGAGCTCGTGGCCCCTCCGAGTTAAATTCCCACAGGCGGAGGGGGCGACGTCTGCAGGGCAGGATGCGGCGAATCAGCATGACCTGCGCTACTACAACCAGAGTGATCTCTCTCTCTAGGAGATCTTGAATGCGGCCCCGCGGCAAGGGCACGTCCTCGGACGGCCCCCAATCAAGTCCTTTATTGACCCATGACGCCAGCCGCGGTGTAGGACCCCGAGCGAAAGGCAGGTGGCGCCACTCATTTGGTGCCCCTGGGAGCTGTGATATAAACCACTCTTGTTGCCACAGGCTGAGCTCCTCTTGAAAAGAGCCCTTGGGCCACGGAGCATCAGCATTCCTGCTTATAACAGCCCCTCCGCACTCTGCCTGCTGCCCCTTGATCATCTTCGGCTCCACTTTAAAGGTCTTGAGCCACAATCCGAAGTGAGGGGTAATGCGGAGGAAGGCTTCGCATACGACAATGAACGATGAGATGTGGAGGATGGACTTCGGATCCAAGTCGTGAAATTCCAACTCATAATAAAACATGAGCCCACTCACGAAGGGGTCCGTCGGGAAGCTTAGCCCCCGAAGAAAGTGAGACGCGAACACCACGCTTTCACCAGGCTTGGGAGTGGGAATAACCTGCCCTTGGGTAGGCAGCCTATGCACAATTTCGCCGATTAGATACCTGGCATCTCTTAGCCTTTGCACGTCTTCTTCCGTAACGGAGGAAGGCATCCACCGGCCTTGCTGGTCGGAGCCGGACATCATCGAAGGTCCGAAGTGCCTGTATCTGGATCTTTGGGTGTTGGAACTCGAGGCGAGGGGTGGAATCGATTGAGATTAAAAGAAAGGAGTGGAGCCTTGGTCTCTTTATAAAAAGGTTGAATACCAAGAGCCTTCCCCGTGACCGTTTGGGACTCGCCTTCGATAGAGGAGACGTGCCAACGGGCACGGTTGGGTTACCCACGCCCGTATTGATGAGAATCCCGGAATAAGGGGACACGATCTCTGCTTTGATAAGACGTGCCAAGGATACCGCCATGCTAAACGCATTGAGGTGGGACAGTAAAAACGATTCGAATAAAGGCTTGGCCGTCGTGTGATGTCACGCCACGAAATACATCAGTAGATTGAACTTGTGTAAATATTATTCTCTCTACGGTGGTATGTGGAACTTATTTTGCAGAGCCGGACACTATCCTTTGTTGGGGAACGTAGTAATTTCAAAAAATTTCCTACGCACACGCAAGATCATGGTGATGCATAGCAACGAGAGGGGAGAGTGTTGTCTACGTACCCTCGTAGACCGAAGCGGAAGCGTTGACGCAACGTAGAGGAAGTAGTCGTACGTCCTCCCTGTCTAACCGATCCAAGCACCATTACTCCGGCACCTCCGAGTTCTTGACACACGTACAGCTCGATGACGCACCCCGATCTCCGATCCAGCAGAGGCGCGGGGAGGAGTTCCGTCAGCACGACGGCGTGGTGACGATCTTGATGTTCTCCTATCGCAGGGCTTCGCCTAAGCACCGCTAAAATATGACCGAGGTGTAATATCATGGAGGGGGGCACCGCACACAGCTAAGGAACGATCTCAATGATCAACTTGTGTGTCTAGGGTGCCCCCCTACCCCCGTATATAAAGGAGGGAGGGAGGAGGAGGCCGGCCCCAAGGGGTGGCGCGCCCTAGGGGGGCAATCCTACTCCAAGTAGGTTTGCCCCCCCCCCCTTTCCTATTCGGAGTAGGAGAAGGAAGGAAGAGGGGGGAGGAGAGAAGGAAAGGGGGGGACGGCCCCCCTCCCAATTCGGATTGGGCTTGGGGGGGCGCGCCCCCTCCCTTGCTCCTTCTCCCTCCTTTCCACTAAGGCCCAATAAGGCCCATATACTTACCGGGGGTTCCGGTAACCTCCCGGAGCTCCGGTATATTCCCAAACTCTCCCGGAACCTTTCCGGTGTCCAAATATATCCGTCCAATATATCAATCTTTATGTCTCGACCATTTCGAGACTCCTCGTCATGTCCGTGATCACATCCGGGACTCCGAACAACCTTCGGTACATCAAAATACATAAACTCATAATATAACTGTCATCGAAACCTTAAGCGTGCGGACCCTACGGTTCGAGAACAATGTAGACATGACCGAGACATGTCTCCAGTCAATAACCAATAGCGGGACCTGGATGCCCATATTGGTTCCTACATATTCTACGAAGATCTTTATCGGTCAAACCGCATAACAACATACTTTGTTCCCTTTGTCATCGGTATGTTACTTGCCCGAGATTTGATCGTCGGTATCCAATACCTAGTTCAATCTCGTTACCGGCAAGTCTCTTTACTCGTTCTGTAATACGTCATCTCATAACTAACTCATTAGTTACATGCTTGCAAGGCTTAGGTGATGAGTATTACCGAGAGGGCCCAGAGATACCTCTCCGACAATCGGAGTGACAAATCCTAATCTCGAATTATGCCAACTCAACATGTACCTTCGGAAACACCTGTAGAGCACCTTTATAATCACCCAGTTACGTTGTGACGTTTGGTAGCACACAAAGTACTCTTCCGGTAAACGGGAGTTGCACAATCTCATAGTTGCAGGAACTTTGTATAAGTCATGAAGAAAGCAATAGCAGTATACTAAATGATCAAGTGCTAGGCTAACAGAATGGGTCATGTCAATCACATCATTCTTCTAATGATGTGATCCCACTAATCAAATGACAACACATGTCTATGGTCAGGAAACATAACCATCTTTGATTAATGAGCTAGTCAAGTAGAGGCATACTAGTGACGATAGTTTTGTCTATGTATTCACACATGTATTATGTTTCCGGTTAATACAATTCTAGCATGAATAATAAACTTTTATCATGATATGAGGAAATAAATAATAACTTTATTATTGCCTCTAGGGCATATTTCCTTCAGTCTCCCACTTGCACTAGAGTCAATAATCTACATAGTAATGATTCTAACACCCATGGAGTCTTGGTGCTGATCATGTTTTGCTCGTGAGAGAGGCTTAGTCAACGGGTCTGCAACATTCAGATCCGTATGTATCTTGCAAATCTCTATGTCTACCACTTGGACTTGGTCCCGAATGGAATTGAAGCGTCTCTTGATGTGCTTGGTCCTCTTGTGAAATCTGGATTCCTTTGCTAAAGCAATTGCACCAGTATTGTCACAGAAGATCTTCATTGGTCCCGATGCACTAGGTATTACACCTAGATCGGAAATGAACTCCTTCATCCAGACTCCTTCATTCGCTGCTTCAGAAGCAGCTATGTACTCCGCTTCACATGTAGATCCCGCCACGACGCTTTGTTTAGAACTGCACCAACTTACAGCTCCACCGTTTAATATAAACACGTATCCGGTTTGCGATTTAGAATCGTCCGGATCAGTGTCAAAGCTCGCATCGACGTAACCATTTACGACTAGCTCTTTGTCACCTCCATATACGAGAAACATATCCTTAGTCCTTTTCAGGTATTTCAGGATGTTCTTGACCGCTGTCCAGTGATCCACTCCTGGATTACTTTGGTACCTTCCTGCTAAGCTTATTGCTAAGCATACATCAGGTTTGGTACACAGCATTGCATACATGATAGAGCCTATGGCTGAAGCATAGGGAACATTTTTCATTTTCTCTCTATCTTCTGCTGTGGTCGGGCATTGAGTTCGACTCAACTTCACACCTTGTAGCACAGGTAGGAATCCTTTCTTTGCCTGATCCATATTGAACTTTTTCAATATTTTGTCAAGGTATGTGCTTTGTGAAAGTCCTATTAAGCGTCTTGATCTATCTCTATAGATCTTGATGCCTAATATGTAAGCAGCTTCACCGAGGTCTTTCATCGAAAAACTTTTATTCAAGTATCCCTTTATGCTATCCAGAAATTCTATATCATTTCCAATTAATAATATGTCATCAACATATAAAACTAGAAATGCTACAGAGCTCCCACTCACTTTCTTGTAAATACAGGCTTCTCCAAAAGTCTGTATAAAACCATATGCCTTGATCAAACTATCAAAACGTTTATTCCAACTCCGAGATGCTTGCACCAGTCCATAAATGGAACACTGGAGCTTGCACACTTTGTCAGCACCTTTTGGATCAACAAAACCTTCTGGCTGCATCATATACAACTCTTCTTCTAGAAATCCATTCAAGAATGCAGTCTTGACATCCATTTGCCAAATTTCATAATCATGAAATGCAGCAATGGCCAACATGATTCGGACAGACTTAAGCATCGCTACGGGTGAGAAAGTCTCATCGTAGTCAACCCCTTGAACTTGTCGAAAACCTTTTGCAACAAGTCGAGCTTTATAGACAGTAATATTACCATCATCGTCAGTCTTCTTCTTAAAGATCCATTTATTCTCAATGGCTTGCCGATCATCGGGCAAGTCAACCAAAGTCCATACTTTGTTTTCATACATGGATCCTATCTCAGATTTCATGGCCTCCAGCCATTTTGCGGAATCTGGGCTCATCATCGCTTCCTCATAGTTCGTAGGTTCATCATGGTCAAGTAACATGACTTCCAGAATAGGATTACCGTACCACTCTGGTGCGGATCTTACTCTGGTAGACCTACGAGGTTCAGTAGAAACTTGATCTGAAGTTTCATGATCAATATCATTAGCTTCCTCACTTATTGGCGTAGTTGTCACGGGAACCGGTTCTCGTGATGAACTACCTTCCAATAAGGGAGTAGATACAGTTATCTCATCAAGTTCTACTTTCCTCCCACTCACTTCTTTCGAGAGAAACTCCTTCTCTAGAAAGGATCCATTCTTAGCAACGAATGTCTTGCCTTCGGATCTGTGATAGAATGTGTACCCAACAGTCTTTTTTGGGTATCCTATGAAGACACATTTCTCCGATTTGGGTTCGAGCTTATCTGGTTGAAGTTTCTTCACATAAGCATCGCAGCCCCAAACTTTAAGAAACGACAACTTTGGTTTCTTGCCAAACCACAGTTCATAAGGCGTCGTCTCAACGGATTTTGATGGTGCCCTATTTAACGTGAATGCGGCTGTCTCTAAAGCATAACCCCAAAATGATAGCGGTAAATCGGTAAGAGACACCATAGATCGCACCATATCAAGTAAAGTACGATTACGACGTTCGGACACACCATTTCGTTGTGGTGTTCCAGGTGGCGTGAGTTGCGAAATTATTCCTCATTGTTTCAAATGTAAACCAAACTCGTAACTCAAATATTCTCCTCCACGATCAGATCGCAGAAATTTTATTTTCTTGTTACGATGATTCTCCACTTCACTCTGAAATTCTTTGAACTTTTCAAATGTTTCAGACTTGTGCTTCATTAAGTAAATATACCCATATCTGCTTAAATCATCTGTGAAGGTGAGAAAATAACGATATCCGCCACGAGCCTCAACATTCATCGGTCCACATACATCTGTATGTATGATTTCCAACAAATCTGTTGCTCTCTCCATAGTACAAGAGAACGGTGTTTTAGTCATCTTGCCCATGAGGCACGGTTCGCAAGTACCAAGTGATTCATAATCAAGTGATTCCAGAAGTCCATCAGTATGGAGTTTCTTCATGCGTTTTACACCGATATGACCCAAACGGCAGTGCCACAAATAAGTTGCACTATCATTATCAACTCTGCATCTTTTGGCTTCAACATTATGAATATGTGTATCACTACTATCGAGATTTAATAAAAATAGACCACTCTTCAAGGGTGCATGACCATAAAAGATATTACTCATATAAATAGAACAACCATTATTCTCTGATTTAAATGAATAACCGTCTCGCGTCAAACAAGATCCAGATATAATGTTCATGCTCAACGCAGGCACCAAATAACAATTATTCAGGTCTAAAACTAATCCCGATGGTAGATGTAGAGGTAGCGTGCCGACGGCGATCACATCGACTTTGGAACCGTTTCCCACGCGCATCGTCACCTCGTCCTTGGCCAGTGCTCGCTTATTCTGTATTCCCTGTTTCGAGTTGCAAATATTAGCAACAGAACCAGTATCAAATACCCAGGTGCTACTACGAGCTCTAGTTAGGTACACATCAATAACATGTATATCACATATACCTTTGTTCACTTTGCCATCCTTCTTATCCGCCAAATACTTGGGGCAGTTCCACTTCCAGTGTCCAGTATGCTTGCAGTAGAAGCACTCAGTTTCAGGCTTAGGTCCAGACTTGGGTTTCTTCTCTTGAGCAGCAACTTGCTTGCCGTTCTTTTTGAAGTTCCCCTTCTTCTTCCCTTTGCCCTTTTTCTTGAAACTAGTGGTCTTGTTGACCATCAACACTTGATGCTCCTTCTTGATTTCTACCTCCGCGGCTTTCAGCATCGCGAAGAGCTCGGGAATAGTCTTGTTCATCCCTTGCATATTATAGTTCATCACAAAGCTCTTGTAGCTTGGTGGCAGTGATTGAAGAATTCTGTCAATGACACTATCATCAGGAAGATTAACTCCCAGTTGAATCAAGTGATTGTTGTACCCAGACATTCTGAGTATATGTTCACTGACAGAACTATTCTCCTCCATCTTGCAGCTATAGAACTTATTGGAGACTTCATATCTCTCAATCCGGGCATTTGCTTGAAATATTAACTTCAACTCCTGGAACATCTCATATGCTCCATGACGTTCAAAACGTCGTTGAAGACCCGGTTCTAAGCCGTAAAGCATGGCACACTGAACTATAGAGTAGTCATCAGCTTTGCTCTGCCAGACGTTCTTAACGTCGTCAGTTGCATCAGCAGCAGGCCTGGCACCCAGCGGTGCTTCCAAGACGTAACTCTTCTGTGCAGCAATGAGGATAATCCTCAGGTTACGGACCCAGTCCGTGTAATTGCTACCATCATCTTTCAACTTTGCTTTCTCAAGGAACGCATTAAAATTCAACGGAACAACAGCACGAGCCATCTATCTACAAACAAACATAGACAAGCAAGATACTATCAGGTACTAAGTTCATGATAAATTTAAGTTCAATTAATCATATTACTTAAGAACTCCCACTTAGACAGACATCTCTCTAGTCATCTAAGTGATCACGTGATCCAAATCAACTAAACCATAACTGATCATCATGTGAGATGGAGTAGTTTTCAATGGTGAACATCATTATGTTGATCATATCTACTATATGATTCACGTTCGACCTTTCGGTCTCTGTGTTCCTAGGCCATATCTTCATATGCTAGGCTCGTCAAGTTTAACCTGAGTATTCTGCGTGTGCAAAACTGGCTTGCACCCGTTGTAGATGGACGTAGAGCTTATCACACCCGATCATCACGTGGTGTCTCGGCACGACGAACTTTGGCAACGGTGCATACTCAGGGAGAACACTTCTTGATAATTTAGTGAGAGATCATCTTAAAATGCTACCGTCAATCAAAGCAAGATAAGATGCATAAAGGATAAACATCACATGCAATCAATATAAGTGATATGATATGGCCATCATCATCTTGTGCTTGTGATCTCCATCTCCGAAGCACCGTCGTGATCACCATCGTCACCGGCGCGACACCTTGATCTCCATTGTAGCATCGTTGTCGTTATGCCATCTATTGCTTCTACGACTATCGCTACCGCTTAGTGATAAAGTAAAGCAATTACAGGGCATTTGCATTTCATACAATAAAGCGACAACCATATGGCTCCTACCAGTTGCCGATAACTTCGGTTACAAAACATGATCATCTCATACAATAAAATATAGCATCACGTCTTGACCATATCACATCACAATCATGCCCTGCAAAAACAAGTTAGACGTCCTCTACTTTGTTGTTGCAAATTTTACGTGGCTGCTACGGGCTTAGCAAGAACCGTTCTTACCTACGCATCAAAACCACAACGATAGTTTGTCAAATAGACTCCGTTTTAACCTTCACAAGGACCGGGCGTAGCCACACTCGGTTCAACTAAAGTTGGAGAAACTGACACCCGCCAGCCACCTGTGTGCAAAGCACGTCGGTAGAACCAGTCTCGTGTAAGCGTACGCGTAATGTCGGTCCGGGCCGCTTCATCCAACAATACCGCTGAACCAAAGTATGACATGCTGGTAGGCAGTACGACTTATATCGTCCACAACTCACTTGTTCTCTACTCGTGCATATAACATCAACGCATAAAACCTAGGCTCTGATACCACTGTTGGGGAACGTAGTAATTTCAAAAAATTTCCTACGCACATGCAAGATCATGGTGATGCATAGCAACAAGAGGGGAGAGTGTTGTCTACGTACCCTCGTAGACCGAAGCGGAAGCATTGACGCAACATAGAGGAAGTAGTCGTACGTCCTCCCGGTCCAACCGATCCAAGCACCGTTACTCCGGCACCTCCGAGTTCTTGACACACGTACAGCTCGATGACGCACCCCGATCTCCGATCCAGCAGAGGCGCGGGGAGGAGTTCCGTCAGCACGACGGCATGGTGACGATCTTGATGTTCTCCTGTCGCAGGGCTTCGCCTAAGCACCGCTAAAATATGACCGAGGTGTAATATCATGGAGGGAGGCACCGCACACGGCTAAGGAACGATCTCAATGATCAACTTGTGTGTCTAGGGTGCCCCCCTACCCCCGTATATAAAGGAGGGAGGGAGGAGGAGGCCGGCCCCAAGGGGTGGCGTGCCCTAGGGGGGGCAATCCTACTCCAAGTAGGTTTGCCCCCCCCCCTTTCCTATTCGGAGTAGGAGAAGGAAGGAAGAGGGGGGAGGAGAGAAGGAAAGGGGGGGCAGCCCCCCTCCCAATTCGGATTGGGCTTGGGGGGGGGCGCGCCCCTCCCTTGCTCCTTCTCCCTCCTTTCCACTAAGGCCCAATAAGGCCCATATACTTACCGGGGGGTTCCGGTAACCTCCCGGAGCTCCGGTATATTCCCAAACTCTCCCGGAACCTTTCCGGTGTCCAAATATATCCGTCCAATATATCAATCTTTATGTCTCGACCATTTCGAGACTCCTCGTCATGTCCGTGATCACATCCGGGACTCCGAACAACCTTCGGTACATCAAAATACATAAACTCATAATATAACTGTCATCGAAACCTTAAGCGTGCGGACCCTACGGTTCGAGAACAATGTAGACATGACCGAGACATGTCTCCGGTCAATAACCAATAGCGGGACCTGGATGCCCATATTGGTTCCTACATATTCTACGAAGATCTTTATCGGTCAAACCGCATAACAACATACTTTGTTCCCTTTGTCATCGGTATGTTACTTGCCCGAGATTTGATCGTCGGTATCCAATACCTAGTTCAATCTCGTTACCGGCAAGTCTCTTTACTCGTTCTGTAATATGTCATCTCATAACTAACTCATTTGTTACATGCTTGCAAGGCTTAGGTGATGAGTATTACCGAGAGGGCCCAGAGATACCTCTCCGACAATCGGAGTGACAAATCCTAATCTCGAATTATGCCAACTCAACATGTACCTTCGGAAACACCTGTAGAGCACCTTTATAATCACCCAGTTACGTTGTGACGTTTGGTAGCACACAAAGTACTCTTCCGGTAAACGGGAGTTGCACAATCTCATAGTTGCAGGAACTTTGTATAAGTCATGAAGAAAGCAATAGCAGTATACTAAACGATCAAGTGCTAGGCTAACAGAATGGGTCATGTCAATCGCATCATTCTTCTAATGATGTGATCCCACTAATCAAATGACAACACATGTCTATGGTCAGGAAACATAACCATCTTTGATTAATGAGCTAGTCAAGTAGAGGCATACTAGTGACGATAGTTTTGTCTATGTATTCACACATGTATTATGTTTCCGGTTAATACAATTCTAGCATGAATAATAAACTTTTATCATGATATGAGGAAATAAATAATAACTTTATTATTGCCTCTAGGGCATATTTCCTTCATCCTTGTGTTCAAAATCTTCTATGAAGTATTCGGAGGAGGAACCCGCCTTGCAATGCCGAAGGCAATATGCGCGCCGGACTCGTCGTCATTGAAGCCTGGTTTAGGGGCTACTGAGGGAGTCCTGGATGAGGGGGTGTCCGGATGGCCAGACTATAGCCTTTGGCCGGACTCCTGGACTATGAAGATACAAGATTGAAGACTTCGTCCCGTGTTCGGATGGGACTTTCCTTGGCATGGAAGACAAGCTTGGCGATACGATCTCCTACCATTGTAACCGACTCTGTGTAACCCTAACCCTCTTCGATGCCTATATAAACTGGAGGATTTTAGTCCATAGGACGAACAACAATCATACCATAGGCTAGCTTCTAGGGTTTAGCCTCTCTGATCTCGTGGTAGATCTACTCTTGTACTACCCATATCATCAATATCAATCAAGTAGGAGTAGGGTTTTACCTCCATCAAGAGGGCCCGAACCTGGGTAAAAACATCATGTCCCTTGTCTCCTGTTACCATCCGCCTAGATGCACAGTTTGGGACCCCCTACCCAAGATCCGCCGGTTTTGACACCGACAAAGGTCTTCCCTTTATCTTTGAAGGGATATGCATTGACATGGCATAGGCTATGTGATGATATGGGATCATGGGACTATAAGCGATTGAAATTGGAATTCCATCAGAAGTTTTATCCTATGCATCTTGTTCATCGTGATCGTAATTATATATATAATTTTTGGCCTCGCGAAGGAGAAAGCATCGCTCAAGCTTGGGGGAGGCTTAAGTAAATGTTATATTCATGCCCCAATCATGAGCTCTCAAGAGAAATAATTATTCAAAAATTTTATGCTCGGCTTTCTGACAACAATCGCACCATGCTCGATACTTCTTGTCCTGGCTCTTTTATGATGAAGACTATTGAATTCAAATGGGATTTATTGGAAAGAATTAAATGCAACTCTGAAGATTGGGATCTCGACGAAGGTAAGGAGTCAGGTATAACACCTAAGTTTGATTGTGTTAAATCTTTTATGGATACCGATGTTTTCCGTAAGTTTAGCGCTATGGACTTGACTCTGAGATAGTAGCTTCCTTCTGTGAATCATTTGCTACTCATGTTGATCTCCCTAAGGAGAAGTGGTTTAAATATGATCCTCCCATAGAAGTAAAAGTAGTAGAACCTATTAAGAAAAGACTATCACTTATAATGATCCTATTGTTCCTACTAATTATGTTAAGAAACCACCTTTCCCTGTTAGGATAAAGGATCATGCTAAAGCTTCAACTGTGGTTCATAAAAGTAATATTAGAACTTATACACCTCCTGAGCAAGTTAAAGTTGAACATAATATTTCTATTGTTAAAGATCTCTTGGCTGATAATATTGATGGGCATGTTATTTATTTCTGTGATGAAATTGCTAGAATTGCTAAGCCTAGTGCTACAGATAAACATAGACTTGTTGTAGGCATGCCTGTTATTTCTGTTAAAATAGGAGATCATTGCTATCATGGCTTGTGTGATATGGGTGCTAGTGCTAGTGCAATACCTATTGAGATATTGCACCTGCTGAGTTAGAAGAAATTGATGTCACCATTAAGCTTGCTAATAGAGATACTATATCACCGATTGGGATTGTTAGAGATGTTGAAGTCTTGTGTGGAAAAGTTAAATACCCTGCTGATTTTCTTGTTCTTGGTTCCCCACAAGATAGCTTTTGTCCCATTATATTTGGTAGACCCTTCTTATACACAGTTAATGCTAAGATAGACTGCGAAAAGGATATTGTTACTATTGGTTTGGATGACATGTCTCATGAGTTTAATTTCTCTAAATTTCATAGACAACCTCGTGATGAGGAATTGCCTAGTAAGGATGAAATTATTGGTCTTGCTTCTATTGTCGTGCCTCCTAATGATCCTTTAGAACAATATTTGCTTGACCATGAAAATGATATGTTTATGAATGAAAGAAGGGAAATAGATGAAGTATTCTTTAAACAGGGACCTGTTCTGAAACACAACTTGCCTGTTGAAATCCTAGGGGATCCTCCTCCACCCAAGGGTGATCCCGTGTTTGAGCTTAAACCATTACCTGATACTCTTAAATATGCTTATCCTGATGAAAAGAAGATATATCCTGTTATTATTAGTGCTAAACTTTCAGTGCATGAAGAAGATAGATTACTGAAAACTCTGAAGAAGCACCGTGCTGCTATTGGATATACTCTTGATGATCTTAAGGGCATTAGTCCCACTCTATGTCAGCACAAAATAAATTTGGAGAAAGATGCCAAACCAGTTATTGATCACCAATGACGACTAAATCCTAAGATGAAAGAAGTGGTAAAAAAGGAAATACTAAAGCTCCTTGAGGCAGGTATTATTTATCCCGTTGCTGATAGTCAGTGGGTAAGTCATTGAAAGATCAAGGATGTCGCCTAGAGGGGGGTGAATAGGCGCTTTAAAATAATTATGGTTTAGGCTTGAACAAATGCGGAATAAACCTAATGGTTAATTTGTCAAGCACAAAGCCTAAAACAACTAGGCTCACCTATGTGCACCAACAACTTATGGTAAGCAAGATAAGCAACTATGTGATAGCAAGATATATGACAAAGAACAATATGGCTATCACAAAGTAAACTGCATAAGTAAAGGGCTCGGGTAAGAGATAACCGAGGCACGCGGAGACAACGATGTATCCCGAAGTTCACACCCTTGCAGATGCTAATCTCTGTTTGGAGCGGTGTGGGCGACAATGCTCCCCAAGAAGCCACTAGGGCCACCGTAATCTCCTCACGCCCCCGCACAATGCAAGATGCCGTGATTCCACTAAGGGACCCTTGAGGGCGGTCACCGAACCCGTAAAAATGGCAACCCTTGGGGGCGGTCACTGAACCCGTACACTTTGGCAACCCTTGGGGGCGGTCACCGGAACCCGTCAAAATGCTCGGGGCGATCTCCACAACCTAATTGGAGACCTCGACGCTTGCCCGGAGCTTTACACCACAATGATTGAGCTCCGAACACCACCAACCGTCTAGGGCGCCAAGGCACCCAAGAGGAACAAGCTCTAGGGTGCCCAAACACCCAAGAGTAATAAGCTTCTCAAACTTCACTTCCACGTATCACCGTGGAGAACTCAAACCGATGCACTAAATGCAATGGCAAGGGCACACGGAGCGCCCAAGTCCTTCTCTCCCAAATCCCACAAAAGCAACTAATGCTAGGGAGGAAAATGAGAGGAAGAACGAAAGAAGAACACGAAGAACTCCAAGATCTAGATCCAAAGGGTTCCCCTCACAAAAAGGAGAAAGTGATTGGTGGAAATGTGGATCTAGATCTCCTCTCTCTTTTCCCTCAAAAACTAGCAAGAATCCATGGAGGGATTGAGAGTTAGCAAGCTCGAAGAAGGTCAACAATGGGGGAAGAACACGAGCTCAAAGGATAAGGTTCAATGGGGAAGAAGACCCCCTTTTATAGGTGGGGGAAAATCCAACCGTTATGCTCACTACCCGCACAGAGCGGTACTACCGCTCGTCCTCACGGTACTACCGCTAGGGATCGCGGTACTACTGCTTGCGGTACAAAAAAATACTTCCGTACCTACCTCCACAGGACTTGGGACGAGTTTTTTGGTCCGGAGCGGTACTACCGTTGTAGGAGCCGCGGTAGTACCGCTCTGGAGCGGTAGTAAAAAATTACATCCGCTTCAATTCACGGTAGTACCGCTGCAGCCTTTTCAGAACACCAAAACTGCCACAACTTTTGCAAACGGACTCCGAATTCGATGAAACCAAGTTTGTTGGAAAGCTAGCAACAAGGGCTAACACAATCTTGAAAGAAAAATCAATAAGAAGCAAATTAGAAAAGGCCCATAATAAAATCGTGAGAACCCTTCCTCGGAAAAGACCGGTAAAACCTCCAACACCGAAAACATCATAGTAGACGCATGCGAACTCCGTTTTCGATGAACTCAAGCTTGTCATCAAGATGACCATAAGCTCTAAGACTCACAAATAGAACCAAACAAGAACTAAGAAACATGATGCAAGGATGCAACGATTTGAGCTCTCTACTAACGATACGATCAAGCTACCAACTTGAGAGCCCCCCTTGACAGTACGGCAAACGATCCTATAACCCGGTCTCCCAACTACCACCACGAGACCGGTAAAATAGAAAACCTATTGTCAGTGTCAAAACCGGTGGATCTCGGGTAGGGGGTCCCGAACTGTGCGTCTAGGCGGATGGTAACAGGAGACGAGGGACACAATGTTTTTACCCAGGTTCGGGCCCTCTTGATGGAGGTAAAACCCTACGTCCTGCTTGATTAATATTGATGATATGGGTATTACAAGAGTGGATCTACCACGAGATCAAGGAGGCTAAACCCTAGAAGCTAGCCTATGGTATGATTGTTGTAATGTATATTGTCCTACAGACTAAAGCCCTCCGGTTTATATAGACACCGGAGGAGGCTAGGGTTACACAGAGTCGGTTACAATGGTAGGAGATCTACATATCCGTATTGCCAAGCTTGCCTTCCACGCCAAGGAAAGTCCCATCCGGACACGGGACGGAGTCTTCAATCTTGTATCTTCGTAGTCTTGGAGTCCGGCGGATAATGATAGTCCGGCTGTCCGGACACCCCCTAGTCCAGGACTCCCTCAGTAGCCCCTGAACTAGGCTTCAATGACGATAAGTACGGCGCGCATAATGTTCGGCATTGCAAGGCGGGTTCCTCCCTTGAATAATCCAGAGAAGATCATGAACACCAGGATAGTGTCCGGCTCTGCAAAATAAATTCCACATTCCACCGTAGAGAGAATAAAAATGTACACTTAGTTCAATCTGCTGACGTATTGTGTGGCGTGACATCACACCGCCACCAAGCCTTTGTTTGAATCGTTTTTTACTATACCACCTTAGCACGTTTAGCGAAGCGGTTTCCTTGGCACGTCTTGTCGAAGCAGAGATCGTGTTCCCCTTATTCCGGGATTCTCATCAATACGGGCGTGGGTAACCCAACCGCGCCATTGATGGTGGCGCTTGGGAGATAAGCGAGTTTCACCAGGCTGGTGGGGGACACATAGTTTTGTCCGCCTATAGATAAGGGATAAGGATTCACCTTCTCACCTACGCCTTCTTCCTCCTTTGCTTATCCATCCCCGCGAACTCAAGCTCCAACGCCCGAGCTCGCGCATCTCACCTCGACCTTCTCCGAATATGTCTGGAGCGGGAGGCAAATGGTTGGCCTCCACCGTTAAGGAGGAGGACATCACCAAGCTGCGCAGCATCGGATACCTTTCCGGCGATATCGCGCATCGGCTTCCCGACGAGGGGCAGCTCATCCCTACCCCTGGGCCTCATGAGAGGGTCGTCTTTCTCCTCCACTTCCTCCGCGGACTGGGCTTTCCGCTCCATCCATTTGTCCGGGGGCTCATGTTTTACTATGGCCTGGATTTCCATGATCTGGCGCCGAACTTCATCCTCAACATCTCGGCGTTTATCGTTGTGTGCGAGGCCTTCCTCTGCATCCGGCCCCATTTCGACCTGTGGCTCAAGACCTTCAACGTCAAGCCGAAGGTTGTGAAGGGCACGCAAGCGGAATGCGGAGGCGCCATGTTGGGCAAACTGCCCAACGTATCTTGGCTCGAAGGGACCTTTGTGGACTCCGTCAAGGGGTGGCAATCGGTGTGGTTCTACATCACCGAGCCGCGCAAACCTACATGGGCGGCGGCCCCCGATTTTAGATCTGGCATCCCCACGCAGCTCACCTCCTGGAAAGAGAAGGGCTTGCAGTGGGGCAATCCGGTGGAGGTGACGGGACTCCGAGCCTGCATCAAGAAGATGGTGAGCAATAGGCTCAGGCTTGTCGATGTGGTCCAAGGCATGCTCATCCGGCGGATCCTCCCATGCCAAGAACAGGCATTCAATTTGTGGGAGTTCAATCCGGAACAGCACCAGGCGCTAAGCGGGCTCTTCGATACAACATACGAAGGCGCCTGGAGGGTGCTGTTCAAGGGCGCCGAAGCCCCCGCGTCCGCGACCGAAGACCGCGGATTCAGCTCGCAGTATCCAACTGACGAGGTAAGTGATTCAACCCCATTACGGGACACTTGTGATAATTAGATTGACTCTAGTGAGGTTTCATTCTGCCTCTTCCTTTGACAGGAATGGATGGAGAAGGCCAAGCTGCTTATCAGCCCGGCTCCCATGCCAGAAGATCCAGTGGATGCCCGCTTAGCAGGGCTGCTGGTTCCGGCACCGCATGTGGTGCCGGAGAAGAAGGCCAAGAAGGTGGCCGCGGGGACTCAAAAGAGTTCTCGCAATCAGGCGTCTGACGATGACGAAGACTCCTCCCCCGAAGACGACGAGGAGGAGTATTCCCTCCCAGAGGAGGGAGAGAAGAAGAGGAAGGCTTCCCTAATCGGGGAGGCCGAAGGGTCCAAGAGGGGGAGAACTATCCCCCCGGACAGTTTCGCCAACATCAGCGTTGGCGAGGATGAGTGGCCTCCAAGGGCCAGGCGTCTGGCAAGATCATAAGTATCCGGATCCTTGATGTGTAATTTCTTTTATGTCGTGTAGTATCCTTCTAACGCCGCATTCTGCCCGTAGTCCGGCCAATGATGATCTCCCCGACTCATCGAGCGGGTCATTGGCCTCGTCGGATGTGAATTCCATCCCGACTGCCTCTACCCCATGCGCCGACGAGGACGCCGAGGTGGGATCCCAGAGAGGGACCCATCAGGAGGAGGCTCCGGAGGCGCCGTCAGGCAGCCTCCCGGACTTTGTGCCGGACTCTACATCGGAACCCGCAGTGGTTCCAGAGTCCGGCAAGCGGCCCCTTTGAAAGAAGGGCAGGACCGTGACGCCGGCGGCCTCCATCCAACCGGAGGCGCCGGATAACCTGTTGGAGGCGCTTAAAGGCGCTTCCATCGAGGAAGAACACCGCACTATCATGAGTGCGGTGATTGAGAAGGTTCAGCTTGCTAAGAGCGGGCTGACCGAAGCCTGCAGCAGCCTTCTAACAGGCTTTGAGGTAAGAAGTTAAAATTATGTAATGTAATACCACATAGACAGTAGCCCCTGATGCTTAGTTCGGTGTTCGGAAAGAAAAGCCGGACTGAGGATCTAACAAGATATACATAGGGTTGCCTAAAATATGTCAATATGGGTTTGCAGGCTGCGCTGCTGACCTCTGCCGCATTAACGGCGGAGGTCGAGGTGCTGAAGAAGGATCTCGAGCGGTCCGAGCAAGAGCTCGGCCATGCCAAGAGGCAGCTCAAGGAAAAAGAAGGTGAATAACACCACTTTGAATAAGTACCTTACAGAAAAGGATTTTGGTTGCAAATAAAATTAACAAGGATAATATGTGTATTGCAGGGGCCACTAACAAGGTGGCAGCCCTGAAGGATGCTGTGTCCGTGGCCGAACGCAGTGTGGCCGCGGAACGGGCTGAGCGAGAAAAGCAAGAGGCACGGGTGGCGGAAGTTCGGCAAGAGCTCCAGGCTCTCATGGAAAAGCATGAGAGTTTGGAGCATGACTCCAAGACTCGAGAGTCCGAGCTTGCCTCGGCTCTCGAAAGTGCCAAGTCTGCCAAGGCCAAGGCCCATAAGGCCCTTCAGGAGGTTGAGGACATAAAGAAGATAACGGCGGGTAAGGCATTTTTCATGCAAAGCAGGCATGTTAATGTGAACTACCTAACACTTACCCGAATTCGGAGCTCTCCAGGGGCGTTTGCAGATCTGCCGCGTAGTGCATCTGATGCCGCTGCATTCTATCGTGGCGAGGAGGGGAGCTCGGCGGAGAAGGTCTTCTGGTCTCAGTACTCTGAGGCCGGCCATCCGGTGCCCCCAAGCGACCAGCTGAAGCAGCTGGTCGAACTCCACAAGGTAGCTGAGGAGGCCATGAAGGGCCTCATAGTCCGGCTGTGGCCTGGACAGGCCATGCCTGGTAGCTACTTTGGCCTCGTGCGGCGGCTGGTGGATGCATGCCCCAGGCTGGATGTAGTCAAGCGCTCCGCCTGTATTGAAGGCGCTCGTCGGGCCCTTGCCCGCATAAAGTTGCAATGGGGCAAATTGGATGCGGAGAAGCTTCTCACGGACCCACCGCCGCCGGGCAAGGAGTATCGCACGCCGGAGAAGTATTATAAAATTGTCCTGAAGGGAGCCTGCGATATTGCAGATGAGTGCTCCCGAAATGTAATCTTTGAGTGAACTCGCTGTGTATTTATCCTGTGTGCTAAAAACTTCGTTTATATGCGCCATGAGCAACGCTTGTTTAATTTAAAATATTACCTTCTGTGCGGCCGTTTGTAAAATCTGAGAGATGGCAAGTCGTTGGCTTCAGCCCCCAAGCCACAAGTGCTGGGGTGTTCGGGATAAACTTGAGCACTCTTGTTCCCATTTTTGGGTCCATCTAGGGAGGCGCTCAACACGATGAACAAGGCAACCGGACTTATAATGCTTGAACACTCTCACTTAGCCATAGAATTCTATAATTTTAAATTTCGGCGAAGCCCCTGGTATTCGGAAGACCGAATCCGGGGCGCTATCCACGCCTTCATCAGACATTATCCGGAACTTCGCTCGAAGCAGCGTGAGTCTTTAAGGACCCAAAAAAACCTCTCGAATAGCGACCGGTCTCTCGCCTTATCATGCCAGTCAGTTTTAGCTTTCTCCACTGAGGCGCTCGCCCAGCTCAACCGGGGCGCAATCACAGTGGTTCTCCCAGTGCTACCTTAGCCGACGGAACGGAACGTAAGGCACCAAAACATGGGAGCCGGGCAAACCCAACTATTGACCCAAGACATGATTCGGAGCCGATTCATATAATGCTATAAGTTCGGGGTGCCGCACTTGTGAAAGTGTTCGGACTTAATCACACCATAATTTGGGGAACAGAAGCCCCTGGCGTATTCGGCCGTACCAAAATATACGGGTGCAAGATGTCATGTAATGAACATATATATAAAAGATAATGCCATTGCAATAAAAAGGTGCTGCATTATTTATGAAAGAAAGTCTGCTAGTAGAGCGGACTGATACAAATAGTGCGGCAAGCAAGGGATTTGGACTAAATAAACATGTCCCCCTCCAGGGATGAGCTGCAAACTTGGTGTATATAATCGAATTTTAATGCTCGTAATTGAGACCACCTGAGTGTTCGTCGCGGCCTTCTTTAGTCCCTGACTGTTGCATCATGAGTTCGGCAGGTTCAACGCCGGACAGGGCTTCTGGTTAACAGAGTCCTGTGTAAAAAAGAAGAAAAATAATAATAATAAAAAAAGAGGGGCACATTTGCGAGCCCCCGGTGTGGTCGAACCGCACTCTGGGTCCGTTGCGATCGTGCCCCCTCCCCTGTGCCCATGGTATCTCCAAGGCGTAATGATGTACGCGGAGTGTTATTCTTGCGATCATGCGCGGGCGAGGGTTGGGGACGCATTGCTACGCGTGCTCTGATCGCGCCAGGTGGTCTTGGTTGGCATTGCTTCGGGCGCGCTTTGTTGTATCCGGCCGTTTAACGGCCGGACTCGAGAACTACCTTAGAAGGCTGCTCTGTACTTCTGCCGCAAGAGCCGCTGTATGTTCCTCCGTTTGGAGGGAGCGTTCCGTATTCCCATTGACCGTGATGACTCCACGAGGGCCTGGCATCTTGAGCTTTAGGTATGCATAGTGCGGCACCGCGTTGAATTTGGCAAACGTGGTTCGTCCGAGCAGAGCGTGATAGCCGCTGCGAAACGGGACTATGTCAAAGATTAACTCTTCGCTTCGGAAATTATCCAGGGATCCGAAGACCACTTCCAGTGTGACTGAGCCTGTGCAGTTGGCTTCCACTCCTGGTATGACACCTTTAAAGGTTGTCTTTGTAGGTTTAATACTTGATGGGTCTATGCCCATTTTGCACACTGTATCCTGATAAAGCAGGTTCAGGCTGCTGCCACCGTCGATCAGGACTCTCGTGAGGTGGAACCCATCGACGATTGGGTCTAAGACCAATGCGGCGAATCTGCCATGGCGTATGCTGGTCGGATGGTCTCTTCGATCGAAAGTGATCGGACAAGAGGACCATGGGTTGAACTTTGGGGCGACTGGCTCCATCGCATAGACGTCCCTTAGTGCGCGTTTCCTCTCCCTCTTGGGTATGTGGGTCGCGTATATCATATTCACCGTTCGTACTTGTGGGGGAAAACCCTTCTGTCCTCTGTTGTTCGGCGGCCGGGTCTCTTCCTCGTCGTCGCTATTTAGCCCCTTGTCATTGTTTTCGGCAATTAACTTACCGGCCTGCTTGAACACCCAGCAATCTCTATTGGTGTGGTTAGCTGGCTTTTCGGAGGTGCCATGTATCTGGCATAAGCGGTCGAGTATTCGGTCCAGATTGGACGGACCCGGAGTGGTTCTTTTAAATGGCTTCTTCCGCTGACCAGGTTTAGAGCCTCGGAATCCGGCATTGACGGCCGTATCCTCCTTATCGTCGCCGTTAATGCGGCGCTTGTTTTTGTTTCGACGTGACCTGCCGTTGTTGTCCTTAGTATCCGGAATGCCAGAATTTTTACGGAGATTGTTGCTGCGGGCTAACCAGCTGTCCTCTCCCGCACAAAAGCGGGTCATTAACGATGTGAGGGCTGCCATGGATTTCGGCTTTTCCTGCCCCAGGTGCCGGGCTAGCCATTCGTCCCGGATGTTATGTTTGAAGGCTGCAAGGGCCTCTGCATCCGGACAATCGACGATTTGATTTTTCTTCGTCAAGAACCGTGTCCAGAATTGTCTGGCCGATTCGTTTGGCTGCTGAATGATGTGGCTTAGGTCGTCGGCGTCTGGTGGTCGCACATATGTGCCTTGGAAGTTATCAAGGAATGCGGCCTCCAGGTCTTCCCAACACCCAATTGACTCTGCGGGCAAGCTGTTAAGCCAATGCCGAGCTAGTCCTTTAAGCTTGAGTGGGAGGTATTTGATGGCGTGGAGATCGTCACCACGGGCCATATGGATGTGGAGAAGATAGTCTTCGATCCAAACCGCGGGGTCTGTTGTGCCATCGTAAGATTCGATGTTTACGGGTTTAAACCCTTCGGGGATCTGATGATCCATTACTTCGTCAGTGAAGCATAGCGGGTGTGCGGTGCCCCTGTATTGAAAGATATCGTGACGCAGCTCGAGAGAGCGCTGTCTGCTGTGTTCGGCCCGGCCGGGGTTATTGTATCCGGCACGACGGTATTCGTCGTGGGTCGTAGGGCGCCCACGTGATCCATAGATGGATCTGGATTGCCTTGCTTTGTCCTCCAATATGTCTCGCAAGTTCGGCGCGTTCCCTCTTGGCTTCATACTTTTGGAGCGGTGTCGGGGTATGGTCTTGGCTGGGGGCCTGGATGCCTCTCTGTCACGACCACGGGGTGGTCGGCCAGCCATATCGTGCGCTGGTGATGGAGGTACGTATGCTTCCTCCTCTGATCGGGGGAGCAGCTTGCGTCTTGGATAACTTTTGGAGGGACGTTCGAGTTTATACTCTTCGGCCGCGAGGACTTCGGTCCGTCGATCGGCCAGCAGGTCCTGATCAGCTTGAAGCTGCTGCTGCTTTTTCTTTAGGCTGTTTGCTGTGGCGATAAGCCTGCGCTTGAAGCGCTCTTGTTCGACGGGATCCTCGGGTACGACGAATTCGTCATCGTTGAGGCTTGCTTCGTCTTCAGAGGGAGGCATATAGTTATGCTCCTCAACCTCTTCGTCTGCCGCCCCCTCATGAGGGCTTGCTTCTGCATCCTCCTGCGCTGGGTCTTGCTGGAGGGGATTGTCTTCGGCACTCTCTGGAGTATTATCTCCTGTGCCGGAATCTCCATTCTTGCTGTGGCGAGATTTAGAGCGGCGCCGCTGACGCCGGCGCTTGGGCTGTTTCTTTAAGGGATCTGCCTCCGCTGTTTCTTCGCCGTCCCCATCTTTTGGGGTATCCACCATGTATACGTCATATGACGAGGTGGCCTTCCAGGGCCCTGTGGGCGCTGGTTCCTGTTCGTCTCCAGCATCGTCGTCCATGGCGTCGATGTCTTCGGAGTTGTAGTCTAGCATGTCGGTTAGATCGTCGACAGTGGCTACAAAGTGGATGGTGGGTGGGCTCTGAATTTCTTCGTCGTCCGTACCCCAACCATCCTGGCCATAGTCCGGCCAGGACTCTCCTGATAGCGAGAGATGCTTTAGTGAATTCAGGATATCGCCGAAAGGCGAGTGTTGGAAGATGTCAGCGGCAGTGAATTCCATAACCGGCACCCAATCCGGGTCGATTGGTAGGGGCGCGGGAGGTTCGGAGTCCAGCGAGGAGTCCGGCACCTCGGAATCACGAGTTTCACAGGGGACAAGATTGGTGTTCGGCTCCATCGCCGTGGATGTTGAAGCCCCCAGGGCGGCGTCTATCCACCGGCCCTCGATCTGGGCGATCGGCTCCGGGCTAATGGCCGAAGCAGATCCGTGTGCGGCCACCAAGGCACTGTTCGGCGGCAGAGCTAGATCATGCCCATCGTTACAGTGCGGCACGCTCGGCTGTGGCTCGAGTCCGTCGAAGATCAAGTCTCCGCGGACATCGGCCGTGAAGTTTAAGCTTCCAAATCTGACCTGACGGCCAGGGGCGTAGCTTTCGATTTGCTCCAGATGGCCAAGTGAATTGGCCCGCAGGGCGAAGCCGCCGAATACGAAGATCTGTCCGGGGAGAAAAGTCTCACCTTGGACAGCGTTGCTGGTTGAAGATGCCATCAAGCCTATCGGTGACGACACAGAGGAACTCTCAATGAAAGCACCAATGTCGGTGTCAAAACCGGCGGATCTCGGGTAGGGGGTCCCGAACTGTGCGTCTAGGCGGATGGTAACAGGAGACGAGGGACATGATGTTTTTACCCAGGTTCGGGCCCTCTTGATGGAGGTAAAACCCTACGTCCTGCTTGATTAATATTGATGATATGGGTATTACAAGAGTGGATCTACCACGAGATCAAGGAGGCTAAACCCTAGAAGCTAGCCTATGGTATGATTGTTGTAATGTATGTTGTCCTACGGACTAAAGCCCTCCGGTTTATATAGACACCGGAGGAGGCTAGGGTTACACAGAGTCGGTTACAATGGTAGGAGATCTACATATCCGTATTGCCAAGCTTGCCTTCCACGCCAAGGAAAGTCCCATCCGGACACGGGACGGAGTCTTCAATCTTGTATCTTCGTAGTCTTGGAGTCCGGCGGATAATGATAGTCCGGCTGTCCGGACACCCCCTAGTCCAGGACTCCCTCACCTATCAAGGGAAAACCTTTGCCTTGCACATGGTCCACTTGAGCTAGATGATGACGATCTTGACTCCCTCAAGTTGGACCATCTTTCTTGATTGCGTTGGCTCGATGAAGACTAGATGATTGCTCCCCCATAGTCCACTATGGGTGAGCCACTCTTCGGCACATCTTCACAAGTCCATTGACACCACAATGGATGGCAAGATTCAAGCACTTGATCTCTTCGTGATGCTCCACTTGAACTTGCACACGGCAATCTTGATGACGATCACCACTTGATGTCATCCTTTCCATGGGTTGTATGATATCTTCCTCTTGACGCAAGCCCATGGACACGTACCTAACCCCACATGGAAATCTCACATAGACCATGGGTTAGTACACAAAGTGCAATGGACAATGCTTACCATACCATGGGATCACTTGATCCCTCTCGGTACATTTTCTATGCTTTGTGAGTTGATCAACTTGATTCACTCTTGACTTAGTCTTGATCAACCTTGAATCTTTCCAACTCTCTTAATTTGGATGATGTCTTGAAGGTAAACATGAATGATCACACAATCTTCTTCTTCAAGACATGCTTGCAATACGCTCAACACTCACATGACCAATCTTTGGATAACTCCTTAATAGCACCTTGGTTAACTCATAAACTCCTTGAAACCAACACATGGACTTCAAGAAAAGCCTATGGACAAAACCTTCAAATATAACTCACGACAACCATTAGTCCATAGAGATTGTCATCAATTACCAAAACCAAACATAGGGGCACCGCATGTTCTTTCAGTCATGTCCATTGTGATATGACCCGTTGTAGTATACACACTAAGGTCGTTGATATTTCACCAGAAGCCGGTTGTGTTCAAAAATACGTTGCATATACACTGGAGTATCTATGGCCAAGTTACAAAGATGAACATACAATAGTAGATAGATGCATGGATGGCTGAAGCGTTGCAAGCTATGTGCATCAGGAGAGAAGAGAAGTATGTTCAGGTTGAGATAATAATTGCTTCGGCGTTAGACTTTCATGCGTTAAGAGGAAACCAAGCAAAGGAATATTTTAATTATCTTGGTAAGCCTCATTTAGATGGAGGAATTAAGGAGTCCACGATGGATCCTGTTTGTTGGCTTGGCAGGAATAGTTCCTGCGTGAGAAACAAGTACATAAAATATTTTATATTTCTTTTCTTACCATGGAAGGAACGTGTGTGGAAGGTGTCGTGGGTTTGTCATGGCAGATGTCCTAGTGAAGGGACTTAGTCGTGGAGCCATCGCTATGGGTTTACTTGAAGGGGTTAAAGCGGACACAAAGACACGAGGGTTTTATACTAGTTCGGCCCCTTCGATGAAGGTAAAAGCCTACGTCTAGTTGTGATGGAATTGATGTGGTCTCGATGGCTAGGGAGCAACAAGCTTCGCCTAGGCTCGAGTTGTTGTGTGTCTGTCTTGAACCGCCGCCGGGTCGTCCCCTTATATACACGGGTGACGCCCGTCGGTCCATAGAGTCCCAACCGGTTCATACTCGTATTCCGGTTGGTATCTCTCTATTCCTAACTTACAATACAAGTCATACATCAGGCCGGTTTACGGCTACATGTTCTAAACCGACTACAGGCCTTGGGCCGTTATCTGCTTATACCACTAATGAAGTTAACCCGGCCCAAATAGGCCGGTTTTACGCCTAGTGGTAATATCCCCAACATTAGGCCCCAAATTGATTTGAACTGGTTCATGTCAATCCTTCACACAATCCTGCGTCTTGGACATCTTCTGGTAATTGGTAAACCTCCATGTCGTCATCATTTTTGGTTGCTGTAAACCGGCATGACGTCATCAGTTTTGGTTACTGTAAACCGGCATGACGTCATCATGAAATTTATAACGCCCTCTTAATAACAGCTCCTGGATCCGCGCGCTTGACCTAGCTCGGCTGCTTTATAAATAAGACCGAAGGGTCATTTCTTTTCTTTCCCCTTCGTCCCTTCTTCTTCTTCCTCACGTTGCCGGCTTTGGAGCTCCGCCACCACCGTCGACTTCTGCCTCATCTCGGGCCGCTGCATCAACCTGAACGTACCAGAGTATTGCGGCACCTTCCCGCATCTTCTCCGTTCCCGGTAAGCTTTCTCTCCTTCTTAACCTAGATCTGTTCTTAGGGTTCCATGTTCATGCTGTGTTCATCGCGCGTTCATATCTGTCCTCTGACCTTGAATGAATCCATGAACTCTTGCTGTGTTTAACAGCGATCCCTAAGCCTCCGCTTGCCATTACTCATCTAAGCCCATAGATCTCCCGCACATATCCGCTCAATGGTTCACTTCTGTTTCTGCCTTACTCTTCGAAATATTTCCTGTTTTTGTGAGCTTGCTGTAGATCCGCGGCTGTAACAAGATTTTGTGAAACTTGTTTCTGCATAGTTACCCATAGCTTCAACTACTTCCGATGCTTAGGTCAAGCGGTTTAACTTTACCATAGAAAAAATTGCCAAACCGGTATATATCATTAGTCCCCTGGTTGAACCGCCGGAATCCATATAACGCCGTATTGTAGAAGACCGGTTTATAGGTACTGCCGCCGGTTTATCGTAGTTAGATCAACACCTTTTTATCCGGCATGTTCTTGAACCGGATTACCTATTTCTTGTAGGTCTCGTCATGGCCAAACAAGTGTATGAGTGCAATTGGGTTCCCTCTCGTGTCACAAAATCGCAGTTGGACGACCTAGTCCTGATTGGCGCTTTAGATGATAAAGATACAATCCACTGGAGGGTTCCCGGAGATGAATGTCCTCCCACACCCCAGGAAGGAGGGGTCGTGGTCTTCGCAGATCACATGGCCCGGGGCTTCAAACCGCCCGGTTCTAAATTTTATCGGGATGTGTTAGCCAACTTTCAGCTCCGTCCACAGGATATTGGCCCCAACTCCGTCACCAATCTATGTCACTTTCAAGTACTTTCTGAGGCATATCTTCAAGAGGAACCTTCAGTCGAGCTGTTTAGAGATCTCTTTCATCTGAACCGCCGCACTGAATTCACCGACGGTCCCAATACCGAACTGAGCGGTATGGCCATTCAGAAGAGGAAGGAAATCACCTATCCCTACGTCAAACTCCATACTCACCCCAAGGAGTGGAACGCAACTTGGTTTTACTGCAAGGATACCTCCCCTGACAATGAAAATCCCTTGCCTGGCTTCCGTCCGGAACGACTCAGCAACACTCACCCTTTTCCACAAAGGTTAAGCGCCAAGGAGAGAATTAAGTATGCTCCTCAGTTGTCCAAGCTCCGAGCCTTTATGGCCAACGGTTTAACAGGAATAGATCTTGCACGCTACTGGATATCATGGAGCATACTGCCTCTGAGCCGGTGCCCCGGTTTGATGTGCGAATACACTGGTAGTGTCGATGACCCACTCCGACATACCCAAATCCAAGTCTCCGACGACGAAGTCACAGAATCTGTAAAGAAGATGTTAAATGAACCGGAGCACCTCTGTGCTCAAACCGGTCTGCTTCCTTACTGCACCACCAACGAACCACCAGCGGTTAGATTTTAATTGCTCTATGATTGAACCTGTTACTGCTTTATCTGCCTGACCTTTAATTACTGCTGATCCAGAATGATAATCCGTTTTGGAGCAAAAAACTTCCACAAGATAAAACGGAGAAGGCAGGGCGGCCAACCCGGCCCAAGACCAAGGTTATCAAGAAACCAGCTCGTAAGAGAAAAACCACCGCTTCATCTGACCCGGCTATTGATGATGATGTGGGTAATCCGGATCTGGAGGTAGAACTTGATTCACTTGGCTTGCTTTTTACACGCCTTATTGATGATGATGCTTGTCAGGATGACGCTGAAGCCAGCAATGCGGGATTCGTTGAGGTAACTATTCTCTCTTCTGATTCAGAAATCTTGCCTTTGCCAAAATCTCGTCGGGCAAACCGGAGAGTTAAATTTTCTCATCCTCTTGCTTATTTGGATCCCAACTTTCTTATGAAGACCCAACAACACGAAGCTCGCCGCACAACCCGGCACAGCGGCCAGGTAGTTACTTCTGCCGGTTTACCGAACAGTCCGGTTCGAAAACGCCGCTCCGAGGTCTCCGACCTTTTTATTGATTTAAATCCTAAAGCGGGTTTCTTCCGTCAACCTCTTAATCCATCCGACTCCGATTATCAGGTCACTTCTCATTCATCGTCTGGTGAATCGTCGTCCACTCAGCTACCACCATTGAAAACAGTTGCTGGGTAAGTTAAACTGAACATATGCTTCCAGTATACTGCGTAATGGCTTATGCTTTTCCTTGACTTTTTGTTTTTCTTTCAGGGCTAAACCAAAACCAAGCAAGAAGGCCCGCCTGGATAAAGCGGCTGAAGAAGATGTGGCCCCAGAACATGACCAAGCGCCGGATCGTGAAATGTTTACTTCTGAAGATATCCCCAATGATCCTCCTTTGCAAGACGACGTTACTCCCGAAGAAGGGCTTATTAATACTCCAGCCTCTGCTAATCCGCCTGCCGGCTCCGTCCAGATTGAGAAATCCCACACTCCTGCTGACAAACCGGCCGCGCCAACACAAACCGGCGAGTCCAAAGATGATGATGTTGTGATTACCGGTGTGGGCCGCTCTGAACCCGGGAATCCTGTCACCCTTACCAAGCATACCGTCAAAGAGGATTTTTCCGCTTTGAACAAAGGAAAATGGGATGTTGAACTAGAGACATATGCTGCTCTGAGTGCCAAAGATCTTCACTCCGGCTATTTAAACCGGCTTTACACTAGCCGTGACTGCGAAGCTCGCCTGGTCAAAATGATGAGGGATAAATTTGAGGTAACTTACTTCTTTCCTTGCTATCATTGCCTTCATCCTTGTAGCCCCCAAGGGCCGGTTTGTAACCTTGGTCAAATCGGGACTTGATCCTGAACATTTTTGAAACCCGTCAGCATAACCCTCAAGGGCCGGTCTAACTTAGCATAAGTAAACCGGGGCTCCAATAGAAAACTGTCCTTAGAACATAACTTGATCAAATATCCATTAGCCCCCAAGTGCCAAGTTGAATACCTGTATTGAGCTTAGGACTTTGCAATCTAGTAATATGCAAAAAAACTGAAGGTGCATTAGCCCCCAAGTATCAGGCATATAACTTTGTTATGTGGTTGATACTTCAATTTCTTGGACTGCTTGTGTAAAGTGTAAACGCTGTCTGTATGCAGGCTGAGGTGAAAATCAAGGAGGACCGAATTGCCGATTTGCAGGAGGCCTTGAAGACCCAGCAATCTGAAACAGATAAGTCAAAGCAAGAATTAACCAGCGCCTTGAGCACTGCTGAACAGCTGAAAGAAGGCTTCAAGAAAGAGCGGGCTGACTGGGCCAATGAGAAGGCCGCTTTGACCAAAAGAGCGGAACATGCTGAAGCTGCCCTTAAACCAGTGGTGGATGAACTGACGGCCGTACAGCGGCAAATACACTCCATGACTGCTGCGATTTTTGGTAAGCTCCTTTTAACTGCTGTGATAATTTGAACCTGCTGTAGCGTAAATCCGGTTTGAGACCATTCCAATCTTGTTGTAGGCACACGCATTGGGCATTTAGGAAATGATGTGCGGAAGAAACTGAAAGCTGCCTACACCTTGGTGGAACAATTGTATACCGGAGCCCAACGGATCATCACCACAGCTTCTCATAACAACCCGGCACCCTCTTTAATCCAGGACACTCTTAGCAGGTTGTCAATGCTTCCAGCCCGGATTGAGGAGCTGAAAAAATCCGCTGCCCGAACCGGAGCCATCAATGCCTTGATCCGGGCAAAGGCATGGGTGCCCGATTTTGATCCTGTGGAAGCAGCTCAAGGCTATCCTAGCCTGAAAGAAGATGGCTCTGAATTCAACGAAGAGGATTTAAGGGCAATAAACCGTGCAGTGTGCCCTTTGGCTTGCCAGCTAGCTGAAGAGGCAGATTTGACGCATTATCAAGCACAATATAACGAGCAAAACAAGCGAGTGCCTGCCCCAACTGTTGAAGCGGAGAATCTGATCCCTCCAATCCGTAAGCACACTTATGCTCCTGATATTGAACCGTCTTCCCTGATCCATGAAGAGGCTGTTTTCCAAGCTTTAATGGGAATCGACTGGACCACTGTTGATTTCTAGCCAATGGGTAGAGACGAGGAAACTGAAGCGGCGGAGGATGAGGAGCAGGCTTGAACCGGAAGCCGGTTTGGACAGCTGCCTGTGACATCCTTCCAAAAGAACAATGATCTTGTTTGGGCACCGTGCTGCCTTGTAATAGGATAGTTAATACTTCTGCCTGGAATATGCCTTCGTGCATAAGTACTGAAACTTTTGTTTGAAAACTTCAATTCATATTTCCTGCAATCAGAAAAATTTGAACTTCGGTGGCGGTTATACCGCCAGCCGGTTTATGATCTTGATATGTGTATCAGTAATATAACAAATAGATGATACATAAATACCTGCCATGTTTGGGCATGAAGCTGGCGTAGCCAAGCCTGAAGCGGCGGTTTTATAAACCATTACTGTCAAAATAGGGGGGAGAAAATAGCTCCCGTATAAACCGTACTGAATCAATACGAGCCCCCTTGTTACTCCATGATGTTAACAGGGAAAAGGTGAACCGGGCATATTCCTCCGGATTAAAGGGGGATCAAAACCATCGGCTGAACCGGAAAAAAGGTGTTTGTCGACATAAAAGAAATCCGACAAAAGCAAAGAACAAACAAACCATGAAAATAACATGGAAGCAAAGGCAATGATAAAAACCGTTTGCAAAAATATGCTATACTGAGCTGATCAGATGGTATTACCATGGTCGGACAGGATCAAGGCCCCCAATAGGAGTGACAATGATTCAAGTCAGCCAGGTCCCCAAATGATTCGTGGCATATATGCCAGATCAAGAGGCGTGGCAATGGTTCGGGTTCGACCATGCCCCCAACTGATTTTGTGGCCTTAGGCCGACCAAGAGGCGTGACTGGTTCAGACTTGACCATGTCCCCAAATGATCTGGTGGCTGTCGCCTATCAAAGGGTGTCGCGTTGGTTCGGACACGACCAAGGCCCCCAGTGATATATAAAAAGCAAATGTCAAGGGGTAAACCGGAGGCCGCTTTAAACAGAACCACTCCGTGTAACCTCGCATGATGAGAAAGACAGAGACCCCACTTTAGCTGAGGCTCCGGTTTGATATATCAAAGATAATATATACATTGTCATGATATGTACATAGATAGAGCCACTGGCTCAAGTATAGTAAGGCCGAAGATGAGCTATGTTCCACGGCCTGTTGGTCTCCTCCTCTGACGTACGTGAGTCTTGATGCTCTCGAATATCAATCAGATAGTACGACCCGTTGTGCAGATTCTTGCTGACCACGAAAGGTCCTTCCCAAGGTGGGGATAACTTGTGCATATCTGTCTGGTCTTGGATTAGTCGAAGTACCAAATCTCCTTCTTGAAAAGTTCTGGTCCTAACCCGGCGACTGTGATAGCGACGAAGATCTTGTTGGTAAATCGCCGAACGGGCAGCCGCTAGATCACGCACCTCGTCCAATAGGTCCAAAGCGTCTTGCCGTGCTGTCTCATTGCCCGCTTCAACATAAGCTGCCACACGAGGCGAATCGTGCCGGATATCACTAGGGAGAACTGTCTCTGCTCCATACACCATAAAAAATGGTGTGTAGCCTGTGGACCGGTTTGGCGTAGTATTGATACTCCAGAGCACAGATGGTAGCTCTTCAACCCAACATCCCGGTGTCCTTTGCAATGGGACCATAAGCCGGGGTTTGATGCCTCGCAAGATCTCTTGATTGGCTCGTTCTGCCTGTCCATTGGACTGGGGGTGCGCTACTGATGACACGTCAAGTCGGATGTGCTCACGCTCACAGAACTCCTTCATAGCCCCCTTGGATAAATTGGTACCATTGTCAGTAATGATACTGTGCGGAAGCCAAACCGAAAAATCACCTTTTTGATGAACTGCACCGCTGTTGCTGCATCGCACTTGCTGACAGGCTCCGCTTCAACCCACTAGGTAAATTTATCAACTGCTACCAAAAGGTGGGTTTTCTTATCCTTGGATCTTTTAAAGGGTCCGACCATATCCAGCCCCCAAGTTGCAAACGGCCATGTTATTGGAATCATCCTCAATTCTTGAGCCGACACATGCGCACGCCTTGAAAATTTCTAACATCCATCGCACCGTTTAACCAAGTCCTCCGCATCAGCATGTGCTGTCAACCAGTAAAACCCGTGACGAAATGCCTTTGCCACCAAAGACTTTGAACCGGCGTGGTGTCCACAATCCCCCTCATGGATTTCTCTTAATATTTCACAGCCTTCCTCAGGAGAAACACAACGTTGAAACGCCCCTGATACACTGCAACGATGCAATTCACCATTGAGAATCGTCATGGACTTGGATCGCCGGACTATCTGTCTTGCTAGAATTTCATCTTCTGGCAACTCCCCCCGGGTCATGTATGCAATATAAGGAATCGTCCAATCCGGAATAGCATGTAATGCTGCCACCAATTGAGCCTCCGGGTCAGGAATAGCCAAATCCGCTTCACCTGGGAGCTGGACTGACGGATGGTGCAACACGTCCAAAAAGACATTGGGCGGGACCGGTTTGCGCTGAGAACCCAACCGGCTTAAAGTGTCCGCCGCTTCATTCTTCCGACGGTCCACATGATCCACTTGATAACCTTTGAAGCAACCCGCAATGTTATCCACTTCCCGACGATATGCAGCCATGAGCGGGTCCTTAGAATCCCAAGTGCCAGACACCTGTTGAGCCACAAGGTCCGAATCACCGAAGCACTTAACCCGGCTTAAGTTCATCTCTTTAGCCATCCGGAGACCATGGAGCAAGGCTTCGTACTCAGCTGCATTGTTAGTACAAGGGAACATTAAGCGGAGAACATAACAGAACTTATCACCTCATGGGGAAGTTAATACGACTCCAGCCCCTGAGCCTTCCAATTGCCTGGATCCATCAAAATGAATAGTCCAATATGTGTGATCCGGCTTTTCTTCTGGCGCTTGTAACTCCGTCCAGTCATTGATGAAATCAACAAGTTCTTGAGACTTCACCGCCGTCCGAGGTACATACTTCAGTCCGTGTGGCCCAAGCTCTATAGCCCACTTGGCAAGCCGGCCAGTCGCCTCCCGGTTCTGTATGATATCACCCAAGGGAGCTGAACTGACCACTGCGATGGGGTGCCCTTGAAAATACTGCTTCAACTTCCGGCTGGCCATGAAGACACCATAGACCAGCTTCTGCCAATGCGGATACCTTTGCTTGGATTCAATAAGCACCTCGCTGATATAATAAACCGGCCGCTGAACCGGATATTCCTTGCCTGCCTCCTTGCGTTCCACCACAATAGCCACGCTAACCGCCCGAGCATTAGCCGCTACGTATAATAATAGTGGCTCCTTGTCAACCGGAGCCGCAAGAACCGGCGGATTGGCTAACTGCCGCTTCAAGTCCTCAAATGCTTCATCAGCAGCCGGACTCCAGGCGAAATTGTCTGTCTTCCTCAGCATTTGGTACAAAGGGATGGCCTTCTCTCCGAGGCGGCTGATGAACCGGCTCAGCGCAGCGATTCGGCCCGCCAAACGCTGAACATCGTTGATACACTTCGGTTTAGCTAGGGAGGTAATCGTCGTAATCTTCTCCGGATTAGCCTCAATTCCTCTGTTAGACACTAGAAAACCCAGAAACTTGCCTGCCGGAACACCAAAGACACACTTGGCCGGATTAAGCATCATCTTGTAAACTCGCAAGTTGTCAAAGGTCTCCTTCAAATCATCCACCAGCGTCTCCTTCTGTCTTGACTTTACTACAATATCATCCACATAGGCGTGCACATTGCGGCCGATCTGTTTATGCAGGCAATTCTGTACACACCGTTGATAGGTGGCTTGGGCACTCTTGAGCCCGAAGGGCATAGATACATAGCAGAAGGCTCCAAAGGGAGTAATAAATGTTGTTTTCTCCTGGTCCTTAATCGCCATCTTGATCTGATGATATCCAGAGTATGCATCCAAAAAACTCAAACGCTCACAACCCGCCGTGGCATCAATGATCTGGTCAATGCGGGGGAGGGCAAAAGGATCTGCCGGACAGGCCTTGTTAAGATCTGTGTAATCCACACACATACGCCAAGTGCCATTTTTCTTAAGAACCAGCACCGGATTAGCAAGCCACTCTGGATGGAACACCTCAATGATAAAGCCAGCTGCTAAAAGCCTGGCCACTTCCTCTCCAATGGCCTTGCGCCTTTCTTCGTTAAACCGGCGGAGGAATTGTTTCACCGGTTTGTACTTAGGATCCACATTAAGAGTGTGCTCAGCGAGTTCCCTCGGTACACCTGGCATGTCAGACGGTTTCCATGCAAAAATGTCCCGATTCTCACGGATGAACTCGATGAGCCCGCTTTCCTATTTGGGATCCAGGTTGGCACTGATAGTGAACTGCTTGGACGAATCGCCGGGCACGAAGTCAACAAGCTGCCGATTTGAACTTCAGATCTGAATCATGCTCTGTAGTTGGCTTCTTCAAAGGGGTCATATCTGCCGGATCAACATTGTCCCTATAATACTTCAACTCTTCCGTGGCACAGACCGACTCTGCATAAGCCGCATCACCTTCCTCACATTCCAAAGCGACCCTACGGTTCCCATGAACCGTTATCGTCCCCTTGTAACCCGGCATCTTGAGCTGTAAGTAGATATAA
The DNA here is from genome assembly GCF_002162155.2 of Triticum dicoccoides. NCBI lineage: Eukaryota > Viridiplantae > Streptophyta > Magnoliopsida > Poales > Poaceae > Triticum > Triticum dicoccoides. Next base: position 713,504,124 of record NC_041391.1, read on the forward strand.
CAAGGCCTCGCCATAAACTTGGCATAAGCCGGCCGCCCAAACAAGGCGTGATACGGGCTCCGGATCTTCACCACCTCGAAGTTTAATTTTTCCGACCGAGAATCATGCTCGTCCCCAAAAGCCACATCTAGGGCTATCTTACCAACAGGATATGCAGATTTGCCTGGCACAACACCATGGAACACCGTATTCGACGGTCTGAGATCCTTGTCTGTTAGACCCATGCGCCGGAATGTCTCATAGTACAGTATGTTAATACTGCTTCCTCCATCCATGAGTACCTTGGTGAACTTATAACCCCCCACCTGAGGGTCTACCACTAATGCTAGCTGGCCCGGATTGTCAACCCGGGGCGGGTGATCCTCTCTGCTCCACACGATGGGCTGCTCTGACCAGCGTAAGTAACGTGGTAAGACCGGTTCAACAGAATTCACCACTCGCTTGTGGAGTTTTCGGTCGCGCTTATCCAAGCTAGTTGTGAAAACATGGTACTGCCCATTGCTCAACTGCTTTGGCTGGCTCTGATAACCCGACTGTTGTTGCTGCTGCTGCTGCTGGCCGTTCTGATTATTCTGGTTGTTGTGGCCGCCCTGATTGAAACCTGAACCGGAAGCTCCATCGTGACCCGGTCCGTGGAAACCGGATCCTGAACAGCCACCTGACCCATGGTCATACCGGAAGGCATTAGAATTTTTAAATTCCTGCATAATATAACAATCCTTCCAAAGGTGGTTAGCCGGCGACTCCTTTGTTGGGTTTCGTAGTAATTTCAAGAATTTTCCTACGCACACGCAAGATCATGTGATGCATAGCAACGAGGGGAGAGTGTTGTCTACGTACCCAACGCAGACCGATTGCGGAAGCGATGACACGACGTAGAGGAAGTAGTCGTACGTCTTCACGATCCAACCGATCAAGCACCGAAACTACGGCACCTCCGAGTTCGAGCACACGTTCAGCTCGATGACGATCCCCGGACTCCGATCCAGCAAAGTGTCGGGGAAGAGTTCCGTCAGCACGACGGCGTGGTGACGATCTTGATGAATTACAGCAGCAGGGCTTCGCCTAAACTCCACTACAGTATTATCGAGGTATATGGTGGCAGGGGGCACCGCACACGGCTAAGGAATAGATCACGTGGATCAACTTGTGTGTTTAGAGGTGCACCCTGCCTCCGTATATAAAGGATCCAATGGGGAGGGCTGGCCGGCCAAGGAGGGGAGGCGCAGGAGAGTCCTACTCCCTCTGGGAGTAGGATTCCTCCCCCCAATCCTAGTCCAACTAGGGTTCCTCGGAGGGGAAGGGAGAGAGGGGGGCCGGCCACCTTCTCCTAGTCCTAATAGGACTAGGGAAGGGGGAAGTGGCGCAGCCACCTTGGGCTGTCCCTTTCTCCTTTCCACTAAGGCCCATGAAGGCCCATATGGCTCCCGGGGGGTTCCGGTAACCCTCCCGGTACTCCGGTAAAATCCCGATTTCACCCGGAACACTTCCGATGTCCAAACATAGGCTTCCAATATATCAATCTTTACGTCTCGACCATTTCGAGACTCCTCGTCATGTCCGTGATCACATCCGGGACTCCGAACAACCTTCGGTACATCAAAATGCTAAACTCATAATGTAATTGTCATCGTAACCTTAAGCGTGCGGACCCTACGGGTTCGAGAACAATGTAGACATGACCGAGACACGTCTCCGGTCAATAACCAATAGCGGGACCTGGATGCCCATATTGGCTCCTACATATTCTACAAAGATCTTTATCGGTCAGACCGCATAACGACATACGTTGTTCCCTTTGTCATCGGTATGTTACTTACCCGAGATTCAATCGTCGATATCCAATACCTAGTTCAATCTCGTTACCGGCAAGTCTCTTTACTCGTTCCGTAATACATCATCTCACAACTAACATATTAGTTGTAATGCTTGCAAGGCTTATGTGATGTGTATTACCGAGAGGGCCCAGAGATACCTCTCCGACAATCGGAGTGACAAATCCTAATCTTGAAATACGCCAACCCAACATCTACCTTTGGAGACACCTGTAATGCTCCTTTATAATCACCCAGTTACGTTGTGACGTTTGGTAGCACCCAAAGTGTTCCTCCGGTAAACGGGAGTTGCATAATCTCATAGTCATAGGAACATGTATAAGTCATGAAGAAAGCAATAGCATCATACTAAACGATCGGGTGCTAAGCTAATGGAATGGGTCATGTCAATCAGATCATTCAACTAATGATGTGACCTTGTTAATCAAATAACAACTCTTTGTCCATGGTTAGGAAACATAACCATCTTTGATTAACGAGCTAGTCAAGTAGAGGCATACTAGTGACACTTTGTTTGTCTATGTATTCACACATGTATTATGTTTCCGGTTAATAAAATTCTAGCGTGAATAATAAACATTTATCATGATTATAAGGAAATAAATAATAACTTTATTATTGCATCTAGGGCATATTTCCTTCAGTCTCCCACTTGCACTAGAGTTAATAATCTAGATTACACTGTAATGAATCTAACACCCATGGAGCTTTGGTGTTGATCATGTTTTGCTCGTGGAAGAGGCTTAGTCAACGGGTCTGCAACATTCAGATCCGTATGTATCTTGCAAATCTCTATGTCTCCCACCGGGACTAGATCCCGGATGGAGTTGAAGCGTCTCTTGATGTGTTTGGTCCTTTTGTGAAATCTGGATTCCTTTACCAAGGCAATTGCACCAGTATTGTCACAAAAGTTTTTCATTGGACCCGATGCATTAGGTATGACACCTAGATCGGATATGAACTCCTTCATCCAGACTCCTTCATTCGCTGCTTCCGAAGCAACTATGTACTCCGCTTCACATGTAGATCCCGCTATGACGCTTTGTTTAGAACTGCACCAACTGACAGCTCCACCGTTTAATGTAAACACGTATCCGGTTTGCGATTTAGAATCGTCCGGATCAGTGTCAAAGCTTGCATCAACGTAACCTTTTACGGTGAGCTCTTTGTCACCTCCATATACGAGAAACATATCCTTAGTCCTTTTCAGGTATTTCAGGATGTTCTTGACCGCTGTCCAGTGATCCACTCCTGGATTACTTTGGTACCTCCCTGCTAAACTTATAGCAAGGCACACATCAGGTCTGGTACACAGCATTGCATACATGATAGAGCCTATGGCTGATGCATAGGGAACATCTTTCATATTATCTCTATCTTCTGCAGTGGTCGGGCATTGAGTCTTACTCAACTTCACACCTTGTAATACAGGCAAGAATCCTTTCTTTGCTTGATCCATTTTGAATTTCTTCAAAATCTTGTCAAGGTATGTGCTTTGTGAAAGTCCAATTAAGCGTCTTGATCTATCTCTATAGATCTTAATGCCTAATATGTAAGCAGCTTCACCGAGGTCTTTCATTGAAAAACTTTTATTCAAGTATCCCTTTATGCTATCCAGAAATTCTATATCATTTCCAATCAGCAATATGTCATCCACATATAATATCAGAAATGCTACAGAGCTCCCACTCACTTTCTTGTAAATACAGGCTTCTCCGAAAGTCTGTATAAAACCAAATGCTTTGATCACACTATCAAAACGTTTATTCCAACTCCGAGAGGCTTGCACCAGTCCATAAATGGATCGCTGGAGCTTGCACACTTTGTTAGCTCCCTTTGGATCGACAAAACCTTCCGGTTGCATCATATACAACTCTTCTTCCAGAAATCCATTCAGGAATGCAGTTTTGACATCCATCTGCCAAATTTCATAATCATAAAATGCGGGAATTGCTAACATGATTCGGACGGACTTAAGCATCGCTACGGGTGAGAAGGTCTCATCGTAGTCAATCCCTTGAACTTGCCGAAAACCTTTTGCGACAAGTCGAGCTTTGTAGACAGTAACATTACCATCAGCGTCAGTCTTCTTATTAAAAATCCATTTATTCTCAATTGCTTGCCGATCATCGGGCAAGTCAACCAAAGTCCATACTTTGTTCTCATACATGGATCCCATCTCAGATTTCATGGCTTCAAGCCACTTTGCGGAATCTGGGCTCACCATCGCTTCTTCATAGTTCGTAGGTTCATCATGATCTAGTATCATGACTTCCAGAATAGGATTACCGTACCATTCTGGTGCGGATCTTACTCTGGTTGATCTACGAGGTTCAGCAGTATCTTGATCTGAAGTTTCATGATCATTATCATTGGCTTCCTCACTAACTGGTGTAGGTGTCACTGAAACAGTTTTCTGTGATGAACTACTTTCCAGTAAGGGAGAAGGTACAGTTACCTCGTCAAGTTCTACTTTCCTCCCACTCACTTCTTTCGAGAGAAACTCCTTCTCTAGAAAGGATCCATTCTTAGCAACGAATGTCTTGCCTTCGGATCTATGATAGAAGGTGTACCCAATAGTCTCCTTTGGGTATCCTATGAAGACACATTTCTCCGATTTGGGTTCGAGCTTATCAGGTTGAAGCTTTTTCACATAAGCATCGCAGCCCCAAACTTTAAGAAACGACAACTTTGGTTTCTTGCCAAACCACAGTTCATAAGGCGTCGTCTCACCGGATTTTGATGGTGCCCTATTTAACGTGAATGCGGTCGTCTCTAAAGCATAACCCCAAAATGATAGCGGTAAATCAGTAAGAGACATCATAGATCGCACCATGTCTAGTAAAGTACGATTACGACGTTCGGACACACCATTACGCTGTGGTGTTCCGGGTGGCGTGAGTTGCGAAACTATTCCACAGTTTTTCAAATGTACACCAAACTCGTAACTCAAATATTCTCCTCCACGATCAGATCGTAGAAACTTTATTTTCTTGTTACGATGATTTTCAACTTCACTCTGAAATTCTTTGAACTTTTCAAATGTTTCAGACTTATGTTTCATTAAGTAGATATACCCATATCTGCTTAAATCATCTGTGAAGGTGAGAAAATAATGATATCCGCCACGAGCCTCAATATTCATCTGGCCACATACATCGGTATGTATGATTTCCAACAAATCTGTTGCTCTCTCCATAGTACCGGAGAACGGTGTTTTAGTCATCTTGCCCATGAGGCACGGTTCGCAAGTACCAAGTGATTCATAATCAAGTGGTTCCAAAAGTCCATCAGTATGGAGTTTCTTCATGCGCTTTGTACCGATATGACCTAAACGACAGTGCCACAAATAAGTTGCACTTTCATTATCAACTCTGCATCTTTTGGCTTCAACATTATGAATATGTGTATTACTACTATCGAGATTCAATAAGAATAGACCACTCTTCAAGGGTGCATGACCATAAAAGATATTACTCATATAAATAGAACAACCATTATTCTCTGATTTAAATGAATAACCGTCTCGCATTAAACAAGATCCAGATATAATGTTCATGCTCAACGCTGGCACCAAATAACAATTATTTAGGTCTAATATTAATCCCGAAGGTAGATGTAGAGGTAGCGTGCCGACCGCGATCACATCAACTTTGGAACCATTTCCCACGCGCGTCGTCACCTCGTCCTTTGCCAGTGCCCGCTTATTCCGTAGTCCCTGTTTCGAGTTGCAAATATTAGCAACAGAACCAGTATCAAATACCCAGGTGCTACTGCGAGCTCTAGTAAGGTACACATCAATAACATGTATATCACATATACCTTTGTTCACCTTGCCATCCTTTTTATCCGCCAAATACTTGGGGCAGTTCCGCTTCCAGTGACCAGTCTGCTTGCAGTAGAAGCACTCAGTTTCAGGCTTAGGTCCAGACTTGGGTTTCTTCTCTTGAGTAGCAACTAGCTTGCCGTTCTTTTTGAAGTTCCCCTTCTTCTTCCCTTTGCCCTTTTTCTTGAAACTAGTGGTCTTCTTAACCATCAACACTTGATGCTCCTTCTTGATTTCTACCTCCGCAGCTTTCAGCATCGCGAAGAGCTCGGGAATAGTCTTGTTCATCCCTTGCATATTATAGTTCATCACGAAGCTCTTGTAGCTTGGTGGCAGTGATTGGAGAATTCTGTCAATGACGCAATCATCCGGAAGATTAACTCCCAATTGAATCAAGTGATTATTATACCCAGACATTTTGAGTATATGCTCACTGACAGAATTGTTCTCCTCCATCTTGCAGCTATAGAACTTATTGGAGACTTCATATCTCTCAATTCGGGCATTTGCTTGAAATATTAACTTCAACTCCTGGAACATCTCATATGCTCCATGACGTTCAAAACGTCGTTGAAGTCCCGATTCTAAGCCGTAAAGCATGGCACACTGAACTATCGAGTAGTCATCAGCTTTGCTCTGCCAGACGTTCATAACATCTGGTGTTGCTCCAGCAGCAGGCCTGGCACCCAGCGGTGCTTCCAGGACGTAATTCTTCTGAGCAGCAATGAGGATAATCCTCAAGTTACGGACCCAGTCCGTGTAATTGCTACCATCATCTTTCAACTTTGCTTTCTCAAGGAACGCATTAAAATTCAACGGAACAACAGCACGAGCCATCTATCTACAATCAATATAAACAAGCAAGATACTATCAGGTACTAAGTTCATGATAAATTTAAGTTCAATTAATCATATTACTTAAGAACTCCCACTTAGATAGACATCCCTCAAATCTTCTAAGTGATTACGTGATCCAAATCAACTAAACCATAACTGATCATCACGTGAGATGGAGTAGCTTTCAATGGTGAACATCGTTTATGTTGATCATATCTACTATATGATTCACGCTCGACCTTTCGGTCTCCGTGTTCCGAGGCCATATCTGCATATGCTAGGCTCGTCAAGTTTAACCTGAGTATTCTGCGTGTGCAAAAACTGGCTTGCACCCGTTGTAGATGGATGTAGAGCTTATCACACCCGATCATCACGTGGTGTCTGGGCACGACGAACTTTGGCAACGGTGCATACTCAGGGAGAACACTTCTTGATAATTTAGTGAGAGATCATCTTATAATGCTACCGTCAATCAAAGCAAGATAAGATGCATAAAAAGATAAACATCACATGCAATCAATATAAGTGATATGATATGGCCATCATCATCTTGTGCTTGTGATCTCCATCTCCGAAGCACCGTCATGATCACCATCGTCACCGGCGCGACACCTTGATCTCCATCGTAGCATCGTTGTCGTCTCGCCAATCTTATGCTTCCACGACTATCACTACCGTTTAGTAATAAAGTAAAGCATTACATCGCGATTGCATTGCATACAATAAAGCAACAACCATATGGCTCCTGCCAGTTGCCGATAACTCGATTACAAAACATGATCATCTCATACAATAAAATTCAGCATCATGCCTTGACCATATCACATCACAACATGCCCTGCAAAAACAAGTTAGACGTCCTCTACTTTGTTGTTGCATGTTTTACGTGGCTGCTACGGGCTTAAGTAAGAACCAATCTCACCTACGCATAAAAACCACAACGATAGTTTGTCAAATAGACTCTGTTTTAACCTTCTCAAGGACCGGGCGTAGCCATACTCGGTTCAACTAAAGTTGGAGAGACAGTCGCCCGCAAGCCATCTATGTGCAAAGCACGTCGAGGGAACCGGTCTCGCGTAAGCGTACGCGTAAGGTTGGTCCGGGTCGTCTCGTCCAACAATACCGCCGAACCAAAGTATGACATGCTGGTAGGCAGTATGACTTGTATCGTCCACAACTCACTTGTGTTCTACTCGTGCATATAACATCAACATAAATAACCTAGGCTCTGATACCACTGTTGGGTTTCGTAGTAATTTCAAGAATTTTCCTACGCACACGCAAGATCATGTGATGCATAGCAACGAGGGAAGAGTGTTGTCTATGTACCCAACGCAGACCGACTGCGGAAGCGATGACACGATGTAGAGGAAGTAGTCGTACGTCTTCACGATCCAACCGATCAAGCACCGAAACTACGACACCTCCGAGTTTGAGCACACGTTCAGCTTGATGACGATCCCCGGACTCCGATCCAGCAAAGTGTCGGGGAAGAGTTCCGTCAGCACGACGGCGTGGTGACGATCTTGATGAATTATAGCAGCAGGGCTTCGCCTAAACTCCGCTACAGTATTATCGAGGTATATGGTGGCAGGGGGCACCGCACACGGCTAAGGAATAGATCACGTGGATCAACTTGTGTGTTTAGAGGTGCCCCCTGCCTCCGTATATAAAGGAGCCAAGGGGGAGGGCTGGCCGGCCAAGGAGGGGAGGCGCAGGAGAGTCCTACTCCCTCTGGGAGTAGGATTCCTCCCCCCAATCCTAGTCCAACTAGGATTCCTCGGAGGGGAAGGGAGAGAGGGGGGCCGGCCACCTTCTCCTAGTCCTAATAGGACTAGGGAAGGGGGAAGTGGCGCAGCCACCTTGGGCTGTCCCTTTCTCCTTTCCACTAAGGCCCATGAAGGCCCATATGGCTCCCGGGGGGTTCCGGTAACCCTCTCGGTACTCCGGTAAAATCCCGATTTCACCCGGAACACTTCCGATGTCCAAACATAGGCTTCCAATATATCAATCTTTATGTCTCGACCATTTCGATACTCCTCGTCATGTCCGTGATCACATCCAGGACTCCGAACAACCTTCGGTACATCAAAATGCATAAACTCATAATGTAACTGTCATCGTAACCTTAAGCGTGCGGACCCTACGGGTTCGAGAACAATGTAGACATGACCGAGACACGTCTCCGGTCAATAACCAATAGAGGGACCTGGATGCCCATATTGGCTCCTACATATTCTATGAAGATCTTTATCGGTCAGACCGCATAACGACATACGTTGTTCCCTTTGTCATCGGTATGTTACTTGCCCGAGATTCGATCGTCGATATCCAATACCTAGTTCAATCTCGTTACCGGCAAGTCTCTTTACTCGTTCCGTAATACATCATCTCACAACTAACATATTAGTTGTAATGCTTGCAAGGCTTATGTGATGTGTATTACCGAGAGGGCCCAGAGATACCTCTCCGACAATCGGAGTGACAAATCCTAATCTCGAAATACGCCAACCCAACATCTACCTTTGGAGACACCTGTAATGCTCCTTTATAATCACCCAGTTACGTTGTGACGTTTGGTAGCACCCAAAGTGTTCCTCCGGTAAACGGGAGTTGCATAATCTCATAGTCATAGGAACATGTATAAGTCATGAAGAAAGCAATAGCATCATACTAAACGATCGGGTGCTAAGCTAATGGAATGGGTCATGTCAATCAGATCATTCAACTAATGATGTGACCTCGTTAATCAAATAACAACTCTTTGTCCATGGTTAGGAAACATAACCATCTTTGATTAACGAGCTAGTCAAGTAGAGGCATACTAGTGACACTTTGTTTGTCTATGTATTCACACATGTATTATGTTTCCGGTTAATACAATTCTAGCATGAATAATAAACATTTATCATGATTATAAGGAAATAAATAATAACTTTATTATTGCCTCTAGGGCATATTTCCTTCATCCTTCGTCCCATGCTTTGGGCAAGGCTGATTCAACAAATAATTCAAACGGCTTGCGTTAGGATTGGGAGCCCCATTACGATTCGCCGCTTTACCTCTGCGCCGCTGCCCCCTGTCCTATGCATTAGTGTTGGCCACAAAATCCATGCTGCTATCCGCCTTGCGTTTGCCTCCGTTTCCATGACCCGCCGGTTTGTACTGCTGCTGTTTGGAGTTGCTATTCTTCTTTCCCTTCCCTGCTTCATCATCATCAGGTTCGGGATCCTTGGTACTGTCCGAATCAGCATACTTTACTAAAGCGGCCATGAGGGTTCCCATGTCATTACAGAACCGCTTCATGCGTCCCAATTTCAATTTTAAAGGCTCAAACAGGCAGTTGCCTTCCAGGGTTAAGATCGCAGAGTCAGCATTAATCCTGTCAGACGAGTGCAAAATTTCCGAAACGCGGCGCACCCAATGGGTCGTTGACTCTCCTTCCTCCTGGACACAAGCCGCCAGGTCTACTATGGACTTGGGCTGCTTACATGTATCCTTAAAATTTTGTATAAACCGGGCCCGCAACTAGGCCCATGAGCTGATAGAATTGGGTGGTAGGCTCTTCAACCAAGTACGAGCCGTGCCCTCAAGCATCATGGTGAAGTATTTTGCACACGCGACCTCATCCACGTCTAGCATCTCCATGGCCATCTCATAACTCTCTACCCATGCTTCAGGGGATAAATCAGTGGTGTAATTCGGCACCTTGCGGGGACCCTTGAAATCTTTGGGCAGGCGCACATTACGTAAAGCGGGGATTAAACAAGGCACTCCCAAAGCGGATGTGACTCCTGGTCCGGCAAAGGTGGTAGAGCAAACCGGTGTAAGTTGACCCGCATTATCTTGTGCTGCTAACTTGGCCTCCCTTTGTGTCTGGGCCCGGTCCACCACATCCCGCGCATCGCGGACACCACCTGCCGGGCTATTGCCACGGGCTGCTTCACGGCCTCGTGCATTGCTCGATATGGCCGGTTCATTCATGCGCCTGCTATAGCTCCGGCTTGGACGAGGCGTAGAGTGAATCTGATCACGGCTGTACGAATATGTTTCCTGCTGAATCAGTGCAGTCCGGAGAAGCTCCTTAACCCGGCGCGTCTCTATCGCTTGCGGAGAGTCCCCTTCGACCGGGATAGCCTCTAATCGTGCAGCGGCTGCAACAAGGTTGTCCATAGGATTCGAATAATGACCCGGGGGTGTCTGGACCGGCAGAGGGGCCACAACGTTCTGTTGAGGGGGTTCCATCAGGCGAGGCCGGACCGTTGCTCCTGGCCCTGGTGCTTCAATCCGGTTTGCCTCCAGGTACTGCGGCGGATTACTGGGCCCTGCTCCTGGAGTGTGAAAGAGATTTCGGGGGTCAAACCCTAACGGCAGGCATGATCTGTGCTTCCGCTTCAAGACCTCCTGTGATGCATTCTGGTCGAGCACGAGCTTATAGGCCTGGGCGTCCAAAGCGGCCCGCTCCGCAGCCATCCTGTCCTTCTCTGCCGCCAGATCCGCTTTGGCTTGTACGATCTGTTCTTTCACCTTTGCAATCTCTGTATTATGAGCCTCCTGATCCGCCGGATTGGCTTCTGCCATAAGCGCGGCTAGTGCATCAAACAGGTCGAATATGACTTGAACCGGCGGGCGCACAAGGCCTCCTGCCCCTGCTGCCGCTGCTGATCCGGAGAGCATTGCTGCGGCGGTCGAAGAATGATTCGCCGCCTGGGTGCCGGCCATGAATATTCCAACCCGGTTGATCTGGCCTGGGGGGTCCGGAATACTGTCGCCATCGGAACAGCCCCTAACCTGGTTGTCTTGCAACTGGTATAGCGATTCGGTCTCTCCGGTCGAGGATTCGTCGCCGGAATAAACGACGGTCTCACTACCGTGTTCTGACTCGTCCTCACGCTCTCCTCCGTGGATGACTCCAACGAAGGCACGCTTCATGGCCGGTTTAGCCTGGGCTAAGCCGTCTCAACGAGGTCGCTGCAGATGTCCGGCTCAGGCCCAGGCTCAACGAGGTCGGTGCAGATGTCCGGCTCAGGCCCAGGCTCACCGATCTTGCCAATGAAAACGTGTATGCCGCCGAAGGGGACCCGGTACCCGTACTCGATTGAATCGGCCTCTGGACCCCATCCTGCGTCATCGATGTAGATCCTGCCATGACGACTCTTGGTCATCCGGCCCACAACATAGCCTTCAAGTCCCTTGAGCTTGCCCTCCAAGATCGTCAAACCATCGTGCGATAGCCCCACGGTGGGCGCCAACTGTCGTGGGTTTGTCACGGCAGATGTCCTAGTGAAGGGACTTAGTCGTGGAGCCATCGCTACGGGTTTACTTGAAGGGGTTAAAGCGGACACAAAGACACGAGGGTTTTATACTAGTTCGGCCCCTTCGATGAAGGTAAAAGCCTACGTCTAGTTGTGATGGAATTGATGTGGTCTCGATGGCTAGGGAGCAACAAGCTTCGCCTAGGCTCGAGTTGTTGTGTGTCTGTCTTGAACCGCCGCCGGGTCGTCCCCTTATATACACGGGTGACGCCTGTCGGTCCATAGAGTCCCAACCGGTTCATACTCGTATTCCGGTTGGTATCTCTCTATTCCTAACTTACAATACAAGTCATACATCAGGCCGGTTTACGGCTACATGTTCTAAACCGACTACAGGCCTTGGGTCGTTATCTGCTTATACCACTAATGAAGTTAACCCGGCCCAAATAGGCCGGTTTACGCCTAGTGGTAATATCCCCAACAGAAGGGATGCTTGATACGTGATCAATTCTCCTTACAAGAATGCGGTTGGGGTCCACCTATAGAAGACATCACGATGGCACACTCATTTACATAATAAAGTCTAATTTTTTTAGGGTGGGTCGTTCGGTTGTAAAGGTTATCTTGCTAATCTATAAACCAAGAAATCTATTAGACAGTTAAGAGTCCAAATACTTTTGTACACGTACGAAGAGTTTTTGTTGGTTAGTTAGCTTGTTTTCCAAGCTATGTCACTTGGGTCGGCTATTAAAGCCTAGGGTGTGAGTTATGTAAGACAGGTTATTTTATAAAATAGACATGATGTGTTTTCAAGGGTAGACACCTGTATCAAGTTTTAGAGGGATCTTTAGAAAACCTCTGTGTTGCGATTTCTTTGTAGAAATTGTTTTTGCGCGTGAGTATCATCATTGAGATTGATTTTCTCGTGCTGGGCCGTAAGGTTCAAACCCTCTATTTCGTGCATATCGCGTGCGCGGGCGAGAGGCTACTGCTGCTGAATGTGGAGTGTCGTGAAAGTTCGGGCCACAACAACCGATCGGATCTCACTACGAGGTTCGGTCTACATCACATTGTGTCCCTAAGAAGGGAGGTATTACTGTCGTTCCTAATGATAAAGATGAATTGATCCCGCAAAGAATTATTACAGGTTATAGGATGGTAATTGATTTCCGCAAATTAAATAAGGCTACTAAAAAAGATCATTACCCCATACGTTTTATTGATCAAATGCTAAAAAGATTATCCAAACATACACATTTTTTCTTTCTAGATGGTTACTCTGGTTTCTCTCAAATACCTGCGTCAGCTAATGATCAATCAAAGACCACTTTTACTTGCCCTTTTGGTACTTTTGCTTATAGACGTATGCCTTTTGGTTTATGTAATGCACCAGCTACCTTTCAAAGATGCATGATGGCTATATTCTCTGACTTTTGTGAAAAGATATGTGAGGTTTTCATGGATGATTTCTCCGTTTATGGATCCTCTTTTGATGATTGCTTGAGCAACCTTGATCGAGTTTTGCAGAGATGTGAAGAAACTAATCTTGTCTTGAACTGGGAGAAGTGTCACTTTATGGTTAATGAAGGCATTGTCTTGGGGCATAAAATTTCTGAAAGAGGTATTGAAGTTGACAAAGCTAAAGTTGATGCTATTGAGAAGATGACGTGTCCCAAGGACATCAAAGGTATAAGAAGTTTTCTTGGTCATGCTAGTTTTAATAGGAGGTTCATTAAGGACTTCTCAAAGATTTCTCGTCCCCTGGCTAATCTATTACAAAAAGATATACCCTTTGTCTTTGATGATGATTGTATAGAAGCATTTGAAATACTTAAGAAAGCTTTGATTTTTGCACCTATCGTTCAGCCACCTGATTGCAATTTACCCTTTTAAATTATGTGTGATGCTAGCGATTATGTAGTAGGTGTTGTTCTAGGGCAAAGAGTTGATAAGAAATTAAATGTTATTCAATATGCTAGTAAAACTCTAGACACTGCCCAGCGAAATTATGCTACTACTGAAAAAGAATTTTTAGCAGTTGTATTTGCATGTGATGAGTTCAGACCTTACATTGTTGATTCTAAAGTAACTATTCACACTGATCATGCTGCTATTAAATATCTTATGGAAAAGAAAGATGCTAAACCTAGACTTGTTAGATGGGTTCTCTTGCTACAAGAATTTGATTTGCATATTATTGATAAAAAGGGAGCTGAGAACCCCGTTGCAGACAACTTGTCTAGGTTAGATAATGTTCTTGATGACCCGCTACCTATTGATGATAGCTTTCCTGATGAACAATTAGCTGTCATAAATGCTTCTCGTACTGCTCCATGGTATGCTGATTATGCTAATTATATTGTTGCTAAATTTATACCAGCAAAAGAAAAAGTTCTTCTATGATTTAAGACATTACTTCTGGGATGACCCACATCTTTATAAAGAAGGAGTAGATGGTGTTATTAGACGTTGTGTACCTGAGCATGAACAGGAACAGATCCTACATAAGTGTCACTCCGAGGCTTATGGAGGGCACCACGCTGGAGATAGAACTGCATATAAGGTATTGCAATCCGGTTTTTATTGGCCTACTCTCTTCAAGGATGCTCGTAAGTTTGTCTTGTCTTGTGATGAATGTCAAAGAATTGGTAATATTAGTAGATGTCAAGAAATGCCTATGAATTATTCTCTTGTTATTGAACCATTTGATGTTTGGGGCTTTGATTATATGGGACCGTTTCCTGCCTCTAATGGATATACACATATTTTAGTTGTTGTTGATTACGTTACTAAGTGGGTAGAAGCTATTCCAACTAGTAGTGTTGATCATAACACCTCTATTAAGATGCTTAGAGAAGTTATTTTTCCGAGGTTTGAAGTCCCTAGATACTTAATGACTGATGGTGGTTCACACTTTATTCATGGTGCTTTCAGTAAAATGCTTGCTAAGTATGACGTTAATCATAGAATTGCATCTCTATATCACCCACAGTCTAGTGGTCAAGTAAAATTGAGTAATAGAGAGCTCAAATTAATTTTGCAAAAGACTGTTAATAGGTCTAGAAAGAATTGGTCCAAGAAACTTGATGATGCATTATGGGCTTATAGAACTGCATATAAAATCCTATGGGTATGTCTCCATATAAAATGGTTTATGGAAAAGCATGTCACTTACCTCTCGAACTTGAACATAAGGCATATTGGGCTATTAAAGAGCTCAATTACGATTTCAAACTTGCCGGTGAAAAGAGGTTATTTGACATTAGCTCACTTGATGAATGGAGAACCCAGGCTTATGAAAATGCCAAGCTGTTTAAAGAAAAAGTTAAAAGATGGCATGACAAAAGGATACAAAAGCGTTAGTTTAATGTAGGTGACTATGTGTTGCTATTCAACTCTCGTTTAAGATTTTTTGCAGGAAAACTTCTCTCTAAATGGGAAGGCCCTTACATTATTGAGGAAGTCTATCGTTCCGGTGCCATAAAAATAAACAACTTCGAAGGTACGAATCCGAAGGTGGTGAACAGTCAAAGAATCAAACATTATATCTTAGGTAATCCCATAAATGTTGAAACCAATGTTATTGAAACCATGACCCCGGAGGATAAGGGACACTTTCCGGAACGTTTCAGACTCTAAAAAGGAATAGGTACGTGGTACGGTAAGTAAACCGACTCCAAAACAATTCTAATAGCAATTTTCTCCATTTTGGAATATTTAAGAAAATAGAAAAATAAGAAGCAGTCCGGGAAGGACACGAGGCCTCCACGAGGGTGGAGGGCGCGCCCTACCACCCTAGGCGCGCCCCCTACCTCGTGGGCACCTCGTGCGCTCTCCGGACTCCGTTTTCTTGCACGATACTTCTTTCAGTCGGTAAAAATTCATTATATAATCTCCCGAAGGTTTTGACCACTGTATCCCGCAATTATCCTCTATTTTCGTTTCGAGTTATTTTCTGCCAGATTTGTCAAGGCCAAGCATCATGTCGTCCCCCTCCTCCAACAATGGTGACAACGATGCTTGGCTAATGAAGGTAGAGCTAAAGAGAGAAGAACCCGGGGAGATCAACAAGGATGTTGGGATCAAGAAGGTTATGGAGGATCAAGCTCCGGCCGGCAGCAGAAAAAGACATCCTTCCACCTCTCTTTACCCCGACAGAGATTGAAGCTTTCAAGATGATCGAGTTAGCTCATATACAAAACAAGTATCTCACAAGTGAAAATATTTTGTTGAAGGAGCATATTGTTGCACTTAAGGGCATCATTCGCAAGTTGGAGGATCTCTTACGCTCGATGTGCGACTATCCACCATCACCACCATCCTCTCTGTCCCCGAAGAAGGAGATATAATCACATGCGTATAGGCACTCCTGTTGGCAACTGCCAAGCTTGGTGGAGGTGCCCCGGTATCGTATCACCATCACACTCCTATCTTTACCGTTTTTCTTAGTTCGATCCTTTTGGTAATATCTTGATCTAGTAGAATAAAGTTTTAGTATGATCTATTTATGAGTTTTGCTTTATGATCTCTCTATGTAATTGAGTCCGTGAGCTATATAATAAAGATTAGTGTTGAGTCAAGGGATTGATTATCTTGCTATGGTCTTGAGTGAATAAAAGAAAAAGAAAGAGTAAAAAGAAATAAAGAGATCATATGGATCTTATGGAGAGTAATGATTTCACATATAAAGAGTATGATGATTAAAAGTTGTTGAGAGTTGACAAACATAGTTTTGGTCATTGTTGCAATTAATAGGAAGTAATAAGAAAGAGAGGTTCACATATAAATATACTATCTTGGACATCTTTTATGATTGTGAGCACTCATTAAAATATGACATGCTAAAGAGTTGATGTTGGACAAGGAAGACAATGTAATGGGTTATGTTTTCTTATATCTGAAATAAAGTATATTGTCATGGATCATCCAACATGTTGAGCTTGCCTTTCCCCTCATGCTAGCCAATTATTTGCACCAAGTAGAGATACTACTTGTGCTTCCAAATACCCTTAAACCCAATTTTGCCATGAGAGTCCACCATATCTACCTATGGATTGAGTAATATCTTTCAAGTAAGTTGTCATTGTGCAAGCAATAAAAATTGCTCTCTAAATATGTATGATTTATTAGTGTGGGAGAAAATAAGCTTTATACGATCTTGTGATGTGGAAGTAATAAAAGCGACGGACTGCATAATAAAGGTCTATAACACAAGTGGCAATATAAAGTGACGTTATCCTGCATTAAGATTTTGTGCATCCACCTTAAAAGCACATGACAACCTCTGCTTCCCTCTGTGAATGGCCTATCTTTTACTTTTATCTCTTACCTATGCAAGAGTCATGGTGATCTTCACCTTTCCTTTTTATATGTTATCCTTTAGCAAGCGCATTGTGTTGGAACGATCCTGATATATATATCCAATTGGATGTGATTATTGTTGACATTATCCTTGAGGTAAAAGGTTGGGAGGCAACACCATAAGCCCCTATCTTTCTCTGTGTCCGATTAAAACTCCGTAACCACTAGTATCGCGTGAGTGTTAACAATTGTGAAAGGACTAAATGATAGTTGAGTATGTGGACTTGTTGAAAGGCTCTTACATAGACTCTTTCCAATGCTATGATAAATTCCAATTCCTTCAGTGACTGAGATTATAGTTTGTTAGTTTTCAATAAAATTTCTGATTCATACTTGACATTGTGAATAGATTGTTACTTTATCATAAGAATTCATATGACAATATTCATATATGTTGCTGTTATAAGAATGATCATGATGCCCTTATGTCCGTATTTTATTTTATTGACACCTCTATCTCTAAACATGTGGACATATTTTTTGATATCGGCTTCCGCTTGAGGACAAGTGAGGTCTAAACTTGGGGGGAGTTGATACGTCCATTTTGCATCATGCTTTGATATTGATATTATCGCATTATGGGTTGTTATTACACATTATGTCACAATACTTATGCCTTTTCTCTCTTATTTTACAAGGTTTACATGGAGAGGGAGAATGCCGGCAGCTGGAATTCTGGGCTGGAAAAGGAGCAAATATTAGAGACCTATTTTGCGCAACTCCAAAAGTCCTGAAACTCCACGGAAGTCATTTTTGAAAATAATAAAAAATACTAAACGAAGAAAATACCAGAGGGGGCCTACACCCTGGCCACGAGGGTGGGGGGCGCGCCCTACCCCCTTGGGTGCGCCCTCCTACCTCGTGGGCCCCCTGGTGGCCCTCCGGTGCCCATCTTCTGCTATATGAAGTCTTTCGTCCAAGAAAAAAAATCTGAAGCAAGCTTACGGGACGAGACTCCGCCGCCACGAGGCGGAACCTTGGCGGAACCAATCTAGGCTCCGGCAAAGCTGTTCTGCCGGGGAAACTTCCCTCCGGGAGGGGGAAATCATCGCCATCGTCATCACCAACGATCCTCTCATCGGGAGGGGATCCATCTTCATCAACATCTTCACCAGCACCATCTCCTCTCAAACCCTAGTTCATCTCTTGTATCCAATCTTTGTATCCAAACCTCGGATTGGTACCTGTGGGTTGCTAGTAGTGTTGATTACTCCTTGTAGTTGATGCTAGTTGGTTTATTTGGTGGAAAATTATATGTTCAGATCCTTAATGCATATTAATACCCCTTTGATTATGAACATGAATATGATTTGTGAGTAGTTACGTTTGTTCTTGAGGACATGGGAGAAGTCTTGCTATTAGTAGTCATGTGAATTTGGTATTCGTTCGTTATTTTGATGAGATGTATGTTGTCTCTACTCTAGTGGTGTCATGTGAACGTCGACTACATGACAATTCACCATTGTTTGGGCCTAGGGGGAGGCATTGGGAAGTAATAAGTAGATGATGGGTTGCTAAAGTGACAGAAGCTTAAACCCTAGTTTATGCGTTGCTTCATAAGGGGCTGATTTGGATCCATATGTTTCATTCTATGGTTGGGTTTACCTTAATACTTCTTTTGTAGTTACGGATGCTTGCAATAGAGGTTAATCATAAGTGGGATGCTTGTTCAAGTAAGAATAGCACCCAAGCACCGGTCCACCCACATATCAAATTATCAAAGTACCGAAGGCGAATCATATGAGCGTGATGAAAACTAGCTTGACGATATTCCCATGTGTCCTCGGGAGCGCTTTTCCTATTATAAGAGTTTGTCCAGGCTTGTCCTTTGCTACAAAAAGGATTGGGCCACCTTGTTGTACTTTATTTACTTTTGTTACTTGTTGCTCGTTATAAATTATCTTATCACAAAATTATATGTTACCTATAATTTCAGTGCTTGCGGAGAATGCCTTGCTGAAAACCGCTTATCATTTCCCTCTGCTCCTCGTTGGGTTCGACATTCTTACTTATTAAAAGGACTACGATAGATTCCCTACACTTGTGGGTCATCAGCCCTTCGCTCTCAGGACTTCAAACAAGAATGGCCACGAGATGGTGTCAAGTGCGAGCGAGATGTCTAGCTTCAGGAACACACCCGACGCCTTACGGGCATGTATCTTCCTTGCCACTTGCCTAACCAAGAGGAAATTGTCATGTAAACTTCTCCCATGTATAAAGGTTGACTGGTTCACGTTGACGAGCTCGGGCAGTCTCCTTCTCACTCTGTTGGCCATCATCTTGGAGAAGAGTTTGCCGAAGCTATGGGGTAAACTAATCGGACGGTAGTCACCGACCTCCTCCGCATCACTGCGCTTGGGGATGAGGACCATCAAGGCCCTGTTGAGCTTCGCGAATCCCCGACCGTCGCCCACATACAGCTTCAGGATGGCCGCCATAATGTCACCCTTGATGATAGGCCATGCGCGCTGATAGAAAGCTCCAATGAAGCCGTTCGGGTCTGGCGCCCGGTCCGGGTGCAGCTCCTTGACCACTTGACATACTTCCTCCTCGGTAAATATTTAATCTAGCTCAAGCAGGTCGGTTGGTTGCATTCCGAGGAAGTCCAGATCTAAAGTGTATCCGCGTGCCTGATCAGTGCCCAGTAGCCCTGAACCCTAAACCCTAACCCAAATATATTCTTCCATGCTCCCGTATTTGAAGATCATTAGGCATTTTGGTCTCCGAACCAAGCCGACCCACGGAGATTTACAAAATCAACCATCTGATTTGGAAAATCAAATATGGATATAGAGCATTTGTTTTCATTCATGAAGAAGGGATTGAGTGCCATACACACCGGTGTGCCTGGCTGACGGGTGGGCCCCACGCCGTTGCTGCCGACCGGCGAAACAAGGAGCCAAACGGACGCGGCACACGGTTTGGGAGCGCGAACCCGCGGCGACAGCGCAGCGTCAGCGTGCACGGCCACGACACGACCACCCGCCGTCTTCCCTTCCATTCCCCGCTACCACACACGAGCACCCGCCGGAGCCGATCGACCGAGAGCCGCCGCGCGCGCAGCTCAGCCCCGCCGCCTCACCTCCTCCACCGGCGCCGCATTTCTCTCCCGCGCGCAGGCGGGGGGAGATCCGCCTCCCTAGTCCAATGGCGCCGTCGCGGCCGCTGATGCGCGGGGCGGGCCCGCCGCGGGTCTTCGCCTCCGGTCGCACGGGCCGGGCCTCGCCGTACGCGCTGGCGCTCGCCGCGCTGCTCCTCGCCTCCGCCTTCCTCCTCGCCCTCATCGCCTTCGGCGTCTTCTCGCTCCCCGTCTCCTCCCCCGCGCTCCCCATCACCGGCGCCGAGACCGAGTCCTCCGGCGACGGCGGCGGGGCCGCGGAGTCCGAGTCCTCCGCCGGCTCCTCCCGCGCCGCGCGCAACCGCGCCCGCCGCGACCTCAGGTGAGTGAGTCAGTGAGTGGTTCCGATGCAGCTGTCTCTCCCCAGATTTGCTTCGATCCAGCGCCAGCTGATCTGATCTGGGCGGTCGTCTCTGTTGTCGTCAGCGAGGGGCTGGGCGAGCGGGGCGCGCAGTGGACGGAGGTCGTCTCGTGGGAGCCCAGAGCGTTCGTCTACCACAACTTCCTGGTAACCACTGCTCCTGCCCACTCTGCCTCCCCCTTCAACATTCATAATCACTGCTGCCGCCATGGCTCATTCGTTCCTGCACCTGCTCCCGCATGCACGATGTCATGTGTATGCAGAGACTAGATTCTTGTGGGATCCATCCATCCCGTATCGCCTCACCTTTTTGGGTGAATTACGTCTGTGCTTTTCGGTGCAATGCCTGCCGGCTTTCCGAGCTGCACTTTCGTCTGCAAATGATGCGGCGCTGAGCTCACACTTGGTGGACATGGGGTTTGACAGTGACTGATGGAAGCATGCCGTTTGCGCTGCATTTCTGATTTTGTTTTTTGGGACCGTTGCCTCCTGGGACAGGAAAGGTTGTAGTGATTCGTTTATATTGGATTTAGTTCTGCTTTCAGTGGAGCTCTGTTTATACTGGATTGTTACCTGAATTATTATTGAAGAATGGGAGTGTAGACGGTGTTAGGTACTTCATCCATGTATGGGAATTCTGTTTGCTTTTGTTCCTTGGGATCTTGGCTGAACTGAACTGCATGATATTGCCTCCTGGAATGAAACGGTTGTGGTGACTCTTTTGTTGGCTTTAGTTTGCCTTCAGTGGAGCTCTGTTTACACTGGATTCATACCCGGTCCACTCTGAAGAAATGGGAATGTACAGTGGGAACTAGTACTTGTCGAATTACTGAATATGGTAAATTGAAGGGGGAGAGTTTGCAGTGGTGCGGGAAGCTGGTTGTTGTAGGTAGTCCATCGAGTTACCTTCTGGACGGAAGACTCACATGCATCATGTGTGTTAACACCTTGTACTACACATTACTGTACTTCACCACACTGTATTATGAATTAAGCAAATGCCTTATGCAAATATGACTTAACGATGTATATTTTTTTAAGTAAGCCTCCTTGATTGTCAGATTTTGGTGGCACATTTCTTTGCTCTGTTACCTCAAGTTTCTCTTGTTTTCAGTTGGTCATAGGTTGTGCATACTTATGTGTTCAGATTTCTGAGTTTAGGGTGTTTACTTATATTCCTTGTTCTTTCTGTAAGGTATTTTCATTGCTTGTTAGTTCAGCTTGTAATTTTCTGGTGAATTTACTATGTTGGATGAATGGCTGATAGTTTATTCTTTTCATTAGTCCAAGGAAGAGTGTGAGTACTTAATTGGATTGGCGAAGCCTCGCATGGTGAAATCAACAGTGGTTGACAGCGAGACTGGTAAAAGCAAGGACAGCAGGGTTCGTACAAGTTCAGGCATGTTTCTCCAAAGAGGACGGGACAAGGTTATCCGGGCCATTGAAAGGAGGATAGCAGATTACACCTTCATACCTGCAGGTTTGTACCTATGTAAAGACCTTATTTTGTTTCATGGTCAAGCCAAATTCTCAGTGAGATTTCTCAGTTGATAAAGTAAAATTAAGGCATACAGACAAGTGTGACCCCTAAAATGCATAGCAAATCTGATGGTTATATACGTCACCCTAACTCCCTCGTTCTTAGTTATGGTGCATGTAAATTTGTTCAGAATACAAGTGGTGTCACATTTTCTCGACTTCGACAATGCAGCTCTTAGCATATGTTGCTTTTACCCTTTGAGCATATACTGTATTAGTTTTGTTTAACAATGTTCATTCATGCTGGCTTACAGAACATGGAGAGGGACTCCAAGTCCTGCACTATGAAGTCGGGCAGAAGTACGAACCCCACTTTGACTATTTTCTTGATGAGTTCAACACCAAGAATGGTGGCCAGAGGATGGCAACTATTCTCATGTACCTGTAAGTAAAGTAGCACCCCACGTCCCAACACTTATGTTATGTGTGATGTTAACCGAGTTGTTAACTTGTCCAAAACATATTCACAATTGGAACAGGTCAGATGTTGAAGAAGGGGGTGAGACTATTTTCCCCGATGCAAATGTGAACAGCAGTTCCTTACCATGGTACAACGAGCTTTCGGAGTGTGCCAGAAAAGGTCTTGCTGTCAAACCGAAGATGGGAGATGCGCTGCTTTTCTGGAGCATGAAACCAGATGCCACTCTAGATCCACTAAGTTTGCACGGTTAGTTAGTCCAGTGGCCTGCTCGCTGCCCTTGTTAGTTACACTTTCTGCAGAAAGTAGAATATTTATGAGACCTGATTTATATTGGACCTTTCACTTCTGAAACTCGTGTTCCATTCTCCTTCTGAAGCTACCTGCTGTTAAACTTGAAGTTGTGCTTATATGCATATATTCTTGAGCAATCTGCCGACAGGTTTCTTTACACTGTGTTATTCTACGCAGGGGGCTGTCCTGTTATCAAAGGGAACAAATGGTCATCAACCAAGTGGCTGCATGTTCACGAGTACAAAGCTTAGGACTTGTGAACTCATTCCAAAGGTATATACTGCTACCCCAGCCCCAGTGGATCTATATTTTGTTAAGATGTAAAGCCGGATATTTTCCTCAAAACAAAAGATGTAAATCTGGTGGTGTGTTGCTGTTGCTTTATTTTCAAATATAAACAAATCTTGGTCCTCTCGGAA
Source organism: Triticum dicoccoides (assembly GCF_002162155.2). Taxonomy (NCBI): domain Eukaryota; kingdom Viridiplantae; phylum Streptophyta; class Magnoliopsida; order Poales; family Poaceae; genus Triticum; species Triticum dicoccoides. The sequence goes on from NC_041391.1 coordinate 713,527,387, forward strand.
GACGTTTCCGTTAGTCCATCCTCAGCACCACGATTTCTCCATCTGCAGTTACTCCTCGTACGCATGTTACATGTCTCTACTCAGCAGCAAAATGAATTTTGAATTTACGATTGTTAAGTGTGACTGTTATTCTTGTACTGAAGTACGTGTGCATATAAATGATGGTTGGGATGAGGCCAAACATGGTTACCTTTATTTGTGCTGCTGGTAGGCTTGAGCATCTCAATCTGTTGCTCAAAAGTGAACTCTTTAAGCTGATGCCAGACTCGCTTTGTGCTTGCAGAGTTGCAGATGACACGATTTGAGCGGCATGTGACCTGGGCTCTTTACAGGATGGCTTTACAGTTACAGATTCACCCCCATTGTGTTCATTGCGTGTGGAGGACATATATATACAAGGAGGGCTTCATGCTGGAGTACTGACTCAGCTTATTATAGAGGAATGAATATGATATGATGTATGTAGCGTCGGGGGCTGTAGGATCCGGAGTTCCATTTTAGGTTCTTGTTCTTGTCCTGTTTGTAGCAATAGGCACTATAATGCAGTACTGGTGTAGCAGTGTCGAGGTGAGTCGTTACTGAACAATAACTATGAGGATTTTGCTTGTCTCGGCATTTTACACACTTTATACCATGTTATCTGGCTCGTGTGCGCTGAACCGGCATTTGCTGTAAACCCTAAACCCTGAAAAACCAAGTGCTAGCAAACTTTCAGACATGCTTTTTTGGAGTTGTACCAGAGCTCTCTGCTCGGATATGGTGCTTGTCGACTCGTGACATCTCAGATCTCAGTGTTCTTGGTAGATTTCGTGGCCGAAGCTCGCGGTCTCTACCGGGCTCGAAATGCAGTAGGGAACAAGGAGAACATGTCTGGAATCCAGGCTTGATGTTCTAAAGAGGAAGCATTGTGTTTAGTGTTGGGTGGATGATAGTGATGGATGGGGTCGGACTGGAGGCGACGGTGGAACCCAACTGAACTGAAGTTGGGTGTTGGTGCAGGCTCGCCCACCTGGTGCCGAAATGAAGCGCAGTCGCTCTCATCTCCACCAGATCGACCAGAAAAAGATCGGCCAGAAGATGCTAGACACTCTGAATCTGAATAGAGAAAATTCAACTTTCGCTTAGGCGTGGCGTGGTGGCCTGTGGACCGGCGAATCCAAGGCAGGCAACGGCAGCGCCAATCGCGCGCTCACATGGAAGAAGGGAGAGAAACCGCTCGGGAGAAAACATGGAAGAGAGAGAAAATTGCACATTCCGTCCATGAGCTCTCTGACACGTAACAGTTTAGTACTTCCTCCGTCCGGAAATACTTGTCGGAGGAATGGATGTATCTAGACATAACTTAGTTCTAGATACATTCATTTTTAGCCATTTCCTCGACAAGTATTTCGGGACGGATGGAGTACTCAACTCGAGAAACACTACAATACGGTCCTTATACATGAAAATACATAACATCTACGGTCCAATATTCGGTCCCCTCGACGGTCAACCGCTCCGATGCTGCGCTGCTCTCTGTGGAACTCCCTCCCCCCTACCCTCGTTTTTTGGAAAACAACCCACGCTCCACCGTGGGACCATGCAGGCGTTCTGACTAGGTCAAACGACCCGGGCCAGCTCTCTATCTCTCACCCATGCTGCCGCTCTCTCCACTCTTCTCTTCTCCCCGAGCACGCTCTCCTCTATTGTTGGACTACGCCGCCGCCGCACTCGTCGCCGGTGACCATGCCGCCGTGGAGGAATTGGGAAGATAGCAATGACGACGACATGATGGAGATGGAGTACTTTGTAAGATTCCCCCTCTTCACTGTTTAGTTAGGGTTCCTGCACTTGGGGATTTTTTATGAGCTTTTCTACACTGATTCAAAGAATATTTCGTTGATCTAACGGGTTATGCATGTAGGAGACCACAGACACCATTCCTGAGCCCCTATGCTGCGGTACTGCACGGGATGATTTCCCCAAGTGCATGTTGCACAAGCTTAAAACTGAGAAATGTGTTGCTACATGAATAGGTTGTCCAATTAATTGTGTACATGTATTAATGTTTGACTGTACCTATGCAAGACATTCAACTAAAATGTGATAGTAGAGTAGAGTAGCAGAGCTGACACTATGTTATATTGATGCATAGTTGGTCAATGAGCACACTAAGTAGCTATGTGCCGTTGAGTTAGCTCATATATCTAAAATCTTAGAGTATAGTGAAGCAGGTTGACTACACAATTGAGACTAGCTATGTTATGTTGGTGTTTAGTTGGTCACTGATCATTAACTTGCTAATTCACATTCTAATTTATTTGTAGTTAGATAGGTGTAAGGTGAATTAGCAGTAAGAAAGCATTGCATATTCAGGTACTGTGAAATGGTTAGGCGGTACAAATTGCATAATTTAGTTTTAAATGTCATCATTTCTTAAATAGTTTACTTTGGCAAGGAGGTGTAAACTGTGGAGTAGTGCAGTGGGTTGATGGGTCTTGGCTTGTCATACTATAGAACTGCTTGACCAAGTTATGGGCATGTTTCATGAGCAAAGCTGTGGCAGGTGACAGAAAAAGTGGTCTATGAAAAAAAAACCTAGCCAACATGAAGAAGCAGTATGATCATATGTGCAATGAGTACCAAATGGTGGATGATGTAAGCAAGATGTTTTATTGGTATGATGGTGTTGACAAGCTGGACTACCAGATGAAGCTCAATAAGAAGAAGGAAGAGGTAAGAGATGAAGCTCGAGATGGAGAAGGTTAGGCTTGCAAAGGAGCAAAGGTGTATCCTTAAGCTCAGGCAGATATAATTCAGAACACAAGGAAGGCCATGCATGAGATGAAGGTGTACAGGGACCAACTTGTTGAAGAGAAGGAGCTTGAGAAGCTTGTCGTTGACCTGCTGAATTCTGGGCATGGGAGCAAGGAGAAGCTGGAGTGGATGAAGGCAATCTTAGCATGAAGAGGAAGAGTAACCTTCCTCAGAACACGCTCCCACCGATTTCCCTGCTATGGGATCCGAGATTTTGCTTCCGGCATAGTCCACTTGAGCACTTGATCTGGATGCTGCTTCCATTGCACAGACATCCGCCGCTTCTCCTCCATTGCGGATTCGGTGTAGACGATCTCCGCGAGAAAATCCAATTCGAAATTGAGTCTGCATTGTGCTATCGGAACATCACTCCTCATCTCCGCCCCCAAACCCTCTCTGCGCCTCTATCCTGGCCATTGCAGGAAGTAGATCTCACACACGCGCCTGCCATCAGAGGAGCCCCATCCTGATTCTTGTTCGTCCGCGTGAACCACTACCGCATCTTCAATATCCGCCCCTCCGTTTCGGTGGCACCAAGGGGAAGAGAAGAACATGTGTGGAATCTAGGCTTGATCAGCCCCCTTGTGTGTTAGTATTGGGTGAATGATAGTGATGGCTGGGATCGGGTGGCGGAACCGAACTGAAGTCGAGTGTTAATGCAGTGCAGGCTCACTGGATGTTGAAAGAAAATGAAACATAGTCGCACGGGCTGAGCTCGGGGAAGAAGATGACATGGGATGAATGGGGTGGTGAGGGGGGCTCACCCAAGCCCAGCCCCCCTCACTCACTTAACCACCATACTGTCAGGGTCGTTTGCAGTAGGGCATCACTGTCTATTGTCAAAGACGTCCACGGTAGCCACTTATCCGTGTCGGTAGAGGGTAGCGGAGCCGTTTGCATCTGCCGTTGCCCCTCCTCGGCGATAGCTGCAGGGACTATGACGGTAGGAAAAAGATCAAACCATGAAAAGGTCACGGCGGTTGGGATTTGATCGGATCGTGCTTATACAAGTTAGCCTTCCAAAAAGGGTTAAAACAGCGGTTTCGGCCATCACAAGATTACTCCGAGGAGAGAAAATTCAACTTTCTCTCGTGTGATGTGAATCAAAACAAGGGAGGCAACGGCGCCAATCGCGCGCTCACATGGAAGAGATGAAGGAGAAAACCAAACAAACAAAACGAGTGAGTCGTTGACGGAGAAGACAGGCGTCGGCGCGTGAGCGCTTCCTCCTTCCCTCCCTCGCCTACCTTCCGAGCGAGCACGCACGCGCACGCGCACACCGACGCGCTCCCTCCCTCCTCTCGCCAATTTTCTACTCTTCCCTCCCTCCGCTTTCCTCCCGCGCCCTCCCGCATCTCGCCTGCGAGCAGATCTCGTCGGCGTCGGCCCCCGCGCCACGCCGGACCCTGCCCTAACCCCCACCCACCCGGTCTGCCTCCCCCGCGCCCCGGATCTGCCGCTGCCCTGCCGGCCATGGACTCCGGCGGCGGGGCCACGGCCATCCGCGTGCCGTACCGCCACATCCGCGACGCCGAGATGGAGCTCGTCAGACTCAACAGCACCGGAAGCGACGCCGCGCGGCCCAAGGAGGAGCAGGGCAGCGGCGCGGGGGCGGGGGAGGGCGGCAGGAAGGGCGCGCCCAAGTGGCGGGTGGTGCTGGCCTGCATGGTCGCCGCCGGCGTGCAGTTCGGCTGGGCGCTGCAGCTCTCCCTCCTCACCCCCTACATCCAGGTACACACCCTCCCTGCTGGATCTCGCCCAAACCGCTCGGGACTGTTGAGTATGCCTGCGCGTTTAGGAACTCTCAGCCGGCCATGCCTTGTTCCCCATTTCTGTTTCCAGAGTGAGTGACGACGGCGCCGCATGTGCAAATGCCACTACCTGTATGTACCTGCGACTGCTCCTTACCCGATAAGGCAGGGGGACCTAGGCAGGTTCTGTTGCTGCTGCCTGGCCGATCATTAATAATACTAGTAACTCAGTTGCTGAATACCAATGATCAGTCGCAACTCTGTCTAAAATCCACGGCTCAATCTCTAACTTACTTACATACAGGCTACAGCTGTAGGCCAAGCTGCGACAGAGGTTTGCTGCCAATTAGGCGAGAACAGGTCACGCTGTTTTGCTTCTAATACTTAGTTAGGGCACACAGACATGTTTTAGTCTGACTGCAATAATATGCTGGGAAACATCCGCCGTGTTTGTTTTTATTTTTATTTTTTTGTTATCTGAAGATGCATCAGATGGACGGTCTGCTATGCTTGTTGCTTGATCATGCCTATGTATGCACATACAAATGCTCATAAATGTTTCAATTTCTCCTGCAAGAGCTTCATGTGCTGTCGAGTGTTTATGTTCTGAATAATCTCTACTTCAATAACTTCATGTGCTACTGCATGTATGTAGCTCTAGCTGGGACTCTGTACCCAATATGGCAGTTGGACGAGGTTCTGTTCCTGCTGGCTGCTTAATCATAGTACCAACTCACAAATAGACAGCACCACTACATGCCAGGCGCAAGCCGTCTGTCTGAATTCGGTCTTTGCAGCCAGAATTTTCAATTTACACACAGATGTTGTCAGCCCAAGTGTGATCCCCTTAGTGAGGAGACAGAGGTTGCAGCCAATTAGGTAAAAATAGGTGAGCTGCTTTGCTACGAGAATTTAGCTGGAGTAAATAGGCAAAATAAGGTTGAGCACGTTTGTCTGGAATAATATCCCGGGAAACATCTGTCGTGTTCTGCTAACTGAAGAAATACCAGTTGGCCGGCATGCTATGCTTGTTACTTGAGCATTCTATGTATGTACATGAATGCTAATAAATGGTTAATTTCTACTGCAAGAACATCGTGAGTAGTGGAGCTTTTATGTTCTGAGTGTGTTTTACATGACATCTTTCCTGTCCTATGCATTCATTCACTCACTCACTCACCTGCTGTTTATTCCTGGCCTTATATATGCAGACTCTAGGAATAGACCATGCCATGGCGTCCTTCATTTGGCTTTGCGGGCCCATTACTGGTTTCGTGGTAAGTTTTTGTGATGACACAGTTGCTGATTGTTTGGAGTCAGAATGCAAGGTATCTTGTCTCTAAATGGCTGGTTGGTTACCCTCTGACACCAGGTTCAACCTTGTGTTGGTGTCTGGAGTGACAAGTGCCGCTCCAAGTACGGGAGGAGACGGCCATTCATTTTGGCTGGATGCGTGCTGATTTGTGCAGCTGTGAGTATATATATCATGTTTGATAGTTTACAGTATATTCCCCATTCTTTCCCTGCTCTCTAATAGGCAGACTTCATACTCGTAGGTAACTTTAGTCGGGTTTTCTGCAGACCTTGGCTACATGTTAGGAGACACCACTGAGCACTGCAGGTAATTATCCATTCGTTCTGGTAGCTTGTTATTCTATTATAACAATTTAGCATCAGCTGTATCACCATCACTAAAATGCTAATGATTGTTCATACAGTACATACAAAGGTCTAAGATATCGAGCTGCTTTTATTTTCATTTTTGGATTCTGGATGCTGGACCTTGCAAATAATACAGTTCAAGTAAGCCTATTTCAAACTTTACATGATATCTTATGAATCGACTCCCAGTCTCTGTAAATGTTGCTGGAAAGTTGAATTACTCTTCTCCTAATATTTTGTTCATTCTTGATAGGGACCTGCTCGTGCCCTCCTAGCTGATCTTTCAGGTGGTTAATACATTCAGTTAGAATTTCTACTAATGCTGGATCCACCCTTATAATATCAGTTATCGAATAATACATTCTACTATGCAGGTCCCGATCAATGTAATTCGGCAAATGCAATATTCTGCTCATGGATGGCTGTTGGAAACGTTCTTGGTTTTTCAGCTGGTGCGAGTGGGAACTGGCACAAGTATGTCGTGTTTTGTGTTATTCTGTGCTTACATTAGCTTGAGCCTTGTTGTCCAAGAGTAGATTCATGCCACTATCCAGAAAGAACCAAACTTATGCTAGTTGACATAAATTTGTAGGTGTGCAGTAGGTAATATCTTAAACTTATACTCATGCTACTATTTAGAAAAAAGATCCTTCTGGCTTATTATGTTAGTCAAGCTGTCTCTGTAAATAGTATGCTTGCTCACCCTGTCTTGATGATGTGCTTTCTTGAGGTATGGTCTCGGTAGCATAGGGTGCTTGTAATCCCACAACTTGTTTTTCGAACTTTCTACTTCTGACAAAGATAGCCGATCAACTTTTATTAATTTCTAGTTTTATCCCGAGAGCTCTCTTGTCAACCGCAGTTGATTTCCCCGTACAAAGTTGACCTTCCCACTCTTTTTTATTTATGCAGGTGGTTTCCTTTTCTGATGACTAGGGCCTGTTGTGAAGCCTGTGGTAATTTGAAAGCAGCTTTCTTAATTGCGGTTGTAAGTTCTCAGATATTCTGCAATTGACCTAGGTGTCCGAAGTTAGGTTTCTCAATATAATTGTACAAGTGCATTGCTGGCAAAAGAGTAAGCTGACTAATTATGTATCGTGCAGGTATTCCTTCTGTTTTGCATGGCTGTTACCCTCTACTTTGCTGAAGAGATTCCGCTGGAACCAAAGGATGCACAGCAGTTATCTGACTCGGCTCCTCTACTGAACGGTTCTAGAGATGATCATGATGCTTCAAGTGAACAGACTAACGGAGGACTTTCTAACGGCCATGCTGATGCAAACCATGTCTCAGTTAACTCCAGTGCAGATGCAGGTTCCAACTCGAACAAGGACGATGTTGAGGCTTTCAATGATGGACCAGGAGCAGTTTTGGTTAAAATTTTGACTAGCATGAGGCATCTACCTCCTGGAATGTATTCCGTGCTTCTGGTTATGGCCCTAACATGGGTATGCTATAAAAATGGATTACATGGATAGATGCGCATCAGCTGCTTGCTGATCGTCTCTTCTGCTGGAAACTGATCTTATCTGTTTTGCAGCTGTCATGGTTTCCCTTTTTCCTTTTTGACACCGACTGGATGGGGCGTGAAGTTTATCACGGTGACCCAAAAGGAAACGCGAGTGAAAGGAAAGCTTATGATGATGGTGTCCGAGAAGGTGCATTTGGTTTGCTATTGAATTCAGTAAGAGCCTGTGATCAATTTTGTTCACTATAAATTTTGTACGTCTAGGGTAGTACCTGCCGTTCTTGGTAATGCAAATACTTTGAAAGATTAGTTACATGGTTTGTGGTGGTTTAAAAGCATTGCAGTTGGATGTAAGTGCCAATGTATTGGATGTAAGTGCCAATGTATTTTTAGTCAGTGGCAGTAATATTTGGTTCGTTCATGTAGGTCGTCCTTGGGATTGGCTCTTTCCTTATCGATCCATTATGCCGGATGATTGGTGCAAGATTGGTTTGGGCAATCAGCAACTTCATAGTGTTTGCCTGCATGTTGGCTACAACAATACTAAGTTGGATCTCCTATGACTTGTACTCGAGCAAGCTTCAACATATTGTCGGGGCAGATAAAACAGTCAAGACCTCAGCGCTCATTCTTTTCTCTCTTCTCGGATTGCCACTCTCGGTTAGTACCAGACCCTCGACACCTTTTAGTGCAACTAGAAGATGTCTTATCCTGTCTGCTCTTGCATATACAGATCACTTACAGTGTTCCGTTCTCTGTGACTGCTGAGCTGACTGCCGGAACAGGAGGCGGACAAGGTTTGTGTTGTCAGTGTTTGCTTTTTTGCAGTATGTTTCAGTTGTTATTCTTGATTGAAAATGTCTGCCCATGTCCAGGTTTGGCAACTGGAGTTCTGAATCTCGCCATCGTTGCTCCTCAGGTCGACCCTTGTACCTAGAACGATCTCCTATGCCATGCATCGTCGCTAAACATGTCCTGACTTTTACGATTGTCTACCGCATTTTATTTTGCAGATAGTAGTCTCACTCGGAGCAGGCCCATGGGACAAGCTTTTGGGGGGAGGGAACGTCCCTGCCTTCGCCTTAGCCTCGGTCTTCTCGCTGGCAGCCGGAGTGTTCGCAGTGATCAAGCTGCCCAAGCTGTCCAACAACTACCAATCCGCCGGCTTCCACATGGGCTGAACCCTGAAACCCGAAGCCAGCTGCTGTGTGTAACTCGAAGCCAGCTGCGGTGATCAAGTTGCTGTGTGTAACATTCAGTACCAATGCACCGGCTTCCACATTGAGATTCGTTTATATGGAGATGATTCTTTTTCTCCTCATGCTAGATACACAATTAATAAGAATACAGATCAGATAGACTAGGATAGAGAGATAGTTTTTAGGCCTGTGTGCATACAAGTGTCGATGAAAAGTTGTAAAAGATGTACACTGTTTTTTTGTATTGTATATGTAGTGAAATTTCACAGATGGCCGGATGTAACATTGTTTTTGTCTAATAATTCTCGTGTTTATGGTCTGTTCTGGGATAAACTTGGCATGTAGTCTTGGTTGGTGCTGTGATGATCATAATGAAAATCTGAACTGAAGCATCAGACTGATAAAATTTGGTGACAGAATATTCTTAACTTTAGATTGCAAAAATGAACTAAAATGGAAGAAAAAAAATCAATTGAACACAAAGATTAACTAAAACACAAGAAAAAAATCAATCGAATACAGATTGCTCCACAATTCAAGATTGCAAAATCACACAATTTAATTAAATCTAATGAAATTTGCTGACACGATTTAAGTTTTTCACATAATTAACTAATGGAATATAAGCAAATAAAAGATTAAAAAAACTAAAAACTAGTGCAAAAAATCAAATTGCAGGCAGTTTGTTGGATCTATTTATCATCTACTAGTCGCTGTAGAAGCTATTTGTGTTCTTCTTGCTGTCCTTTTTGGTCTTCTTGTTCCTCCGGCGGCGCCGGTCGGCCTCCTCCACCCGCCGGACGGCGTGTTCCAGCGTGTCGACCCGCTCGGCCAGGGCCCCGATCAGAGCGCACTGCTGCGCGCTCCGCTCGCACAACGCCGCCACCATCTCCATGAATTTCTTCGCGTCCAACCCGTCGGTGGTCACAGTCTTCTTCTCCTCTCCTGCTGGTTCTTGCTGCTGCAATGCCTTGGGTGGTGCATGGTCCTCCTCGCCGGTGGAGACGTCGCCGTCCCCCGTGGCCACCATCTCCCACTCGCCCTCCGCCTCTGAGGCCTTCTCCACTTCCGCCACCAGTTTGGTCTCAGTCTGGTTGTCCTCGTCGACGACGACGGGACTCGCCGCGTCAACCTCCATCGCCGCCATGTCGGTTGTCTCGGCACCCGGAGAATCCACCACAGTGTTGTCCTCAACCAGCAGCTCCAACTCTGATTCTATCCCATCCTCTGCTTCGTCCGCTGCATCCTGAACTTCCGGCGCATTGGCGGTCACCACCGCCGACATGGCCTCTAGCGCGTCAACGGCGTCCTGGAGCGCGAGCACACGCCGAGTGACCCTCCTGCGGTACTCCCGGGCGCCGTGCACGCCGTCGAGACGCAGCAGCAGCCGCATGAGCTCCTCCCCGAGGCCGATCCGCGCACGGGCGTCCGCGCGCAGCGCCTCCGCCTCGGCCGACAACCTCGCGGCCACGGCCTCCGCCTGCCGCTCCACCGCGCGCACCTCCCGCACCATGCGGCGAGCAAGCAGCCCACGCGCCGCCGCCTGCACCCTCACCGCGGCCTCCTCCGCCGACGGCGCCGGCTTCCTCGGCACCGCAGGCGGCGAGTCGGGCTCGGGCCCCGTGACCTCCACCTCAAAGCAGTCCGGGCTGCTCTTCGGGGACCCGCTGCTGGGCCTGGGACGCGCCATGGTCCGCGCGGCCGGCTCGGCGGCGCCGAAGCCAGGGAAGAAGCCGCCGTCGTGCCGCGCCGGGGCCCTCCGGCGGGCGGGGCGCAGCCGCTCCGTGACGAGAGGCTCGGCGTCCATGAAGAAGGGATCGGCAGCGGCGGGGCTATAGTACGGGTAGGCGTCGTAGCCGTAGGAGCTCGGGTAGTAGTAGTCATACCGGAAGAAACCGCCGCGGCGAGCCATTGATGGATGATGAGATGGTGAAGTCGACGTCGATCGCGTGGAAAGATGGATGGTAGGTCGTTTGTTGCCTGATTCTGTTTGTTGTTGTGTTGGGGAGATAAGAGGCGACCCTACTATATATATTAGAGGAAACAACCTTCTCGAACGGGAATTCTTGAGAAAGGGGCAGGGCGCTACCGTTTCTCGAGACGTCGCGCCTGACGCACCGGTTCGCTTAGCGGGCGCTCGCATGGGCCGGCCCAGCTACCACGCCCGCTCCTTCCCTTTCGTTTGCAGGTGCGCGTTTCATTTGTCTAAAAAAAAGGTGTGCGTTTCGTTCGTTTGTTCGTTTTTTTTTTGTGTTCGTTCCTTCGCTCACAAAACTGAAAAAACGATTGGATCTGAAATTTACAAATTTGAATTTTTTCATCAATTCTAAAAACAGTTCCTCAATTTTGAAACCAATTTCATGAAATTTGGAAAAAGTACATCGAATTTGAAAAAAATGTTCACCAATTTAAAAAGGTTCATCGAAATTTTTAAAAAAGGTCACTGAGTCTGAAAAAGTTCTTTGAATTTGACAAAAAGTTCATCGATTTTGCAGAAAAAATTCATGAAGGAAAAAGTTTTCTCGAACTTGAAAAAAGAAAGGAAAAAAAGGACAGAAAAAAGAAAAAAACAGAAGAAAGAACAAAAGGACAAAAACATGTAAGGAAACACAACAACTGAAGTGGTTCGGTGGTCGTCGCGTCCTGCTCTGAACTCGCTCGTCCAATCAAATATACTAGAAGCTAGCGCGTTTCACCACACTGGTCTTCACTCGTGGGATTAAGTTTTTTTTATCTAGCAGATAATCATTGTCGGTTGTTTGGATTTGCTTTTAGTTATGTTATGGTATATATTTTTTCGTTCGTGCCAGGATACCACTAGATAAGGTATTTGTTTCGGATGCTGAGTGGGGTTGTCCGGTATGTAGTTGTGTTGTCCTTATACTTTTTGGCTTCGGTGTCAACTGGTGGTCTATGTGTTAATCCCTTGAAAGTTCCTATTTTCATATTGAAACTGTGAAATTGTTGATATAGGCTTCACTAGCACAAATGCCCGTGAGAATTTTTTATACGTCTCATGCCTCAATTAATTCTGTCCATCCTCATGTCCCCGTCTCTGTGTGCGCTCCATATAATTTCATTTTAATTAAAGAGCTTTCCTTCCTTATTTTCTAACTGATTTTCATCCTTATTCCTTATACATCTTCCTTATTTTGTCTCAATTCCTTTCCTTCCTTTCTTATCCTCTCTCAATTTCTCTCCTTCCTTTTTTCCTTGCTTGTCGGGAATTAGCAAGAGCCAGACCATCCCTCATAGCCATCGCTTCTGTGGTGATCACGACTGCTGCAAATGGAATTAATTTACACCGAGCCGCCAGAAAATTACCTCTATCATCCCCGAGTATAGCCGTCGTAGCTCCAACTCCTTCATCTGGGAAAAATACCGCGTTTGGTGAAACTCTTGTTTGGGTTACACCACCTGGGTTTGACAAGACCGAAAGTGACCATCTCCATGTTGGCGGAACCATTTCGTTGTGTTTTTTTTTTCTATAGATCCATCACAAGTGCCAACCTCCGACTGCTATCACTTGTTGTAAAATTGAAGTTGGATGTATAGCTAGGTGTTCCCCCGGAAGAGATAAGATGTGTTTGAATATAACAGAACCTAGTCTGTCCACTGGCAAAGTGTGATCAATGAGCTGTATCACCCCAAGACGGGTTACTTGCAAAACTCCATCCAGAAATCTTTAACCCTACGTGGAATTTGAAGTTTTCAAGAGTATTCCGGACAGACAAAGGGGTAGAGACACCAGGCAGCTTTATCATGTTTGCATGCACCCGGAAAGTATGTTTCCAGTCCTCACTTCAGAAAGAAAAAAAATAAAATCCTATTCTATTTGGGTGCCATGCCACCGGGTTAAATATGCTCATTCGTTTGTTCATTCGTTCGTTCGTTTTTTTTTTGGTGTTTGTCCCTTCGTTCACAAACGGAAAAAACGATTGGATCTGAAATTTACGAATTTGAAAGCAGTTCATGAATTTGAAAACGTTCATCAATCTAAAAAAAGTTCATCAATTTTGAAACAAAATTTATGAAATTTGAAAAAAGTTCATCGAATTTGAAAAAAAGGTTCATTGGATTTGAAAAAAAGGTTCATCGAATTTGAAACAAAGTTCATTAGATTTAAAAAAAATCATCAAATTTTAAAAAAGTTCACCGAATTTTAAAAAGTTCATCGAATTTGTTAAAGGGTTTTTATCACTTATGCCACTGGTTGTGTCTTACTACTCAGATTTTCCATTAGGAATTTTAAATGCTCAAAAATGCCATTGCTTCGTTAGGCGCATGCTCGAAAATGCCACTGAACACCATTAATGTCAGCTCAAATCTCGTTTGCAATGTCTATACTTTGGTTTTATATATGGATCCTCTCTCCGATTTCATGGCCTCGAGCCATTCGTCGGAATCCGGGCCCACCATCGTTTCTCCGTAGCTCGTAGGTTCATTGTTGTCTAGCAACATGACTTCCAAGACAGGATTACGTACCACTCTGAAGTAGTACGCATCCTTGTCGACCTACGAGGTTTGATAGTGACTTGATCAGAAGTTTCATGATCACTATCATAAGCTTCCACTTCAGTTGCTGTAGGTGCCACAGGAACAACTTCCTGTGCCCTGCTACACACTAGTTGAAGTGACGGTTCAATAACCTCATCAAGTCTCCACCATCCTCCCACTCAATTCTTTCGAGAGAAACTTTTCCTCGAGAAAGGACCCGTTTCTAGAAGCAATCACTTTTGCTTCCGGATCGGAAATAGGAGGTATACCCAACTATTTTGGGTATTCTATGAAGATGCATTTATCCGCTTTGGGTTCGAGCTTATCAGCCTGAAACTTTTTCACATAAGCGTCGCAGCCCCAAACTTTTAAGAAACGACAACTTAGGTTTCTCTAAACCATAGTTCATACGGTGTTGTCTCAACGGAATTGCGTGGTGCCCTATTTAAAGTGAATGCGGTTGTCTCTAATGCCTAACCCGTAAACGATAGTGGTAATTCGATAAGAGACATCATGGTATGCACCATATCCAATAGGGTGCAGTTATCATGTTCGGACACACCATCACACTATGGTGTTCCAGGCGGTATTAGTTGTGAAACAATTTCCACAATGTCTTAATTGTGTGCCAAACTCGTGTTGGGGAACGTAGCAGAAATCAAAAATTTTCTACGCATCACCAAGATCAATCTATGGAGTAATCTAACAACGAGGGGAAGGAGAGTGCATCTACATACCCTTGTAGATCGCTAAGCAGAAGTGTTCAAGTGAACGGGGTTGATGGAGTCGTACTCGCCGTGATCCAAATCACCGATGATCCTAGTGCCAAACGGACGGCACCTCCGCGTTCAACACATGTGCAGCCTGGTGACGTCTCCCATGCCTTGATCCAGCAAGGAGAGAGGGAGAGGTTGGGGAAGACTCCGTCCAGTAGCAGCACGACGGCGTGGTGGTGGTGGAGGAGCGTGGCACTCCAGTAGGGCTTCACCAAGCACTACGAGAGATGAGGAGGAAGAGAGGTAGGGCTGCACCAGGGAGAGGTCAAAACTCATGTGTTGGCAGCCCCAAAGACCTCAACTATATATAGGGGAGAGGGAGGGGGCTGCTCCCCCTCTAGGGTTCCCACCCCAAGGGGTGCGGCAGCCCCAAAACCCATCTAGGGTGGTGGCCAAGGAGGAAAGAGGGGAAACTTGCCCCCCAAGTAAGGTGGAAGCGCCCCCTCCCCAAACCCTAGGCGCCTTGGGCCCTGGTGGGGGGGGGGGGCGCACCAGACCACATGGGGCTGGTCCCTCCCACACTTGGCCCATGCTGCCCTCTGGGGCCGGTGGCCCCACTTGGTGGACCCCCGGGACCCTCCCGGTGGTCCCGGTACGTTACCGATAGCACCCGAAACTTTTCCGGTGACCAAAACATGACTTCCCATATATAAATCTTTACCTCCGGACCATTTCGGAACTCCTTGTGACGTCCGGGATCTCATCCTGGATTCCAAACAACATTCGGTAACCACATAAAAACATTCCCTATAACCCTAGCGTCATCGAACCTTAAGTGTGTAGACCCTACGGGTTCGGGAGACACGTAGACATGACCGAGACAACTCTCCGGCCAATAACCAACAGCGGGATCTGGATACCCATGTTGGCTCCCACATGTTCCACGATGATCTCATCGGATGAACCATGATGTCGAGGATTCAATCAATCCCGTATTCAATTCCCTTTGTCTAGCGGTATTGCACTTGCCCGAGATTCGATCGTCGGTATCCCGATACCTTGTTCAATCTCGTTACCGGCAAGTCTCTTTACTCGTTCCGTAACACATCATCCCCTGATCAACCCCTTGGTCACATTGTGCACATTATGATGATGTCCTACCGAGTGGGCCCAGAGATACCTCTCCATCACATGGAGTGACAAATCCCAGTCTCGATTCGTGCCAACCCAACAGACACTTTCAGAGATACCCGTAGTGTACCTTTATAGCCACCCAGTTACGTTGTGACATTTGGTACACCCAAAGCATTCCTACGGTATCCGGGAGTGGCACAATCTCATGGTCTAAGGAAATGATACTTGACATTAGAAAAGCTTTAGCATACGAACTACACGATCTGTGTGCTAGGCTTAGGATTGGGTCTTGTCCATCACATCATTCTCCTAATGATGTGATCCCATTATCAACGACATCCAATGTCCATGGTCAGGAAACCATAACCATCTATTGATCAACGAGCTAGTCAACTAGAGGCTTACTAGGGACATGGTGTCGTCTATGTATCCAAACATGTATCTGAGTTTCCTATCAATACAATTATAGCATGGATAATAAACCGTTATCATGAACAAGGAAATATAATAATAATAACTAATTTATTATTGCCTCTAGGGCATATTTCCAACAGTCTTCCACTTGCACTAGAGTCAATAATGTAGTTCACATCGCCATGTGATTAACACTCATAGGTCACATCACCATGTGACCAACATCCAAAGAGTTTACTAGTGTCACTAAACTAGTTCACATCATCATGCGATTAAGACTCAATGAGTTCTGGGGTTTGATCATGTTTTGCTTGTGAGAGAGGTTTTAGTCAACGGGTCTGCAACATTCAGATCCGTATGTACTTCACAAATCTCTAGGTCATATTGTAAATGCTGCTTCCACGCTCCAATTGGAGCTATTCCAAATGGTTGCTCCACTATACGTATCCGGTTTGCTACTCAGAGTCATTCGGATAGGTGTTAAAGCTTGCATCGACGTAACTCTTCACGCCGAACTCTTTATCACCTCCATAATCGAGAAACATGTCCTTATTACTCCAAGGACAATTTTGACCGCTATCTGGTGATACACTCCTTGATCACCTTTGTACCCTCTTGCGAGACATGTGGCAAGGGCACACATCAGGTGCGGTACACAGCATAGCATACTATGGAGCCTATGTATAAGCATAGGGGATGACCTTCGTCCTTTCTCTCTATTCTGTCGTGGTCGAGCTTTAAGTCTTAACTTCATACCTTACAACTCAGGCAAGAACTCCTTCTTTGACTGATCCATCTTGAACACCTTCAAGATCATGTCAAGGTATATGCTCATTTGAAAGTACCATTAAGCGTTTTTGATCTATCCTTATAGATCTTGATGCACAATGTTCAACTAGCTTAATCCAGGTTTTCCCTTGAAAACACTTTTCAAATAACCCTATATGCCTTTTAGAAACTCTACATCATTTCTGATCAACAATATGTCAACAACATATACTCATCAGAAATTCTATAGTGCTCCCACTCCTTTGGAAATACAAGTTTCTCATAAACTTTGTATAAACCCAAAATCTTTGATCATCTTATCAAAGTGCATATTCCAACTCCGAGATGCTTACTCCAGTCCATGGAAGGATCGCTGGAGCTAGCATACCTTTTAGCATCCTTAGGATCGACAAAACCTTTCTGATTGTATCACATACAACCTTTCCTTACGAAAACTGGTAAGGAAACTCGTTTTGACATCCATCTGCCAGATTTCATAAATGCAACTAATGCTAACATGATTCCGACGGACTTAAGCATCGCTATGGATGAGAAAATCTCATCGTAGTCAACTCCTTGAACTTGTGAAAAACTCTTCGCCACAAGTCGAGCTTCATAGACGGTGACATTACTGTCCACACCCGTCTTCTTCTTAAAGATCCATTTATCTCAATGGCTTGCCGATCATCGGGCAAGTCCACTAAAGTCCATGCTTTGTTCTGATACATGGATCCTATTTCGGATTTCATGGCTTCTAACCATTTGTCAGAATATGGGCCCACCATCGCTTCTCTATAGCTCGTAGGTTCTTTGTTGTCTAGCAACATGACCTTCAAGACAGGATTACTATACCACTCTGAAGTAGTACGCATCCTTGTCACCCTACGAGGTACGGTAGTGACTTGATCCGAAACTTCATGATTACTATCATAAGCTTCTACTTCAATTGGTGTAGGCGCCATAGGAACAACTTCCTGTGCCCTGCTACATACTAGTTGAAGTGACGGTTCAATAACCTCATCAAGTCTCCACCATCCTCCCAATCAATTCTTTCGAGAGAAACTTTTCCTCGAGAAAGGACCTGATTCTAGAAAGAATCCCTTTTGCTTCCAGAACTGAGACTGGAGGTATACCCAATTGATTTTGGGTGTCCCATGAAGATGCATTTATCTGCTTTGGGTTCGAGCTTATCAGCCTGAAACCTTTTTTCACATAAGCGTCGCAGCCCCAAACTTTTAAGAAACGACAACTTAGGTTTCTCCAAACCATATTTCAAACGGTGTTGTCTCAACGGAATTACGTGGTGCCCTATTAAAGTGAGTGCAGTTGTCTCTAATGCCTAACCGATGAACGATAGTGGTAACTCGATAAGAGACATCATGGCACGCACCACATCCAATAGGGTGTAACTATGATGTTCGGACACACCATCACACTATGGTGTTCCAGGCGGTATTAATTGTGAAACAATTTCTACAATGTCTTAATTGCGTGCCAAAGCTCGTAACTCAGATACTCATCTCTATGATCATATCATAGACATTTTATCCTCTTGTCACGATGATCTTCAACTTCACTCTGAAATTACTTGAACCATTCAATAATTCAGACTTGTGTTTCATCAAGTAAATATACTCAGTATCTACTCAAATCATCCGTGAAGTAAGAACATAACGATATCCACTACGTGCCTCAGCACTCATTGGACTGCACACATCAAAATGTATTACTTCCAACAAGTTGCTTTCTTGTTCCATTTTACTAAAAACGAGGCTTTCAGTCATCTTGCCCATGTGGTATGATTTGCATGTCTCAAGTGATTCAAAATCAAGTGAGTCCAAACGGTCCATTTGCATGGAGCTTCTTCATGCGTTTTATACCAATATGACTTACATGGCAGTGCCACAAGTAGGTGGTACTATCATTACTATCTTATATCTTTTGGCATGAACATGTGTACCACTACGATCGAGATTCAATAAACCATTCATTTTAGGTGCAAGACCATTGAAGGTATTATTCAAATAACCAGAGTAACCATTATTCTCCTTAAATGAATAACCGTATTGCGATAGACATAATCCAATCATGTCTATGCTCAACGCAAACACCAAATAACAATTATTTAGGTTTAACACCAATCTCGATGGTAGAGGGAGCGTGCGATGCTTGATCACATCAACCTTGGAAACACTTCCAACACATATCGTCAGCTCACCTTTAGCTAGTCTCCGTTTATTCCGTAGCTTTTATTTCGAGTTACTAACACTTAGCAACCGAACCGGTATCTAATACCCTGGTGCTACTAGGAGTACTAGTAAAGTACACATTAACATAATGTATATCCAATATACTTCTATCGACCTTGCCAGCCTTCTCATCTACCAAGTATCTAGGGTAATTCTGCTCCAGTGGCTGTTCCCTTTATTACAGAAGCACTAAGTCTCGGGTTTGGGTTCAACCTTGGGTTTCTTCACTAGAGCAGCAGCTGACTTGCCGTTTCATGAAGTATCCCTTCTTTCCCTTGCCCTTCTTGAAACTAGTGGTTTCACTAACCATCAACAATTGATGCTCCTTCTTGATTTCTACTTTCGTGGTGTCAAACATCGCGAATATTTTAAGGATCATCATATCTATCCCTGATTTGTTATAGTTCATCATGAAGCTCTAATAGCTTGGTGCAATGACTTTGGAGAAACATCACTATCTCATCTGGAAGATTAACTCCCACTCGATTCAAGTGATTGTTGTACCCAGACAATCTGAGTACAAGCTCAATGATTGAGCTTTTCTCCCTTAGTTTTTAGGCCAAGAAACTCGTCGGAGGTCTCATACCTCTTGACATGGGCATGAGCGTGAAATCCCAATTTCAGCCCTCGAAACATCTCATATGTTCCACGATGTTTCGAAATCGTCTTCGGTGCCTCAATTCTAAACCGTTTAATATTACTGAACTATCATGTAGTTATCAAAACGTGTATGTCAAATGTTTGCAACATCCACAGACGACGTTCGTGGTTCAGCACACCGAGCGGTGCATTAAGGACATAAGCCTTCTGCGCAGCAATGAGGACAATCCTCAGTTTACGGACCCAGTCCGCATAATTGCTACTATCAACTTTCAACTATATTTTCTCTAGGAACATATCTAAACAGTAGAACTAAAGCGCGAGCTACGACATAATTTGCAAAAACCTTTTGACTATGTTCAGGATAATTAAGTTCATCCCTCTAGTCATCTAAGTGATTACATGATCCGAGTCAACTAGGCCGTGTCCGATCATCACGTGAGACGGACTAGTCATCATCAGTGAACATCTTCATGTTGATCGTATCTACCATACGACTCATGCTCGACCTTTCGGTCTCTTGTGTTCCGAGGCCATGTCTGTACATGCTAGGCTCGTCAAGTCAACCTAAGTGTTTCACGTGTGTAAATCTGGCTTACACTCGTTGTATGTGAACGTTAGAATCTATCACACCCGATCATCACGTGGTGCTTCGAAACAACGAACTTTCACAACGGTGCATAGTTAGGGGGAACACTTTCTTGAAATTTTAATGAGGGATCATCTTATTTACTACCGTTTTTCTAAGCAAATAAGATGCATAAACATGATAAACATCACATGCAATCAAAAAATGACATGATATGGCCAATATCATTTTGCTCCTTTTGATCTCCTTCTTCGGGGCTCCATGATCATCATCGTCACCAGCATGACACCATGATCTCCATCATCGTGTCTCCATGAAGTTGTCTCGCCAACTATTACTTCTACTACTATGGCTAACGGTTTAGCAATAAAGTAAAGTAATTACATGGTGTTGTTCAATGACACGCAGGTCATACAATAAATTAAGACAGCTCCTATGGCTCCTGCCGGCTGTCATACTCATCGACATGCAAGTCGTGATTCCTATTACAAGAACATGATCAATCTCATACATCATATATCATTCATCACATTCTTTTGGCCATATCACATCACATATCATACCCTGCAAAAACAAGTTAGACGTCCTCTAATTGTTGTTTGCATGTTTTACGTGGCTGCTATGGGTTTCTAGCAAGAACGTTTCTTACCTACGCAAAAAGCACAACGTGATATGTCAATTGCTATTTACCCTTCATAAGGACCCTTTTCATCGTATCCGATCCGATTAAAGTGGGAGAGACTGGCACCCGCTAGCCACCTTATGCAACAAGTGCATGTCAGTCGGTGGAACCTGTCTCACGTAAGTGTACGTGTAAGGTCGGTCCGGGCCGTTTCATCCCACAATACCGTCGAAACAAGATTGGACTAGTAACGGTAAGCATATTGAACAAAATCAACGCCCACAACAACTTGTGTTCTACTCGTGCATAGAAACTATGCATAGACCTAGCTCATGATGCCACTGTTGGGGAACATAGCAGAAATCAAAAATTTTCTACGCATCACCAAGATCAATCTATGGAGTAATCTAGCAACGAGGGGAAGGAGAGTGCATCTACATACCCTTGTAGATCGCTAAGCGGAAGCGTTCAAGTGAACGGGGTTGATGGAGTCGTACTCGCCGTGATCCAAATCACCGATGATCCTAGTGCCGAACGGACGGCACCTCCGCGTTCAACACACGTGCAGCCCGGTGACGTCTCCCATGCCTTGATCCAACAAGGAGAGAGGGAGAGGTTGGGGAAGACTCCGTACAGCAGCAGCACGACGGCGTGGTGGTGGTGGAGGAGCGTGGCACTCCAGCAGGGCTTCGCAAAGCACTGCGAGAGACGAGGAGGAAGAGAGGTAGGGCTGCGCCAGGGAGAGGTCAAAACTCATGTGTTGGCAGCCCCAAAGACCTCAACTATATATAGGGGAGAGGGAGGGGGCTGCGCCCCCTCTAGGGTTCCCATCCCAAGGGGTGCGGCAGCCCCAAAACCCATCTAGGGTGGCGGCCAAGGGGGAAAGAGGGGAAACTTGCCCCCCAAGTAAGGTGGAGGCGCCCCCTCCCCAAACCCTAGTTGCCTTGGGCCCTGGTGGGGGGGCGCACCAGCCCACCTGGGGCTGGTCCCCTCCCACACTTGGCCCATGCTGCCCTCTGGGGCCGGTGGCCCCACTTGGTGGACCCCCGGAACCCTCCCGGTGGTCCCGGTACGTTACCGGTAGCACCCGAAACTTTTCCGATGACCAAAACAGGACTTCCCATTTATAAATCTTTACCTCCGGACCATTCCGGAACTCCTCGTGACGTCCGGGATCTCATCCAGGACTCCGAACAACATTTGGTAACCACATACAAACATTCCCTATAACCCTAGCGTCATCGAACCTTAAGTGTGTAGACCCTACGGGTTCGGGAGACACGTAGACATGACCGAGACAACTCTCCGGCCAATAACCAACAGCGGGATCTGGATACCCATGTTGGCTCCCACATGTTCCACGATGATCTCGTCGGATGAACCACGATGTCGAGGATTCAATCAATCCCGTATTCAATTCCCTTTGTCTAGCGGTATTGTACTTGCCCGAGATTCGATCGTCGGTATCCCGATACCTTGTTCAATCTCGTTACTGGCAAGTCTCTTTACTCGTTCCATAACACATCATCCCGTGATCAACCCCTTAGTCACATTGTGCACATTATGATGATGTCCTACTGAGTGGGCCCAGAGATACCTCTCCGTCACACGGAGTGACAAATCCCAGTCTCGATTCGTGCCAACCCAACAGACACTTTCCGAGATACCTGTAGTGTACCTTTATAGCCACCCAGTTATGTTGTTACGTTTAGTACACCCAAAGCATTCCTACGGTATCCGGGAGTTGCACAATCTCATGGTCTAAGGAAATGATACTTGACATTAGAAAAACTTTAGCATACGAACTACAAGATCTTTGTGCTAGGCTTAGGATTGGGTCTTGTCCATCACATCATTCTCCTAATGATGTGATCCCGTTATCAACGACATCCAATGTCCATGGTCAGGAAACCGTAACCATCTATTGATCAACGAGCTAGTCAACTAGAGGCTTACTAGGGACATGGTGTTGTCTATGTATCCACACATGTATCTGAGTTTCCTATCAATACAATTATAGCATGGATAATAAACGATTATCATGAACAAGGAAATATAATAATTATAACTAATTTATTATTGCCTATAGGGCATATTTCCAACAACTCGTAACTCAGATATTCATCTCTATGATCATATCATAGACATTTTATCCTCTTGTCACGACGATCTTCAACTTCACTCTGAAATTACTTAAACCTTTCAATAATTCAGACTGGTGTTTCATCAAGCAAATATACTTAGCATCTACTCAAATCATCTGTGAAGTAAGAACATAACGATATCCACTGCGTGCCTCAGCACTCATTGGACTACACACATCAAAATGTATTACTTCCAAGAAGTTGTTTTCTTGTTCCATCTTACTGAAAACGAGGCCTTTCAGTCATCTTGCCCATGTGGTATGATTTGCATGTCTCAAGTGATTCAAAATCAAGTTAGTCCAAACGATCCATCTGTATGGAGTTTCTTCATGCATATCTACCAATAGACATGGTTCGCATGTCTCAATCTTTTCAAAAATGAGTGAGTCCAAAGATCCATCAACATGGAGCTTCTTCATGCATTTTATACCAATATGAATCAAATGGCAGTGCCACTAGTATGTGGTACTATCATTACTATCTTATATCTTTTGGCATGAACATGTGTATCACTACGATCGAGATTCAATAAACCATTCATTTTAGGTGCAAGACCAATGAAGGTATTATTCAAATAAACAGAGTAACCATTATTCTCCTTAAATGAATAACCATATTGCGATGAACATAATCCAATCATGTCTATGCTGAACGCAAACACCAAAGCAAAGAACATTTATCTGGGTTCAATACTAATCCCAAAGGTAGAGGGAGCGTGCGATGGTGATCATATCATCCTTGGAAATATTTCCAACACACATCATCACCTCACCCTTAGCTAGTCTCCGTTTATTCCGTAGCTTTTGTTTCGAGTTACCAATGTCAGCAACTGAACCGGTATCTAATACCCATGTGCTACTAGGAGTACTAGTAAGGTACCCATCAATAACACATATATCAAATATACTTTTGTTGACCTTGCCAGCCTTCTCATCTACCAAGTATCTAGGGTAGTTTTGCTTCAGTGACCGTTCCCCTCATTACAGAAGCACTTAGTCTCGGGTTTGGGTTCAACCTTGGGTTTCTTCACTAGAGCAGCAACTGATTTGCCGTTTCATGAAGTATCCCTTCTTTCTCTTGCCCTTCTTGAAACTAGTGGTTTTACTAACCATCAACAATTGATGCTCCTACTTGATTTCTACTTTCGTGGTGTCAGACATCGTGAGTTGCTCAAGGATCATAATGTCTATCCCTGATATGTTATAGTTCATCACGAAGCTCTAATAGCTTGGTGGCAGTGACTATGGAGAACCATCACTATCTCATCTGGAAGATTAACTCCCACTCGATTCAAGCGATTGTAGTACTCAGACAATCTGAGCACATGCTCAACGTTTGAGTTTTTCTACCTTAGTTTGCAGGCTTAAGAAACTTGTCAGAGGTCTCATACCTCTTGACGTGGGCACTAGTCTGAAATCCCAATTTCAATCTTTGGAACATCTCATGTGTTCTACGACGTTTCAAAACTGTCTTTGGTACCACAATTCTAAACCGTTAGCATTACACACAGAAGTATCACGTAGTCATCAAAACGTGTATGTCAGATGTTTCGCAACATCTACAGACGACGCTCAAGGTTCAGACACCGATGGTGCATTAAGGACATAAGCCTTCTGCGCAACAATGAGGATAATCTCAGTTTACGGACCCAGTCCACACAATTTCTACTATCAACTTTCAACTAAATTTTCTCTAGGAACATATCTTAAACAGTAGAACTAAAGCGTAAGCTACAACATAATTTGCAAAGACCTTTTGACTATGTTCATGATAATTAAGTTCATCTGATTATTTAATGAACTCCCACTTAGATAGACATCCCTCTAGTCATCTAAGTGATACATGATCTGAGTCAATTAGGCCGTGTCCGATCATCACGTGAGACGGACTAGTCATCATCGGTGAACATCTTCATGTTGATCGTATCTACTAGATGACTCATGTTCGACCTTTCGGTCTCTTGTGTTCCGAGGCCATGTCTGTACATGCTAGGCTCGTCAAGTCAACCTAAGTGTTTCGCATGTGTAAATCTGGCTTACACCCGTTGTATGCGAACGTTAGAATCTATCACACCCGATCATCACGTGGTGCTTCGAAACAACGAACTTTCGCAATGGTGCACAATTAGGGGAACACTTTCTTGAAATTTTAGCGAGGG
Organism: Triticum dicoccoides; assembly: GCF_002162155.2. Classification (NCBI taxonomy): domain Eukaryota; kingdom Viridiplantae; phylum Streptophyta; class Magnoliopsida; order Poales; family Poaceae; genus Triticum; species Triticum dicoccoides. The sequence goes on from NC_041391.1 coordinate 713,552,154, forward strand.
ATCATCTTATTTATGCTACTGTCGTTCTAAGCAAATAAGATGTAAACATGACAAACATCACATGCAAATCATAAAGTGACATGATATGGCCAATATCGTCTTGCGCCTTTTGATCTCCATCTTCGAGGCGCGGCATGATCACCTTCATCACCGGCATGACACCATGATCTCCATCATCATGATCTCCATCATCGTGTCTTCATGAAGTTGTCTCGCCAACTATTACTTCTACTACTATGGCTAACGGTAAGCAATAAAGTAAAGTAATTACATGTCATTTTTCATTGACACACAGGTCATACAATAAATTAAGACAACTCCTATGGCTCCTGCCGGTTGTCATACTCATCGACATGCAAGTCGTGATTCCTATTACAAGAACATGATAAATCTCATACATCATATATATATAATTCATCACATCCTTTTGGCCATATCACATCACATAGCATACCCTGCAAAAACAAGTTACACATCCTCTAATTGTTGTTGCATGTTTTACGTGGCTGCTATGGGTTTCTAGCAAGAACGTTTCTTACCTACGCAAAAGCCACAATGGTGATATGCCAATTGCTATTTACCCTTCATAAGGACCCTCTTCATCAAATCCGATCCGACTAAAGTGGGAGAGACAGACACCCGCTAGCCACCTTATGCATCAAGTGCATGTCAGTCGGCGGAACCTGTCTCACGTAAGTGTACATGTAAGGTTGGTCCGGGCCGCTTCATCCCACAATTCCGCCGAATCAAGATGAGACTAGTAACAACAAGCAAATTGAACAAATCATCGCCCACAACTACTTTGTGTTCTACTCGTGCATAGAATCTACGCATAGACCTAGCTCATGATGCCACTGTTGGGAACATAGCAATAATTCAAAAATTTCCTACGTGTCACCAAGATCAATCTAGGAGATGCTAGCAACGTGAGATAGGGAGTTGAGGGAGTCCTGGACTAGGGGGTGTCCGGATAGCCGGACTATCATCATCGGCCGGACTCCAAGACTATGAAGATACAAGATTGAAGATTTCGTCTCGTGTCTGGATGGGACTTTCCTTGGCGTGGAAGGCAAGCTTGGCGATACGGATATGTAGATCTCCTACCATTGTAACCGACTCTATGTAACCCTAGCCCTCTCCGGTGTCTATATAAACCGGATGACTTTAGTCCGTAGGACGAACAACCATTACAACAATCATACCATAGGCTAGCTTCTAGGGTTTAGCCTCCTTGATCTCGTGGTAGATCTACTCTTGTAATACCCACATCATCAATATCAATCAAGCAGGACGTAGGGTTTTACCTCCATCAAGAGGGCCCGAACCTGGGTAAAACATCGTGTCCCTCATCTCCTGTTACCATCCGCCTAGACGCACAGTTCGGGACCCCCTACCCGAGATCCGCCGGTTTTGACACCGACATTAGTGCTTTCATTGAGAGTTCCTCTGTGCCGTCGCAATCAGGAAGGATGCCTCTTCCCATCTTTAAAGACTGTGCCATTGCCGAAGGAGCCTTGGCCGCCGGTCAAGCTATCCGGCTAGGTGGCTTTCTTATGACCGCCTGTTCGGCCACCACTTGGACGATGACCTCTCGGGTCATCAAAAGCGATCTTCGCATTAACTCAGAACTCGTCGAGAAGCTAGATCCAATGGAGCTCTCGTCCACGAACGAGCTCTTGGATCGCATCGCCGCCCTGGGAGTCATTGCAGACTACGATCAGATTGGGCTTAAACCCGATCTGAGAGAAATTAACTCTCCCCAGGCTACCCACCATGTTGCCGTGGTAGAAGAACAACGTGGCGATTCTTCCCCTACGTTAAAAACCAGTTATGTCCGGATTCCCGATCCCTCCATGCCGGACTCCCGCGGAGGGATGGACGCCAACTGAGTCCTGAACCTAAAGTCAGGCAGCGGACTGGATTCGCGGGACGATCTCCAGCAGTCCAAGCTTCAAATCCGGAAACTCCTCGGCCCTTGAGCCTCAGATTGGGTGGGGTTCCGATTTTAGTTCCACCCACCCACCCAAGTATAAGCGATCTATCTCACATACGGCAAGAGCCCAACGATACAGTACATCATTACTGGGCCAGATTCCTCCTGGTTATGGACAGGATAAAGGACTGCCATGAGGAAAGCGCAATCTCTATTTTTTGCAATAATTGCACGGACAAGGGAATTATGAACGCCATAAATTGCCGCAAGGTCACGCACTTCGCCAACCTAGCAACCATAGTACGAAAGTACTGTGCGATGGAGAGCGCCTGGAAAACCGAAACTAGATTTTGGGACAATCCGGCCCTTAACACAACCTTAGTCCGAAATAAAAGGGTGCAGCATATTCAAGCACCTGGATCAAAAACCAAAAAGCAAAAACCCCCTAAAGGGTACGGAACCGTACTGGAAGGATGGCTCAGCGGACCCTGCAAAATCCATAATGCAGAAGGCGCCACTCCAACACATAGCCTCCGGGCATGTTGGATACTACGGCAGGTGGCCAAAAGTGGCGAAGGGCTTCTAGCCCCGGAAAACCAACCTAACAGCACCAGTACGGTATCAACAGTCTTCAAGACTTTCGCATCAAATAATATGCGGAAACGAATAATCCGTAGCCTCGCCGAAGTCTACCAAGTAGCAACAGCAAATCCATGGAGCGACACGGCAATCACCTTCAATGCCAGCGACGAACCTAAATTCCGAACAGCCCGAGCGCCAGCCGCATTGGTTCTCAGTCCCATAGTGGACGGCTTTCGTCTTACCAAGGTACTCATGGACGGGGGCAGCGGATTAAACCTCATCTATGAGGAAACTCTCCAAAAAATGGAAATAGATTGGAGCCGTATTGAGCGAAGCAGCACAACCTTTAGAGGAATAATCCCTAGTTGGGAAGTACGCTGCACAGGAAAAATCACACTAGACGTGGTGTTTAGCTCGCCGGACAACTATAGGTCCGAAGAAGTCACGTTCCAAGTGGCCCCATTCAGCAGCGGATATCACGCTCTATTGGGGCGAGAGGCATTCACAATTTTCCAGGCCATACCCCATTACGGGTACATGAAACTCAAGATGCCCGGGCCCAATGGAATTATCACCCTAATGAGTGATCCGGACATAGCACTCCGCGCCGAGAACAAAACAGCTGTGCTAGCCCTAGAGGCACTATCCGAAGCACTAGCGGCAGAAGAACTCACGGCATTATGCTCCACGGTGGATAGGGACGACGTGATACTCGATAAGAGATCCAAGTCCACATCTTTCAAACCAGCAAACGAGATAGTCAAATTCCAGGTCCATCCCACGGACCCCACAAAGACGGCCTCCATCGGGTCACAATTAAACCCTGATGTAGAAGCCGTACTACGAGAATTCCTTCAGGAAAATTGGGACATTTTTGCCTGGCACCCTTCAGATATGCCAGGAATCCCACGCAGGCTGGCAGAGCATAGCCTAAATATTCTAAAAGGATTCAAGCCAGTCAAGCAGGCCCTTCGACAATTTTCTGAACCCAAAAGACATGCAATGGGAGAGGAGCTAGCCAAACTATTGGAAGCCGGATTCATCAGAGACATAAAACATCCGGACTGGCTAGCAAACCTGGTAATGGTACCAAAAAAGGACAAATCCTGGCGCCTCTGTGTGGATTTTAAAGACCTTAATAAGGCCTGTCCAAAGGATCCTTTCCCCCTACCCCGCATCGACCAAATCATCGATGCCACCGCGGGGCACGATTCATTGTGTTTCCTTGACGCATACTCCGGATACCATCAAATCAAGATGGCAGAAAGAGACCAGGCCGCAACGGCATTAACTACGCCATACGGACCATTCTGCTTCAACACAATGCCCTTCGGACTTAAAAACGCCGGCGCAACATATCAGCGCATGATTCAGACATGTCTGGCTACCCAGATCGGCAAAACAGTGGAGGCATACGTAGACGATGTGGTCGTCAAGACCAAACACGTCGAAACTTTAATAGACGATTTGAGGCTCACATTCGACAACCTCCGAGCATACGACATCAGGCTTAAGCCGGAAAAATGTGTCTTCGGCGTACCAGCCGGAAAGCTCTTGGGCTTCATTGTATCCGGCAGAGGAATTGAAGCAAACCCATCCAAGATCCGAGCTCTGTCACAATTGGACATCCCAAAAGACCTCAAAAAATACAAAAATTGACTGGATGCGTGGCGGCCCTAAGCCGCTTCATCTCCCGCTTGGGAGAAAAAGCATTGCCTCTCTATCGCCTCCTCAGGCGCACCGAACATTTCAAATGGACGGATGCTGCCACAGCCGGACTCGAAGAAATAAAAGCCGTACTAGCAACAAATCCGGTCCTGGCCGCGCCCAACTTGGGCTAACCAATGCTGTTATATATCGCGGCAACACATCAAGTTGTAAGCGCAGTGCTCGTCGTCGAACGAGAAACAGAGGGGCACAAATTCCCTCTTCAAAAACCAGTGTATTACGTATCCACTGTCCCAACTCCATGCAAGTCCCGATACCCACATTATCAAAAGATAGCGTACGCGGTGTTTATGGCATCCCAGAAGCTACGACACTACTTTCAAGAGTGTTCGATCACAGTGGCCTCCGAAGTACCTCTCAACGACATCATAAACAATCGCGATGCGACGGGCAGAATTGCAAAATGGGCCATTGAGCTTTTACCATTCGATATAACCTACAAACCACGGCGAGCTATCAAGTCGCAAGTTTTGGCCAACTTCGTCGCTGAATGGACAGAAGCCAAACTCCCTAAAGAGTACGGTGCATACTCCAATTGGATTATGCACTTCAACGGCTCTAAAATGTTGGCCGGCTTGGGGGCTGGCGTCGTCTTGACATCCCCAACTGGAGATACAGTCCAGTATGTACTTCAAATAATGTACACGGACTCCAGCAACGCTAGCCAAATACGAGGCCCTTCTACACGGTCTCCGGATGGCCATCTCCATGGGCATTCAACGCCTAGAGGTCCGCGGGGATTCAAACCTCGCGATATCCCAAGTAAATGGAGACTTTGACGCCAAGGATCCGAAAATGGCAGCCTACCGTAACACCGTCTTAAAAATGTCAGCTCGGTTCGAAGGACTCGAATTCCATCATGTAGCCCAGGACAACAACCAGGAAGCCGACGTGTTGGCACGCATCGGCGCAAAACGCGACGCCGTCCCTCCCAACATCTTTTTGGAGCGGCTCTTTAAGCCCTCTGTACTATGGGAAGAGGAGTCCGGAAATAGCAACCCGGAAACAACCACGCCACCCAGCATGGAACATTCTGACATGGTAGGTGGCTCAGCCAACGAAATAACACCCTCAGCCCACGAAATAATGGCAGTAATCGCCCCGTGGACATAACCATTCGTAACCTACTTAACTCAGCAAGAACTCCCCGAAGACCAAAATGAGGCCCGCTGCATAGTTCGGCGATCTAAAGCCTACAAGGTCCATGAGGGAGAGCTTTATAAGAAAAGCACAACCGGAGTCCTTCAAAGGTGTATCTCCGAAGAGGAAGGGCAAAATCTCCTGGCTGAAATTCATGCCAGACTCAGTGGGCACCACGCCGCAGCTCGAGCCCTTGTGGGCAAGGCCTTCCGTACAGGATTCTATTGGCCGACGGCCCTGGCAGACGCTCAGGACTTAGTCCAACGATGCGTTGGTTGCCAGCTCTTTGCTAATCAAAGCCACATGCCACCCACCGCCCTCAAAACTATACCCATCACCTGGCCGTTCGTGGTCTGGGGGCTTGATATGGTCGGACCCCTTAAAGGGGGAACCCAAAAGCAAAAATACCTATTGGTTATGGTAGACAAATTCACCAAATGGATAGAGGCCAAAGCAGTTAAAACGGCCGAATCCGGACCCGTGATAGACTTCATATCCGGGGTAGTACACCGTTACAGTGTCCCCCACAGCATCATCAACGATAACGGCACAAATTTCACGGCCGACGAGGTTAAACTCTGGTGCAAAAACATGGGCATCAAGCTCGACTATGCTTCAGTCTATCACCCCCAAACTAACGGTCAAGTCGAACGAGCAAACGGTCTAATCATGAGCGGCATCAAACCCAGACTAGTGCGGTCCCTCAAGGAATCTAACACGCATTGGGTAGAGGAGCTCGACTCCCTACTCTGGGGGCTGCGGACCATGCCAAACCGCACTACCGGATTCACACCCTTTTTTATGGCGTACGACGCAGAGGCAGTTTTGCCCTGCGACATAATTCATGACTCACCTCGCGTGCACATGTACGAAGAAAGAGAAGCCGAGTTAGATCGGCAGGACAGTTTGGACGCCTTAGAGGAGGAGCGAGACGTGGCAAAAGCTCGTTCCGCATTCTATCAGCAGCAGGTTCGAAGATACCAAAGCAGAGAAGTACGGGCCAAGACTTACAATGTTGGCGAACTCGTTCTACGCCTGCCGGACAAGAAAAAGGACAAACTTAAGCCCAAATGGGAAGGTCCCTTCATCATCGACCAAGTCCTGACCGGTGGAGCCTACCATCTACGTAACGCATCGGATAACCGACTCGAGCCGAACCCATGGAACGCAGCCCGTCTCCGAAGATTCTACGCCTAGCGCCGGACTCAGAGTTCGTCTCCCTCCTCCGTCCACCTTTTACATTATTCACTGTCTCTTGTCCCCATCCTTCTTCCCCTTTTATTTTTTTTATTTTTTCTTCCAGTAAAAAGCCTTTGATAGGCTGATTTGCGCATTGATCGCACACACTTGATGTGCTCCTAGCACTCATTATACCTGGGGGCTTCTTTAACAGAAGATTATTTGTACGGGCTTCATGCCCAATACATGCGTCATACTTCCGCATGTACCTTTTATTCACCATTATATGCATCGATATGACTTAAGTTTTGGCCAAGCTGGGTTGCCTGGCTCCTGTGCTTACCCCTACGTTCCCGATTGTTCGGCTAGGAGGTAAAGGGAGCACCTCTGCGATTGTTACTGCCGGGTCAGCCGGATGTGTACCTCAGACTGGGTGAAGCCGAAAGCTAGCGTTCTTAAGGGAATATTCGGTCGGTGACTTGAAAGATGATTTATTACTTATTCAATTTATCTGCCCCCAGATGCTTTTTCTGCTTTTTTCACAGTATGGGCATGCACCTTACGGCATGCCTCCCAGGGAAAGGAACCCTTAACGGAACTATTCTCCCTGGAAGATGTTTCTTACTAACCATGTAATATAACATAACTACTTGGGCACTTGTCTGATAAAGCACTTATGACCCCTACGCCTGTACTCCATGCATGCCCCAGTTTTTTCATAACTGAGAAGGTATTCGGACACACTCCAGACTCTAGGGTCCCGAGGTTGAAGCGAAAAGGTCGGCAAAGACAAACGATCTACAATCCGGCTAGAAGGCATTTTACATGTCATTTCAAAATACATCGTCAAATTGACTGACTATACTCCTCTTCAATCCCGTCTAACAGGCTGTCTAATTTACAGTCCTGTTGGGAATACTTAGCGGCCAACTCTACTTGGCCGTACATTAAGCTCACAAGGATCTCCTTCCCATCGGGCCCCACAGGTCCGACCTCGGCCATGTGGTCCGGATCCGCTTCCTTGTACCACATCTTCACCATGGCCCAGGCCTCCCTGGCGCCTTGACGACAGGCCGATATCTTCCACAGACGGAAGCGCTGCCGTGCTCCCTGCAGCTTCTCGGCAAGCCCTTCAAGGCTTTTGGGTAGGGAAACGAATGGCCATAAGGCCTGGGCGACACCACTCATCGCTTGCCGCACCCGTTCATGCAGTTGCATCAGCTCGAGGGGTTGGTCACCCGTTGAACCGGGCATTTCCTCTGCAGGGCGACCTGTGAGCACACCTAAAGACACATTTCTGTCAATCAACTTCCTCGCCGAACTCTTCTTTTCAAAAGAGTTTGCTCAAGCACTTACTATAAATACCGCGACAAAGCCGCTGATTCTCCTTTGTGGAGCGAGACAGCTGGGCCCGCACACCTTTCAGCTCTTCTCCCAGCTGGGTGTGGGCATCTTGGAGCTTGTTCCTCTCCTGCTGCACCTTCATAAGCACCCTCTCGCCGGCCTTCAGCTGGCGCAGTAGCTGTTGCTTGTCCGGATCAAGTCCGGCAACATCTGCAATACTATTGTCAGATTCACACGCACGCCGCACACTGCTTATCTTTTTTGAAATATGTGTTACCGGAGGGGGTCTCGGTATCTCCTCCTGCGGCAGCTAGTGCGGCCTCAAGTTGGGCCTTGCACCCTTGTAGCTCCTGAGACAGTTGGGTATTCTTTTCTGTAAGATCCTGCATATCAAATGATCCTTAAATCAGTTCTTTTAACTACTTTAAGTCTCGGGGGCTACTGGCATATACAACTATTAAAATCCTTTACCCGTATGTCCTTTACATACTGCTGTGTGGCTCTGGCTAAACCATCTTGAGCGGCACGGAGGTGCGCGTCTCCCGTGTTAAAGGCATTCAACGCCTCTGGGGAGAAACACGCGTCACGAAGAACTGCCCGGCGGCACCTATGATTCATAGCGCTCTCCACCTCAGACCCGGTGGCGGACAGCCTGTTGGCATCCTCCGTTGGAGGAGTATCCGGCTCGCGCCTCGCGCTCGCCTCCCCCTCCGGACCAGGTGTTGGAGCCTGGCTGGCGGAGGCTTGGTTGGCAACCTCTCCGGGCACAGTCTGGCGAGCGCTCTTTCTCCTGGAAAAGTAATGAACATTAATACACCTCCTAGGAATCTTTTCCTAAACAACGCTCGCGAGCTATACCGTTGCGGTGACGTTTCGATTCGTACCGCACCCCTCTTCCGCCTGCTGGGCCGGACTGACCTTTCTTGGTCAACCGCCGTGGGTTCGGCTTCCCGCCTTGAAGGCACCTCATGCGAGACACCGTTATATACGACGGTAAGAAATACGCGAGGACGATAATGGTGTCAAGACTCCGGTCATGATTACCTGGGAAGCCGGAGATAGGCCGGGGTAGTCAGCCGTGATGGCGACTAGAGCATTGTCCATGCTAAGTTGGTGGAACACCCCGTCGATCAGCTCCACCTTTATATCCGGATCCTCTTCGGAGGCTGGTTCAAGGGATCTTCCCGGATCCTCGGGTTGCGGAGCCGGACTGTGAATGTCCTCCACATCCCAGCACAGTTCCTGCGTCAAAATCACAGAGTAAGGCACTCGGCTTTGAAAGCACGGGTCGGATGAATAAACGTCCTCTTACCCAGCTCCGAGGGTTATTCATGGAGAACCCATTCAATGGGCTCGTCCGGAGGAAGTCCTCCTTCTCCCCCTTGAACAGGCCGTACAGGATCTTCACCAGATCCGCGGCCGATCGCGGCCCCTTGCGGCCATGACGGGTGGCGTCATTCTCCCCGTTGAAATCCCACATGGGGTGGCCCCTATATTGAAGCGGTTGCACCCCTCGCATAATGCATGTGGCCATGACTCCGATCATGGTCAATCCGGAATGGGCCAGCAACCTTATCCGGCCCATCAAATAATGGACGCTCCTGTCTTCCTCCTGTTGAGGGCTCCGCGGGCGCCAACTTAGGCGTTTCTTCAGAGGAGCCTTGCTGAACTCCGGGAGGCTGATCCAAACTGGGTCCGGTAGTGGAGCATCTTCCATATAAAACAATTCCGAGGGCCAGTCTTCGGACGCCTTCTTGGGGGTCCCGGATAGATATCCGGTCCCGGCGATGCGCCATATTTCGGCTCCGCCCACTTGATATATTGACCCCTCGTGAGAATGGGGTACGGGGCAGAATAGTCTCTTCCACAGCGCAAAATGGGGCTCGATGCCCAGGAACAGCTTGCAGAGAGCTACGAAACCCGCGATATGCAGAATGGAGGCGGGCGTAAGGTGATGAAGCTGGAGTCCGTAGAACTCCAGAAGCCCCCGGAGAAACGGATGTATAGGAAATCCGAGCCCCCTTATTAGATAAGGGACGAAGCACACCCGCTCCCCTTTAGAGGGACTAGGGGTGGCCTCCGCTTGCTTTCCACCTTTGCAGGTGGCCAGCCCGGCTCGGACCGGGACCATAAAGGCCGGAGGAAGGTATCCCTCCGTTTGGAGCGTCACCAGCTCGTGGTGCGGAACTGAACATCTCCTCCAATCTCCTGGCTGAGGGCTAGGAGCGCGAGAGGAGGAGCCGCGTCGACGGTCCATGATAGAGTGGATTTTTGGTCAGAGGCGCTCCGATGAGTACTCGCGGAAGGAGGATGGTGTGATTTAGATCTGGATTCTTGCCTCTATTATAGGCAGATTATTTGCGCAGCTAGGGGGTAAAATATGAAAATACCCTGGCCTTTCGCATTCGTGCGACGCGTGGAAGAGGGCCATTATTGGGCGTGGAAGCCAAGGAACGCGACCTTTGTAAGGAAGCCGGACACTATTCGGCAAGCACATGGAATTTGGAGGAGAACCCGCCTTGCAACGCCGAAGACAATATGCGCGCCAGACTCATCGTCATTGAAGCCTGGTTTAGGGGCTACTGAGGGAGTCCTGGACTAGGGGGCGTCCGGATAGCCAGACTATGATCATCGGCCGGACTCCAAGACTATGAAGATACAAGATTGAAGACTTCGTCCCGTCTCCGGATGGGACTTTCCTTGGCGTGGAAGGCAAGCTTGGAGATACGGATATGTAGATCTCCTACCATTGTAACCGACTCTATGTAACCCTAGCCCTCTCCGATGTCTATATAAACTGGATGGCTTTAGTCCGTAGGACGAACAACCATTACAACAATCATACCATAGACTAGCTTCTAGGGTTTAGCCTCCTTGATCTCGTGGTAGATCTACTCTTGTAATACCCACATCATCAATATCAATCAAGCACGACGTAGGGTTTTACCTCCATCAAGAGGGCCCGAACCTGGGTAAAACATCGTGTCCCTCGTCTCCTGTTACCATCCGCCTAGACGCACAGTTCGGGACCCCCTACCCAAGATCCGCCGGTTTTGACACCGACAGGAGTGAATCTTCATACCCTTGAAGATCGCAAAGCGGAAACATTACAAGAACGCGGTTAATGGAGTCGTACTCGTGGCGATTCAAATTGCGGAAGATCCGATCTAGCGCCGAACGGACGGCACCTCCGCGTTCAACACACGTACAACCCGGGGACGTATCCTCCTTCTTGATCCAGCAAGGGGAGAGGAGAAGTTGAGGGAGAACTCCGGCAGCACGACGACGTGGTGGTGGAGCTTGTGGTATTCCTGCAGGGCTTCGCTAAGCTCTACGGAGGAGAAGGAAGAGTTGGAGGAGGGAGGGGCTGAACTAGGGAAGGGGTGCGGCTGCCTTGTCTCTCCCTCACTATATATAGGGGGAAGGGGGTGGTGGAGGCGCCCTAGGGTTCCCTAGGGGAGGGGTGGCAGCCACAGGGGAAACCCTAGATGGGTTTCACTAGTAGAAAAGGGGGCAAAGGTCCAGGCCGGGTCAGCCCATTAGTCCCGGTTCAGTCCACAACCGGGACCCATGGGGGCATTGGACCCGATTCGTGAGCCCCGGGGGCCGGCCGGCCCACGTGGGCCATTGGTCCCGGTTCTTCTGGACCTTTTGGTCCCGGTTGATTGGACGAACCGGGACCAATGGGCCTCGCTCCTGGCCCACCACCATTGGTCCCGGTTGGTGGCTTGAACCGGGACCAAAGGCTGCCCTTTAGTTCCGGTTCATGCCACCAACCGGGAACAATGAGGTGCCTATATATACCCCCTCGCGTAAGAGCAGAGCACACTGCTCTGTTTTTTCTGGCCGCCGAGGGGGAGAGGGCTTGGTGGTGCTCTAGCTCACCTCCTATGCACACAAGGTGTTTGATGGAATGCCCGAGCCACACTACTTAAGCTTTCTCCTCTCCAAGCTCGACCTCCAAGCTCCATTTTCCTCAATATTTGTCTAGGTTTAGCAGTCCGTCATGCCCCGTCCCCGTCTTCACCGCCGTCGATCACTCGCGCCGATCTCATCGCCGGCACCACCGTGGTGAGCCTCTTGTTCTTATCTTCTTTCTTAAAGGAAAAATATTCTTACTTGTATGTTTAGATAGATACTTGTATTATTTTCTTACTTTTATTATTGCATCTTATATAGTGTGATGGTTTTGGTATCCGCCCCCGTCGGCCCTCGTCCTGTCTATGATTCAGATGTGGTATATATTATCTTTTCATAACTATTGGTTCATTTATTGTTTATGAAAATTATGCCGACCAACGTGACATAGATTTTATTTATCTAGGAGGTTGTTGAACCGGAAATTCCAACTGACCCTATTGTCGAGAGGTTAAATTTAGTTGAAGAAGAAAACAATTTCTTGAAGGAAAAAATAAGAAAAATTGAGGAGGAGAAGATGATATTGGAGTTGCATGTTGCGGATGTCGTCGATGATCACAAGATCAAGATGGATGTAATGTGCTTGAAGATTAGAAAGATTAGAAAATATGCCATTCATACCGAGGCTTGGTATCATTATGCAGTTGGATCAGTTGTTACCTTGATTGCGATTATGATCGCATTTGTTTTCGCATTGAAATGTTTTACATAGTTTCAATGTATGGTTTAATTAATTAGATGCTCTGGAGAGCTATATGTTGTTAGATGAGAACTATGTATGTACTTTGGTTTTAATGCGATGATGAACTTCTATTAATTTGGTCACTTATTTATCTATTCATGATGTTCTGTAATGGTTTTTGACACACTTAATTATATATAATGCACGCAGATGAACCGACAATGGATGTACGGTGACAGACACACCTCCGAGTACATTAAGGGCGTGCATGATTTTCTCGAAGTGGCTGAGGCAAACAAGCAGAATGGTTTTATGTGTTGTCCATGCCCTATATGTGGGAATACGAAGTCTTAATTTGACCGGAAAATCCTTCACACCCACCTACTTTACAAGGGTTTCATGCCACAATATAATGTTTAGACGAGGCACGGAGAAATAGGGGTTATGATGGAAGACGGAAAAGAAGAAGAGTACGATGACAACTATGTGCCCCTTGAATATGGTGATGCTACTAAACATCAAGAGGAACCAGACGATGTGCATGATGATGCTGCAACGGGCGAAGCTGCTGAAGATCAAGAGGAACCAGACGATGTGCCCGATGATGATGATCTCTGCCGGGTCATTGTCGATGCAAGGACACAATGCGAAAGTCAAAAGGAGAAGCTGAAGTTTGATCGCATGTTAGAGGATCACAAAAAAGGGTTGTACGCCAATTGCGAAGATGGTAACACAAAGCTCGGTACCGTACTGGAATTGCTGCAGTGAAAGGCACAGAATGCTATGCCTGACAAAGGATTGGAGAAGCTACTGAAAATATTGAAGAAGAAGCTTCCAAAGGATAACGAATTGCCCGATAGTACATACGCAACAAAGAAGGTTGTATGCCCTCTAGGATTGGAGGTGTAGAAGATACATGCATGCCCTAATGACTACATCCTCTACCGCGGTGGGTACAAGGATCTGAACGCATGCCCAGTATGCGGTGCATTACGGTATAAGATCAGACGAGATGACCCTGGTGATGTTGACGGCGAGCCCCCCAGGAAGAGGGTTCCTGCGAAGGTGATGTGGTATGCTCCTATAATACCATGGTTGAAACGTCTGTTCAAAAACGGAGAGCATGCCAAGTTGATGCCATGGCACAGTGAGGACCATAAGAAAGACGGGAAGTTGAGTGCACCCGCTGACGAGTCGTAGTGGAGAAAAATCAAGAGAAAGTACTGGGATGATTTTGCAAGTGACCCAAGGAACGTATGGTTTGCTTTAAGCGCGGATGGCATTAAACCTTTCGGGGAGCAGAGCAGCAATCACAGCACCTCGCCCGTGACTCTATGTATGTATAACCTTCCTCCTTGGATGTGCATGAAGCGGAAGTTCATTATGATGCCAGTTCTCATCCAAGGCCCTAAGCAACCCGGCAACAACATTGATATGTACCTAAGGCCATTAGTTGAAGAACTTTTACAGGTGTGGAATGGAAACGGTGTACGTACGTGGGGTGAGCACAAATAGGAGGAATTTGACCTAAAGGCGTTGCTGTTTGTGACCATCAACGATTGGCCCGCTCTCAATAACCTTTCAGGACAAACAAACAAGGGATACCATGTATGCACGCACTATTTACTTGACACCGATAGTATATACCTGGGAAGCTGTAGGAAGAATGTGTACCTGGGCCATCGTCGATTTCTTCCGACCAACCATCAATGTCGAAAGAAAGGCAAGCATTTCAAAGGTGAGGCAGATCACCGGAAGAAGCCCGCCATGCGTACCGGTGATCACGTACTTGCTATGGTCAATGATTTACACGTATTCTTTGGAAAGGGTCCCGGTGCACTAACTGTTCTGAATGGCGCTGAGGGACACGTACCCATGTGGAAGAAGAAATGTATATTTTGGGACTTACCCTACTGGAAAGACCTAGAGGTCTGCTCTTCAATCGACGTGATGCACGTGACGAAGAACCTTTGCGTGAACCTGCTAGGCTTCTTGGGCGTGTATGGAAAGACAAAAGATACACCTGAGGCACGGGAGGACCTGCAACGTTTGCAAGAAAAAGATGGCATGCCTCCGAAGCAGTATGAAGGTCCTGCCAGCTACGCTCTTATGAAAGAAGAGAAATAAATCTTCTTTGAATGCCTGCTCAGTATGAAGGTCCCGACTGGCTTCTCGTCGAATATAAAGGGAATAATAAATATGCCAGAGAAAAAGTTCCAGAACCTAAAGTCTCATGACTGCCACGTGATTATGACGCAACTGCTTCCGGTTGCATTGAGGGGGCTTCTACTGGAAAACGTCCGATTAGCCATTGTGAAGCTATGTGCATTCCTCAATGCAATCTCTTAGAAGGTGATCGATCCAGAAATCGTACCAAGGCTAAGGAGTGATGTGGCGCAATGTCTTGTCAGTTTCGTGCTGGTGTTCCCACCATCCTTCTTCAATATCATGACGCACGTCCTAGTTCATCTAGTCGACGAGATTGTCATTCTGGGGCCCGTATTTCTACACAATATGTTCCCCTTTGAGAGGTTAATGGGAGTCCTAAAGAAATATGTCCGGAACCGCACTAGGCCAGAAGGAAGCATCTCCATGGGCCATCAAACAGAGGTTGTCATCGGGTTTTGTGTTGACTTCATTCCTGGCCTTAAGAAGATAGGTCTCCCTAAACCGCGGTATGAGGGGAGACTGACTAGAAAAGGCACGCTTGGAAGGGACTCAATAATATGCAGGGACGGATATTCTTGGTCTCAAGCACACTACACAGTTCTACAGAACTCTACCTTGGTGACCCCGTATGTCGATGAACACAAGAACAGTCTGCGCTCCAAACACCCAGAGCAGTGCGACGACTGGATTACATGTGAACACATCAAGACTTTCAGCAATTGGTTGGAAACACGTCTCAGAGGTGACAACACTGTTTGTGATGAGCTGTACTTGTTGTCCAGGGGACCATCTTCGACTGTTACGATTTGGAAAGGATACGAGATAAATGGGAATACATTTTACACGATTGACCAAGATCAAAAGAGCACCAACCAAAACAGCGGTGTCCGCTTTGATGCAACAACTGAGAGGGGAAATGACACATATTATGGTTACATAGTGGACATATGGGAACTTGACTACGGACATGATTTTAAGGTCCCTTTGTTTAAGTGCAAATGGGTCAATCTACCAGGAGGCAGGGTACAGGTAGACCGACAGTACGGGATGACAACAGTGGATCTGAAAAATCTTGGGTACACTGACGAACCGTTCGTCCTAGCCAATGGTGTGGCACATGTTATCTATGTGAAGGACATGTCTACCAGACCGAGAAAAAGAAAAGATAAGGAAGCGAATACATCATACGATGAGCCAAAGCGCCACATAGTTCTTTCAGGAAAAAGGGACATCGTGGGAGTGGAGGGCAAGACAGACATGTCTGAAGATTACGAAAAGTTTCATGAAATTCCTCCCTTCAAAGTCAAGGCTGACCCAAGCATCCTGATAAACGATGAAGATTATCCATGGTTACGGCGCAATAAGCAAATGACACAAGCGAAGAAAAAGTGAAGACTTTCTCCCGCAACTATTATGATGATACCATGCCAACTTTGTAACAGACGAGTATGATACCATTGTCCGTTTTGTACATGCACATGCTATGTGGGTGAAATTATGATACCATGCCAACTTTCAACTTTTTCAGAGTTCATTTAAAATGCTTTAATGTCTTATGGTTTGGCCCTCGTAATACCATTAATCCCTGTTCGCTCCTTGTCAACTATGTTCTCACCAAGAACACTCTCAAGAGGGTAGCCACGTGGGCCATTAGTCCCGGTTCGTCTGGACCTTTTGGTCCTGGTTCCACGCACGAACCGGGACCAATGCGCCTCGCCCCTGGCCCATGACCATTAGTCCCGGTTTGTGCCACAAACCTGGACTAAAGGGTTGGTCCTCGTTGCGCTCAGAGTTTAGTCCCATCTCGCCAACCGAAGGGCGCTCACACCAGTTTATAAGCCCGTCCCTCTCTGCCTTGTTGAGCTCCACTCAAAGTGAAAATAGATGCCCCTATACAGGGAATTTGACCTAAATTCATAGTGAATTTCTCTGAAATTCATAGAAATTTATTATGAATTTAGGTTGAATTTTCTCTATAGGCGCATCTATGTTCATTTTTAGTAAAGTTAATCACAAACTTGTGATTCACATAAATTTCAAAGAATTCAAATTTTAACTATTCAAATTTGAAAACTAATGGCACTAACAGAAAGTTTATAATTTTACTAACCTAAAAGCAAAAAGAATTAAAAATAAAGCAAAAAACAAAAGAAAATAAATAATGCAGAAAACAAAACAAAAAAACTGGAAACAAAATAAAAATAGCAACAATAAGTATTTTGTTGTAAGTAGAAACAAAATAAAATAAATAAAGCAACAAAGAAAACAAAAAAACAAAAAAAATTGTTTTCAAATTTGAAAACTAATGGCAGTAACAGAAAGTTTATAATTTTTCTAAAACTAAAAGCAAAAAAGAATGAAAAAATAAAGAAAAAAACAAAACAACAACAACAACAAAGCCTTTAGTCCCAAACAAGTTGGGGTAGGCTAGAGGTGAAACCCATAATATCTCGCAACCAACTCATGGCTCTGGCACATGGATAGCAAGCTTCCACGCACCCCTGTCCATAGCTAGCTCTTTGTCGATACTCCAATCCTTCAGGTCTCTCTTAACGGACTCCTCCCATGTCAAAATCGGTCGACCCCGCCCTCTCTTGACATTCTCCGCACGCTTTAGCCGTCCGCTATGCATTGGAGCTTCTGGAGGCCTGCGCTGAATATGCCCAAACCATCTCAAACGATGTTGGACAAGCTTCTCCTCAATTGGTTCTACCCCAACTCTATCTCGTATATCATCATTCCGGACTCGATCCTTCCTCGTGTGGCCACACATCCATCTCAACATACGCATCTCCGCCACACCTAACCGTTGAACATGTCGCCTTTTAGTCGGCCAACACTCCGCGCCATACAACATTGCGGGTCGAACTGCCGTCCTGTAGAACTTGCCTTTTAGCTTTTGTGGCACTCTCTTGTCACAGAGAATGCCAGAAGCTTGGCGCCACTTCATCCATCCGGCTTTGATTCGATGGTTCACATCTTCATCAATACCCCCATCCTCCTGCAACATTGACCCCAAATACCGAAAGGTGTCCTTCCGAGGTACCACCTGGCCATCAAGGCTAACCTCCTCCTCCTCACAGCTAGTAGTACTGAAACCGCACATCATGTACTCAGTTTTAGTTCTACTAAGCCTAAACCCTTTCGATTCCAAGGTTTGTCTCCATAACTCTAACTTCCTATTTACCCCCGTCCGACTATCGTCAACTAGCACCACATCATCCGCAAAGAGCATACACCATGGGATATCTCCTTGTATACCCCTTGTGACCTCATCCATCACCAATGCAAAAAGATAAGGGCTCAAAGCTGACCCCTGATGCAGTCCTATCTTAATCGGGAAGTCATCGGTGTCGACATCACTTGTTCGAACACTTGTCACAACATTATTGTACATGTCCTTGATGAGGGTAATGTACTTTGCTGGGACTTTGTGTTTCTCCAAGGCCCACCACATGACATTCCGCGGTATCTTATCATAGGCCTTCTCCAAGTCAATGAACACCATATGCAAGTCCTTCTTATGCTCCCTATATCTCTCCATAAGTTGTCGTACCAAGAAAATGGCTTGCATGGTCGACCTCCCAGGCATGAAACCAAACTGATTTTTGGTCACGCTTGTCATTCTTCTTAAGCGGTGCTCAATGACTCTCTCCCATAGCTTCATTGTATGGCTCATCAGCTTAATTCCACGGTAATTAGTACAACTCTGAACATCCCCCTTGTTCTTGAAGATTGGTACTAATATACTCCGTCTCCATTCTTCTGGCATCTTGTTTGCCCGAAAAATGAGGTTGAAAAGCTTGGTTAGCCATACTATCGCTATGTCCCCGAGACCTTTCCACACCTCAATGGGGATACAATCAGGGCCCATCGCCTTGCCTCCTTTCATCCTTTTTAAAGCCTCCTTCACCCCAGACTCCTGGATGCGCCGCACAAAACGCATGCTGGTCTCATCAAAGGAGTCATTCAGTTCAATGGTAGAACTCTCATTCTCCCCATTGAACTGCTTGTCGAAGTACTCCCGCCATCTATGCTTAATCTCTTCGTCCTTCACCAAGAGTTGGCCTGCTCCGTCCTTGATGCATTTGACTTGGCCAATATCCCTCGTCTTCCTCTCCCGGATCTTAGCCATCTTATAGATGTCCCCTTCACCTTCCTTCGTGCCTAAAAAACAAAAAAGTGCCTCCTACTGGGCCCCATGCCTTAATATGACTAGAAACCCTACCATGGGCCAGGATTCAGGCCCATAGAAGGCCCAGTAGGCCCACAGGCAAAGCAGTGTCAGATTAGGCCCATAGGCCTGCAGTTCAGAGGAGTTTGAGAGAGAGGAGGCAGTCATGCTTATAAGCAGGTGGTCGACGCTCTCAACTAGCGAGGTGGGACTAAACTCCCACCACCACGCCGCTGTGCAAGGCCATTGGTCCCGGTTGGTGGCATGAACCGGGACTAATGCCACCCTTTGGTCCCGGTTCGTGGCACCAACCGGGATAAATGCCCCCCCTTTACTCCCGGTTCGTGCCACCAACCGGGACCAAAGGCCGCCGCTTCCCGCCCTTTGGGCTGCTGAAAAGAGGCCTTTGGTCCTGGTTGGTGGCACCAACCGGGACTTAAGGGAGGCATTGGACCCGGTTGGTGCCACAAACCGGGACCAATACTCTTAGTATATAAGAAAGCACTTGGCGTTTTTCAGATTCATCTACATCAGTTCCCCCGCCCCGACGCCACCGCCAGGCTGTCCGAGCTCGCCCAGTCGCCGCTGTCGCCGCCCTCTGCTGCCTCATCGACGCGCAGCCGCCCTCCCCCGAGAACGCCGCCGGCGGCCCGCCCCGACCACGCCGTGCGCCCCTGCCCCGACCACGTCGTCGTCGCCCCAGCTGCCCCGCGCCACCGTCGCATCTGCCTCGCCCTGCCCCGACCACACCGCCGTCACCTCTGCCCCTTCCCCAACCATGCCGCCGTCGCCTCTACCTCGACGCGCGCCGTGCCCCTACCCCGACCACGCCGCACCTCTCCCTTTGGTCAGGGCCGGCACCGCCCCCCTCTTCCCCCTATTTTTTGCACATATATAGATGTTTTATTCCTGATTATATTTATATGTATGAGTATATGTATGTGTGTATATCTGTTTATATGTCCTTTTTTAAGATTTTTTGTTTTTTGCATTTTTATAAAAATGTATATATGTATGTATATATGTTCTCTCTGTAATATATGTTCATGTATATATGCAAAAGATAGTTTTTTAGAAAAAACAATATTTTTTCTGTTCATAGATTTTTTTGGTGATATTAATTATTGTAAATATGCAAATGTTTGTATATTCATATGAACAATGAATTAGATAAAACCTTTACTTTTTTTCTAAAATTTCTATTTGAACATTATTTTAAAAAAACAAGCAATACTACTTCATGTATTTTTAAGAAGGAAGAAGAAGAAAAAGAATGAGAGGAAAAAGGAAATAAGAAGAGGAAGAAGAGGAGAAATAAATAAGAAGAAGAAAAAAGAAGAAAAGGAAGAGGAGAAGAAGAAAGGAATAGAGGATCTATTCCTTTCTTCTTCTCCTCTTTTTTTCTTCTTTTTTTTCTTCGATCTTCTCCTCTATTCCTTTCTTCTTCTCCTCTTTTTATTTCTTTTTCATTTTCTTATGTTTTATCGGGTCTGTCGTCGTCCATATACCCCTCCCGATAACTTCAACACGAGGGGGGGGGGTCGATATACCCCCTCCCCGGTAATATTATTTTCCCATATACGTATGTCGTGTCGATATAAACTCCCGTTAACTT
>NC_041391.1:713572995-713707459 GCF_002162155.2 Triticum dicoccoides
CCGATAACATTATTTTCCCGTGTATGTATCTCGTCATTGTCGATATTACCCCCTTGAAGCGTTGTCGAGGCCACCCCAAACCCTAGAGAAGCAGCGTCGAGGCCACTAATTAATATGATTCCTTACTGTGATTAGCTAGCTAGTTCTACGTTTGCCAGTAATATATCCATATCTGTCATGTTTGAATAATAATTGCCATGTTGTAAATATTTGTAGAAACTATGGACACCCCCCGAGACGAAGCAACAGAAGCGATGTTGGGGGACATAAGCGCACAAGGAAGTGATGCCGTCTTATCGTTTCTGAACGACACCGATGGTCTGGAAGGACAGGGTGAAGAAGCAGGCTATGAATATGATGGCTCCTTTGACCCAATGCCGGTGCAAGAAGGAGACCGTGAGGACGGCTCCGGTGATCCAATGACGGTGCAAGAAGGAGACCGTGTTGACGGCTCTGGTGACTGAACCGAGTCTGGCCAGGTATATATATTAGTTAAGCCTATGCTGACTAGCTAATTGATGCATTCATTGTTTTGGCATATGTACACATATTAATTAACTCTCGTGTTTCTTCTTTTTTCTAGCCCTCCGGATCGAGCACAACTTCGGTAAGGAGACGAGGCCCAAAGAAAAAGTTGAGCTCGGATGAAAGGTTTGAGATCACAGCAATTGCGCGCAACGACGAACCGATTGAACCCATCCGGACAAAGAACACATTTGCTGCTCAGTGCGGGGTTCTTGTTAGGGACAAGATCCCGATCAGCATCCACCAATGGTATAAGCGTAAGAACGAAGACCCTGAGGTGTCTTATGTCAATGATATGCAGAAAAATAATCTTTGGACTGAGCTGAAGGCAAATTTCACCCTACCGCCAGAGGAGGATCCGGAGAAGCCAGTTATAGAGCAATTAATCAAGTCTTTTGCTCTTAAGAATATGGCAGGCCTATTCAGGAGGTGGAGGAAAGAGCTAAAAAAGTTTGTCGACAAAGAAGAGACACCAGAATTCATCGGCAAATATGAGAAGATCAGAGATCACTGGCCCGCATTTGTGGCCCACAAGACATCGGAAAAGAGTAAGAAGATGTCGGTGACAAACAAGCAAAATGCCGCGAAGAAGAAGTTTCACCATCGCACGGGGTCAGGTGGCTACCTCAAAGCCCGGCCTAAGTGGGCCAAGGCTGAGAAGATCTGCTTGATAAAGGGATCGAACCAGAGACAATGAACTGGCCAGACCGTTGCCGGACTTGGTTCTTCGGGGCTGGCGGAACCTTGGACCCTGTATCAGGGAAGTGCCGTTGGACGGACGAGCAACTAAAAATACCAGTCAAGAGGCTTCGACACTATATCAATGCAGCACAACAAGGGACGTTCAATCCAGATAGGGAGAACGACAAGCTCACAATGGCCCTCGGGAATCCTGAGCACCCTGGATGGACACGAGGCACGCCAGGCTCCATTCCGTGGAAGGTTGGTTTTCCGGACGTAGGGGGTTACAAAACCCAGGAGAGGAGGAAGAAAGTGGAGCATAGGCAACTGCAGGCGCTGGACGAAAGGGTACAAGGGTTAGAGGAACGAGAAGCAGGTCGCAGCAAACGACCTGCTGAAGCTTCCCCCGAAGCTACCCCGCCATCTCAGCTGAGAAGCAGCGTGGCTTCCACCGAGCTGCTTCAGCCGGAGCATGTCTTGACGGCTCCTGCTAGCTACCCCGTGGATTTTCTCACAGAGTCTGAAAATTGCCACCTTATGACGCAATGGCAGAACTTAAAAGTTAAGGCGGCTGTCGGCGAAGTTCGACCTTCTGAACCCGGCGCAACTTTTCATTGTCGTCCAATTCCAAAAGGATATGCTAGGGTGACGGTGGATGAAATAACGGAGGGATTTGAGGACCTCCAACTTGACCACCCTACAGGTGAAGGGGAGACTCGGCTGGGTTCTGCTCTGAAGACTCCATGCCTATGGCGGAAGGAGTTTATCAAGCTTCCGAACTAGACGCCTCCTCCTCCTCCTCCGCCGAGTTAGGGCACTCCGCCTCCTCCACCGCCTCCTCCTCCGGCGAGTGACGATCAGGGCACTCAGCCTCCTTCTCCGGCGCGTGGCGGCACTCCGCCTCCTTCTCCGTCTGCGCCGTCGCGCCCGAGCAGCCAGCAGCCTCCTCCTTCTCCGCCTCGCCAGCAAGGGCGGAAGAGACCCGCTGCCGCCCCGGCTGCTCCGGCGCGTCATAGTCCTTCTCCTCCGCCTCGTAAGCAAGCACGAAAGAAGACAGACGCCACAGCCGCTCCGTATTCTCCGGCGTCTAGCAGTACAGCCAGCAGAGGCGGGAGGCAATACAAATACGGTCCTTCTCTCAAGCCTCTAGAGAAGTTACCGTATGAGAGGACCAAGGAGGAAAACGCGAAGATCGTGTAGACCAAAGTGGAGGACTTCTTTAAAGGGTTGAAAGAAAAGAGAATCCACCTCCGGAGGAGAAGGTAGATCCGGTGAAAGCAAAGCGCACTATCGATGCCCTGAGGAAACCACCAAAGTCTCCACCAAGAACCAACTATGAGCGCATTACTGAACAGACATATCTCGAAGCGGAGCGGTCGGGAAGTACTGTCAGTGATCAAAGGTTAAAAGAACGAGCAGCTGCAAAAAAAATTGCCCAGCTTGGCGAACAAGCAAATCAATCGTGCCCCCGCTCAATGTGTCTAGCGGCGACATCGTCGCTAATGCTCTGGGGACGGTTGGAGGTGGACGAACACAGATACGAGTACGGGAAGCCTCTCATCAAAGATGAAAAATCTCTAACAATGATGATGCGAAGATTCCATAATTGGTACATGAAAACCTGCAGAGAGTCTGGGGGGACGAATACTTTGTATCTGAGAATTAAAGAGGAGCACGACCTTGTTGGAACTGATCTGTTGCCTGTTCCATTTGGGGAGTTCTTCGAGTTCTTCAATCAAAAGGCCCTTAATAAATTAACGATCTTTTGCTACTGCCTGTAAGTACTATTTCTGTCATTAAGTCTCTATGTATATCTCAGCTCTTTTACTGCATGTATTTATAATTAATTATCCTCACTATATTATGCAGATTGAAGATCGTCGAGTGCAGAAAACAAGAAATATATGATATTGGGTTCATTAACACAAATATCATAGATGAAATTCAGGTTAAAAAGCACGCCGAAGAGGCCGAGGCTAACTTGCTACAATCATTGATCAAAAATCAAAACAAAGATACCATACTTTTTCCTTACAACTTCGAGTTAGTGTTACTGTCGTGTGCATATTCAGTTTCCCTTATTACTTGAGCGAGGTTATAGTAATGATTGATGAGTTATGCATGCATGCGCAGCTTCCACTATGTTCTTCTGGAGATTAAGCTTGAGCGGGGACTAGTAACCGTCTTAGACTCGAGACGAAAAGATCCCGAAACCTATGCGGACATGACTAAAATGCTCAACAAGTAAGTTCAATCGATCATTATCGCACCATATCGGCAACTTTTTGTTCATTTCCAGATATCTCAAGTAATAGTAATTTTTTCTTTGTCTTGCAGGATTTGGAAACAGTTCACCGTAGAAGCTCCGGGACTGCCGAAGGAGCTGCGATATACATACCCGAAAGTAAGTACTACTGGCTAGCTAGTTGCGCGCATCTCCCGTTGATTCTATAGCTATACTTTCATCAATGCCATTTATAATGCTACATTATCAGTTTGATTGACCTCTATTTCTCGTAAAGTGCTTGTGGCAGGAACAAGGGAATAATTACTGTGGATACTACGTGTGTGAGTTCATCTACAACGCGACTTTGAAAAATAAGCGGGGCTACTCTAAAAGACAATATGAAGTGCGTAAGCAATAATATTCACAATTTCATTTTATTACACCATCATTTCTGTTGAGTTTCATTCATATATATGTATTAACCCCTGAGGGAGTCCTGGACTAGGGGGTGTCTGGATAGCCGAACTATCATCATCGGCCGGACTCCAAGACTATGAAGATACAAGATTGAAGACTTCGTCCCATGTCCGGATGGGACTTTCCTTGGCGTGGAAGGCAAGCTTGGCGATACGGATATGTAGATCTCCTACCATTGTAACCGACTCTATGTAACCCTAGCCCTCTCCGGTGTCTATATAAACCGGATGGCTTTAGTCCGTAGGACGAACAACCATTACAACAATCATACCATAGGCTAGCTTCTAGGGTTTAGCCTCCTTGATCTCGTGGTAGATCTACTCTTGTAATACCCACATCATCAATATCAATCAAGCAGGACGTAGGGTTTTACCTCCATCAAGAGGGCCCGAACCTGGGTAAAACATCGTGTCCCTTGTCTCCTGTTACCATCCGCCTAGACGCACAGTTCGGGACCCCCTACCTGAGATCCGCCGGTTTTGACACCGACATTGGTGCTTTCATTGAGAGTTCCTCTGTGTCGTCACCGATAGGCTTGATGGCTTCTTCAATCAACAACAACACAGTCCAGGGTGAGACTTTTCTCCCCGGACAGATCTTCGTGTTCGGCGGCTTTGCACTGCGGGCCAATTCGCTTGGCCATCTGGAGCAGATCGAAAGCTACGCCCCTGGCCAACGGGTCAGGTTTGGAAGCCTAAACTTTACTGCCGACATCCGCGGAGACTTGATCTTCGACGGAGTCGAGCCACAGCCGAGCACGCCGCACTGTCACGACGGGCATGATTTAGCTCTGCCACCGGACAGTACCCTAGAGGCCACACACGAGTCCGCTCTGACCTATAGTTCGGAGCCAACCGCGCAGATCGAGGACAGGTGGCTGGACACCGCCTCGGGGGCTGCGACTTCTACGGCGATGGAGCCGGATACTGACCTTGTCCTTTGCAAAGCTCGTGACTCCGAGGTGCCGGACTCCTCGCCGGACTCCGAACCTCCAGCGCCCCTGCCAATCGAATCTGATCGGGCGCCGATCATAGGGTTCACCGATGCGGACATCTTTCAGCACTCACCCTTTGGCGACATCCTGGATTCGCTAAAGTATCTCTCGTTATCAGGAGAGCCCTGGCCGGACTGCGGTCAGGATGGTTGGGATGCGGACGACGAAGAAATTCAAAGCCCACCCACCACCCACTTTATAGCCACTATCGACGATCTAACCGACATGCTAGACTACGACTCCGAGGACATCGACGGTATGGACGATGACGCCGGAGACGCCCAAGAACCAGCGCCTACCGGGCACTGGAAAGCCACCTCAATTCATGATATATACATGGTGGACACCCCAAAAGGGAGCGATAATGAGGAACAACGGGACGCGGCGAAGGATAATTCCCCCGAAAAACAACCAAAACGGCGACGCAAGCGCCGCCCCAAGTCCCGCCTCGATGACAGCAGCACTCATAATGACCCAGCCATAGAGCAGGGCAAACCAGTGGGCGACAAACATGCAACCAAGCAACCATCCGAACAGGATGAATTGGATGATCAGCTCATCCTCGGCGAAAACAACAGTCCAGACGATCTCACGCCGGACACACCACCGGAGTATAAGAACCTTCAAAAAAGGCTGGTCGCCACCAAAAGAAGTTTGAAGAAGGAGAAACAGAAGCTCAAAACAGCGGAAGACATACTCAGAGCGAGGTGGAGCAAAGTACTCAAGACCGCGGACAAATATGGCAATAGCCACCAAACAAAGAGCTACCCGAAGCGCAAGCTGCTGCTCGAATTCGACGAGGAGGCCGTAGAGCCCCCACAATCAAAAAGCAAAAAGGTCGCCTGGCTGGATAGGCGACCAGATGACAGGCCAAGAGCGGCAAGCGGTGCCGCACACAATCCGGCACATGACATACATAAAGATCCTCGCAAAACGGATGGCCCGGTCAGGTCCATTTATGGGCCAAAGAAGAGGGCCCCAGGAAGCAACACAACACGCCGAGTATTCGAAGACAACGGCACACCTACATATAGGGGCGCCGCACACCCACTATGTTTCACCGATGAGGTGCTGGATCATGAATTTCCAGCGGGGTTCAAACCCGTAAACATGGAGGCATACGACGGAACAACAGACCCCGGAGTCTGGATCGAGGATTACATCCTGCACATACATATGGCCAGAGGAGACGATCTCCACGCCATAAAATATTTACCCCTCAAGCTCAAAGGACCAGCTCGGCATTGGCTCAAAAGCCTCCCAAAAAATACCATTGGAAGTTGGGAAGAGCTCGAGGACGCATTTAGAGCAAATTTTCAGGGGACTTATGTCTGCCCTCCGGATGCAGACGATTTAAGTCACATAACCCAACAGCCCGGGGAGTCAGCGCGCAAATTCTGGAACAGGTTCCTCACCAAAAAGAACCAAATAGTCGACTGTCCGGACGTCGAAGCCTTGGCAGCTTTTAAACATAATGTCCGAGACGAATGGCTCGCCAGACACCTCGGCCAAGAGAAGCCGAGAACAATGGCCGCGCTAACAAGCCTCATGACCCGCTTTTGCGCGGGGGAAGATAGCTGGCTAGCAAGATGCGGCACCGGCAACCCGAGTACATCCGAAATCAGAGATGGAAACAGGAAATCACGGCGCAGAAAGGACCAGCACCAAAATAAAGAAAAAAGCCCAAAGAACACGGCAGTCAACGCCGGGTTCAAAAGCTCGCGGCCGAACAACAAAACACTGCCTCTTAAGGACAACAGTGACGAGCCATCCAACCTAAACAAAATTTTGGATCGGATATGTCAAATCCACAGTACCCCCGGGAAGCCTGCAAACCACACCCACCGAGATTGTTGGGTCTTCAAACAGTCCGGCCGGCTCAACGCCGAACACAAGGGGCTCGACGCGCCAAGTGAGGATGACGACGAACCCCACCAGCAGAGCACCAGAAAACAAAAGACTTTCCCCCAAGAAGTCAAAATAGTAAACTCACTTCATGCAATACTACGGAACAATAGTGCGGCACCTGCTGAAGTGCACGTTGCACGGTCCACCCCAGCGGAGCCCCGAGATTGGATGTCAAAACCAATTACTTTCGACCACCTGGACTATTCCAGAAGCGTTCGAAATGCAGGATGGACTGCCCTAATATTGGATCCTATAATCGACGGACTACAATTTACACAAGTCCTAATGGATGGCGGCAGCGATTTAAACCTGCTATATCCGGACACAATCCGCAAGTTGGGGATAGACCTTACTAAAATTCGCCATAGCCACACTTCCTTCAAAGGAGTGACGCCAGGCCCTTACGCCAAGTGCACGGGCTACTTACCACCAGAAGTTGTGTTCGGGTCACCCGACAACTTCTGACGCGAAAAGCTAATCTTCCATGTCGCCCCATTCAAAAGTAGCCATCAAGCACTATTGGGACGTGAAGCTTTTGTCCGCTTTAAGGCAATACCACACTACGCGTCTCTTACACTTAAAATGCCCGGTCCACGCGGCATCATTGCATTAAAAGGTCGATCAAAACCCCGGACACGGCTAGGCGAGTCCGGCATAAATAAACTAGGGGCTTCCTAGCCGCACACCTCCTTGACAAGGGGCTGTGCGTATGAGCGATAAAGAGCCAACAACAGCTCAACCTTATTCATTTATTCATACTCTGTTTTAAATACATTTTTCACACGATTTCTTTTCAAAACTAAGTTCCTCTCTTTTACAGATGAACAACGTGTGACACCCGTCCAGGATACAGCACAGCGGAGACACAGGCGCAGACGTGCAGTAGGGACCCGTTGCAAGGATTCTTTTCAGATTAAGACCCTGCGTAAACCTTTTTTACTGTCTCTTGTTGCTATACATCCCCTGGTTTCTCACCATAACCAGAGAGGAGACTGACGTTTTGGCATCGGCCGCGTCAGAGGATCTCGCGTGTACCTGGACACTAGGGGCTTAGGGCATTGATCTGCCCGTCATCATAAAGACCGAACACCTCAGGGAGTGTTCGGCGTCTCGAGTTAGGCCTTATATGCATCAGCTCCGAATCATGTCTTTGGTCAAATGTTGGGTTTGCCCGGCTCCTGTGTTTTGCTGCCTTACGTTTCGTATCATCGGCTAACGCGGCACCAGGAGAACTACTGCGATTGTGCCCCGGTTCGGCCAGGTGAGCACCTCAGTAGAGAAAGCCGAAAACTGACTGTCATGATGTAGCGAGAGACTGGTCAACCACTTGATCGACCTCTGGAATGTTTAGAATTCATCCGCTTTGACGAAGGACCGCTTCCCGGTCAGGCACACACGCGCCCCAAATCCGGAGAGCACGGTGCCCACAGGGGCTATATCGTAGCCCCACCTTCGAATTCCTATGGCTAAGTGAAAGTGATAAAGCATTATAGTCCGGTTGCCTCGTTTGCTATGCTACCACCTCCTTCACAGGACCAAGACATTGGATTAAGTGTGAAAATGCGCTATTTCGCAAACACCCCCACACCATGTGCATGGGGGCTGAAGCCGAAGACTGCCATCTTTCAGGTTATACACCAGTATACATTAACGGCCGCACAGGAGGTATTTTAATACTTGAACGCACAAGTATAAAAAGTGTTTATATTATAAATATCGTTTTACAAACCATAAAGATCATTTGAACATGACATTTTTCGAGCACTGCGACTCTATTACACGAGCACCACGCAGAACTTCCCCAAAATAGTGCTCGGCGGGTAACCGGCTCTCGTCCGAACCCCGGGCTGCAACAGCGGTGGCATCCATCTCTGTCTAGTATGTATTCACACGGGCGAGAGCCATCCGCGCACCCTCTATGCAGGCCGACCGCTTCATCGCCTTTATATGCGGCACTGCCCCAAGGAATTGCTGCAATAAGCAAAAGTAACTCTTCGGCTTGGGCTTATCCGGTCAGACATGAGCCACGATATCGGTCATGGCAAGTCTGGACAATCTATTCAGCTCAGCCCACTCAGCCAACCGATCGGTCAGCGGAAGTGAACGCTCCGGACTATGGAATTGAGACCAAAAAAGCTCTTCCGTCTCGTGATCCTTTTGACTTCGGAAGTGCAGAACAACATCTGCCGCACTCGCCGCTAAATCCATATAAGGATCCTCCGGACCCCAAAGCTGGCCAAGCTGAGCATACTTCGGATCTGTAAACCTCCTACGCAGCAGAAAAGGCTTGCCAGCCGCAATATCTCCGGCCTGGCGCATCTCCTCCTTTATAGCCCTCATTGCAGAACGGGCATCCTTGGCTTCGGCGGTGGCCTTCTCCAGGTCTTCTTGTGCCACTCGGCTTTCTTTTTCAAGCACCTCATAGCGGTCGGTAACATCTTTCAGCTTCACGGCCATTTCGGCCATCTCCTCCCTGCTTTGGCAGTGAGCAGCCCTTTCAGCTTCTAGCTCTTCGGCCGCCCTCGAGGCAGCCACATCACTCCTTCTGGCCTGCTCCTTGGCTCGAGCAAGTTCCGCCCGAAGGCCCTCCACAGCAGCGGCACCACCTGCATTAAGCACACATGTTGTAAGGAGTGGGCTTCGGCTCCCTTACTAGGTGACCACGGAGACACAACCTACCTTGCGACTCGTCAAGTCGCTTATTGACCAGCGCGATGTCCGCATCCGCAACGTCGAGTTGCCGCTTTAGTTCGGCAACTCCATCAGTCCGGCTGGCCACCATACTATCCGCCACATACATAGGAAAGGCGAAAAATTAATACCTGCGATTTTGATCCTCGGCACGCCGTTGCTTCTGACAACACACCGAGTCTCAGGGGATACTATCTATACAGGGCGCACTTTATGTGTAAAACTGTCAAAAGGTATGTCATCTTTTACGTACCTCAAACCCCGCCAGCAAACTTCTGACGGCATCATGCAACCCGTCCTCGGCGGATGAAATTCTTTCAATCACCGTACTCATCAATGTACGGTGACCTTCTGAGAAAGACGCCCTCTCGAGCAGATCCTTCAGCTCCCTCGGTCGCACACCAGTTGGAGCCGAACTCTCCGGCCCCGCCGGACTTGAGGACACCCTCCGCGATGATACTTCAGGGTCGTCCGCCCCGCCTGATGGCGCGGCAGATGGAGGTGTCTCACTCTCCATCATCTCTAGGCGAAGGTCCCCCGAAGACGAGCTCAGCTAAGAAGGACGGAGATCCGAACTACAAGATAAAAACTTCGGTTATCCTCAGAAGCAAAAATAGGGATGTCTCTCATTACAAAACTCCCCTTTTTCTACTTACGGCTCGCTGGAGGGCTGGTTCACTTGGGAAGATGGTGCGGCCGGGGCTCCCCCTGGCGCAGGACCCTCCGACGAAGATTTCTTCCCCCGCTTCGAGGCCTTGGCCTCCGGGTTTTCGGAAGCAGTCCTCTTCTCCCCTTGGAAGGAGGGATTCTCGATTCCCCCTTTCTCAAAAGCCTCCTTGGTAGAGGCGGTAGTTTCTCTGTTCTCCCCTTCGCCTTCCTCTGAAGGCGCAACCTTCAGCATCCTGACCAGCACGGGATCAGGCGCGGTCTCCGGGAGGGGGGCCGGACACCCGTATTAGTTTCGCTTGCGCTATCCACTCCTGTTCAAGAGGCAACTGGTTAATAAGCAAAGTCAAGAAGGCGCAAACAAACGGTGTGTCCGGACACTGGGCTACTACCTGAGCATCCGGGCGATTGCAGCTTAGGCCGGAATCCTCGGTTAATTCTGGACACACTCCTTGTGATCTGAAGAACAATTTATACATCTCCATGGGTGTCGTACCCATGAAGTGTTGGAGAACTCGTGGCCCCTCCGGATTGAATTCCCACAGGCGAAGGGGGCGACGCTTGTAGGGCAGAAGACGTCGAATCAGCATGACCTGCATCACTACGACCAGATTGATCTCCCTCTCTTGGAGGTCTCGAATCCGGCCCTGCAATAGGGGAACGTCCTTTCACGGCCCCCAATTGAGCCCTTGGTTGACCCATGACATCAGCCGCTGTGGTGGGCCCGCGCAAAAGATGGGTGGCGGCTTTTGCCTGCTACCCCTGGGAGCGGTAATGTAAAACCACTCCTGTTGCCACAAGCCGAGCTCCTCCTGGAAAGAGCCCTCGGGCCATGGAGCATCGACCCTCTTGCTTATGACCGCTCCGCCGCACTCTGCCTGGCGCCCCTCAATCGTCTTCGGCTTCACGTTGAAGGTTTTGAGCCACAAACCAAAGTGAGGGGTAGTGCGGAGGAAGGCTTCGCAGACGACAATGAATGATGAGATATGGAGGATGGACTCCGGAGCTAGATCGTGGAATCCCAACCCATAGTAAAACATGAGCCCCCTCACGAAGGGATCCATCAGGAAGCCTAAACCCCGACGGAGGTGAGATATGAACACGACGCTCTCGCCAGGCTCGGGTGTAGGGATGACTTGCCCTTGGGCAGGCAGCCTATGCAAAATCTCGTAGGCTAAGTACCTGGCTTCTCTCAACTTTAGCACGTCCTCCTCCGTGACGGAGGAGGGCATCCACCGGCCCTGCAAGTCGGAGCCGGACATTGTCGAAGTTCCGAAGCACTCGAATCTGGAGCCCTGAGTGTTGGAGCTCGGGGCAAGGGGCGGATTCGGTTGAGGACTAAAGAAAAGAAATGAGCCTTGGTCTCGTTATAAAGAGGGAGAATACCAAGAGCCGTCCTCGTAATCGTGTGGAACTCGCCTTCGATGGAGGAGGCGTGGCAACGGGCGCGGTTGGGTTACCCACGTCCGTATTGATGAGAATCCCGGAATAAGGGCAACACGATCTCTACTTCGACAAGACGTGCCAAGGAAACCGCTTCGCTAAACGCGCTGAGGTGGTATAATAAAAATGAATCAAGTAAAGGCTTGGTAGTGGTGTGACGTCACGCCACGAAATACGTCAGCAGATTGAGCTTGTGTAAATATTATTCTCTCTACGGTGGAATGTGGAATTTATTTTGCAGAGCCGGACACTATCTTGGTGTTCACAATCTTCTACAAACTATTCGGAGAAGGAACCCGCCTTGCAATGCCGAAGACAATATGCGCGCCGGACTCGTCGTCATTGAAGCCTGGTTCAGGGGCTACTGAGGGAGTCCTGGACTAGGGGGTGTCCGGATAGCCGAACTATCATCATCGGCCGGACTCCAAGACTATGAAGATACAAGATTGAAGACTTCGTCCCGTGTCCGGATGGGACTTTCCTTGGCGTGGAAGGCAAGCTTGGCGATACGGATATGTAGATCTCCTACCATTGTAACCGACTCTATGTAACCCTAGCCCTCTCCGGTGTCTATATAAACCGGATGGCTTTAGTCCGTAGGACGAACAACCATTACAACAATCATACCATAGGCTAGCTTCTAGGGTTTAGCCTCCTTGATCTCGTGGTAGATCTACTCTTGTAATACCCACATCATCAATATCAATCAAGCAAGACGTAGGGTTTTACCTCCATCAAGAGGGCCCGAACCTGGGTAAAACATCGTGTCCCTTGTCTCTTGTTACCATCCGCCTAGACGCACAGTTCGGGACCCCCTACCCGAGATCCGCCGGTTTTGACACCGACAACCCCCTTCTTCAAATTAGACGTGGCAGATGCGGAATGAACTCCTACCACAAGATCGCATAAAAGCAATTCAAGAGGAATTGGCGAGATTCTTTCTTGACCACGTCATCAATAAAGCCGGAGAATACCATGTGGAAGTTCATTTCAAATTCTAGGGGATTGTAAGAGATCTTACATATTGTATACGTATGTAGCCAGTAGCATCGGATAGATAATACGAAAACTTGTTGTTCGACCAATCTCTCGGAGAAGGAGAGGTCGATCGATCACTTCTCTCGGTATGCATGACGAACTTCTGTACTTAATGGTTTCCTTCATTTTCTTACTAGCTAGCGTGTCGAGGGCCTCTCTATGTATAGTATGTAGCGTCGACCAAGCACGGACATAAGAGAGGACACTTCTCTCTATTAATTAGCTAGCTAACACAATATATGAAACACCTAAATTAACCCCCCAAAACCCTCAACCCCCCCACATTCAAAAAAAACCCAGCCCCTGAAATGCTGACGCGTGGATGCCTTTTGGTCCTGGTTGGTGCCACCAACCGGGACCAAAGGCCCTCCTGCCTGGGCTCGGCGCACCGGCCACGTGGAGGCACATCTGTCCTGGTTTGTGTTAGAACCGGGACTAAAGGTCTAGGGTATTAGTAACGACCCTTTAGTCCCGGTTAAAGAACCGGGACAAAAGGCCCTCACCAACCGGGACAATAGGCCCTTTTCCTACTAGTGTTTGGGCGCCCCCACCCCTAGGAAACTTGCCCCCCAAGCTGGGAGGGGTGGCTGCCCTAGGGGAGGCGCCCCTACCTCTCCACGTTACGTGAGATCGGGTGGGAGGGGCGCACAGCCCCTTAGTGGGCTGATGTGCCCCCTCACCTTGGACCTTAAGGCCCCCAACGCTTGCCGGGGCCTCCGAAATACCTTTCGGTCACGCTGGTCGTCACCCGGTACTCCCAGAACAATCCCGGACTCCAATACCCTTTGTCCAATATATCGATCTTCACCTCTAGACCACTCCGGAGTTCCTCGTCACGTCCGGGATCTCATCCGGGACTCCGAACAACCTTCGGTAACCACATACTATTTCCCATAACAACTCTAGCATCACTGAACCTTAAGTGTGTAGACCCTACGGGTTCGGGAACCATGCAGACATGACCGAGACACCTCTCCGGCCAATAACCAATAGCGGGATCTGGATACCCATATTGGATCCCACATGTTCCACGATGATGTCATCGGATGAACCACAATGTCGGGG
The DNA here is from genome assembly GCF_002162155.2 of Triticum dicoccoides. NCBI lineage: Eukaryota > Viridiplantae > Streptophyta > Magnoliopsida > Poales > Poaceae > Triticum > Triticum dicoccoides. The sequence continues at coordinate 713,586,711 of NC_041391.1, forward strand.
ATTCAATCAATCCCGTATTCAATTCCCTTTGTCTATCGGTATGTTACTTCCCCGAGATTTGATCGTCGGTATCCCTATACCTTGTTCAATCTCGTTACCGGCAAGTCTCTTTACTCGTTCCGTAATGCATGATCCCGTGGCTAACTCATTAATCACATTGAGCTCATTATGATGATGCATTACCGAGTGGGCCCAGAGATACGTCTCCGTCATACGGAGTGAAGAATCCCAGTCTCGATTCGTGCCAACCCAACAGACACTTTCGGAGATACCTATAGTGCACCTTTATAGCCACCCAGTTACGTTGTGACGTTTGGTACACCCCAAGCATTCGTACGGTATCCGAGAGTTACACAATCTCATGGTCTAAGGAAATGATACTTGACATTAGAAAAGCTCTTTAGCAAACGAACTACACGATCTTGTGCTATGCTTAGGATTGGGTCTTGCCCTTCACATCATTCTCCTAATGATGTGATCCCGTTACCAATGACATCCAATGTCCATGTTCAGGAAACCATAACCATCTATTGATCAACGAGCTAGTCAACTAGAGGCTTACTAGGGACATGTTGTGGTCTATGTATTCACACATGTATTATGGTTTCTAGTTAATACAATTATAGCATGAACAATAGACAATTATCATGAACAAGGAAATACAATAATAACCATTTTATTATTGCCTCTAGGGCATATTTCCAACAACCATCACCCGGATGATTAGCGACGATATCGCTAGACACCTTGAGCGGGGGGCACGATTGGTTCTCCTGTTCATCGAGCTGGAGTATTTTTCTTCACTTCTTCATTCTGCTAACCTTTTATCACTAGAAGTAGTTCCTGAGTCCCGCGCATCTTGATATGTCTTTTTAAGACAACGGACATAGTTGGAATCCGGCGGAGGCCGTGGTGGTCATTTCAGGGCCTCGATAGCGTGCTTCACTTTCATCGGATCTATCATCTCCTTCAGAGGTGGTGGTTTCTTTGCAAAAAAGTCCCTCACTTGGGCTTCACAGATCTCTGCGTCCTTCTCAGTCCTCTCGTATGTTAACTTTTCCGGAGCCTTGAGAGATGGACCATATCTGAATTGCCTCCGGCCTCTGCTTGTACTACTAGCCGCCAGAGCGGCGACGTCTCTCTTCCGTTATTGCTTACTGCTACCTCTTGAGCACTGCGTCGGTTTTCCCTTGAAGAGGAAAGGGTGATGCAGTAAAGCAGCGCAAGTATTTCCCTGAGTTTTTGAGAACAAAGGTATCAGTCTAGTAGGAGGCCATGCACGAGTCCCTCGCACCTGCACAAACAAACAAGAACCTCACAACCAACACGAAAAAGGGGTTGTCAATCCCTTCACAGTCACTTACGAGAGTGAGATCTGATAGAGATGATAAGATAATATTTTTGGTATTTTTATGATAAAGATGCAAAGTAAAATAAACGACAACGAAAATAGCAAAGTATTGGAAGATTAATATGATGGAAAATAGACCCGGGGGCCATAGGTTTCACTAGTGGCTTTTCTCAAGATAGCATAAGTATTTGCGATGGGTAAACAAATTATTGTCGAGCAATTGATAGAATTGAGCATAGTTATGAGAATATCTAGGTATGATCATGCATATAGGTATCACGTTCGAGACAAGTAGACCGAAACAATTCTGCATCTACTACTATTACTCCACACATAGACCGCTATCCAGCATGCATCTAGAGTATTAAGTTCATGAAGAACAGAGTAACGCATTAAGAAAGATGACATGATGTAGAGGGATAAACTCATGCAATATGATATAAACCCCATCTTTTTATCCTCGATGGCAACAATACAATACGTGCCTTGCTGCCCCTACTGTCACTAGGAAAGGACACCGCAAGATTGAACCCAAAGCTAAGCACTTCTCCCATTGCAAGAAAGATCAATCTAGTAGGCCAAACCAAACTCATAATTTGAAGAGACTTGCAAAGATAACCAATCATACATAAAATAATTCAGTTTTGATTCAAATATTGTTCATAGATAATCTTGATCATAAACCCACAATTTATCGGATCGCGACAAACACACTGCAAAAGAAGATTACATTGAATAGATCTCCACAAGAGAGGGGGAGAACATTGTATTGAGATCCAAAAAGAGAGAAGAAGCCATCAAGCTAATAACTATGGACCCGAAGGTCTGAGGTAAACTACTCACACTTCATCGGAGAGGCCATGGAGATGATGTAGAGGCCCTCCGTGATCAATGCCCCCTCCGGTGGAGCTCCGGAAAAGGCCCCAAGATGGGATCTCTCAGGTACAGAAAGTTGCAGTGGTGGAATTAGGTTTTTGGCTCCGTATCTGGTAGTTTGGGGGTACGTAGGTATATATAGGAGGAAGAAGTACGTCGGTGGAGCAACGAGGGGCCCACGAAGGTGGAGGGCGCGCCTGGGGGGGGGTAGGCGCACCCCACTACCTCGTGCTTTCCTCGTTCGTTGCTTTGCGTAGACTCCAAGTCCTCTGGATCACGTTCGTTCCGAAAATCATGTTCCCGAAGGTATCATTTCGTTTGGACTACGTTTGATATTCTTTTTCTGTGAAACACTGAAATGGACAAAAAACAGCAATTCTGGGCTGGGCCTCCGGTTAATAGGTTAGTCCCAAAAGTAATATAAAAGTGCATAATAAAGCCCAATAATGTCCAAAACAGAATATAATATAGCATGAAGCAATCAAAAATTATAGATACGTTGGAGGCGTATCATTTACGAGGCGGAGTGCTCCGACGCGCCGGAGGAGCTAGAGCGGCGGCATCTGTATTTCGCCGTTTCTGACAAGGCGGAGGAGGAGGCAGACTGCTCGGACGCGCCGGAGGAGGTGAAGGGGGAGGCGGAGTGCCCTCATGCACCGGAGGAGCCGGAGAAGGAGGCGAAGTGCCCTGATCAATCGCCGGAGGAGGAGGAGGTAGAGTGCCCTAACTCGCTGGAGGAGGAGGAGGCGGAGGCATCCAGTTTGGAAGCTTGATGTACTCCTCTTGCCATAGACATGTACTCCTCAGAGCATAACCCAGCTGATTCTCCCCTTCACCTGTAGGTTGGTCAAGCTCGAGCTCCTCAAATCCCTCCATTACTTCATCCACCGTCACAACAACATAACCATGTGGAATCAGACGGGAGTGAAAAGTTCCGTCAGGTTGAGGAGGTGCAATAGAGCCAATAGCCGCCTTTAAAGTGAGGTTCTGCCATTTCGTCATAAGCTGGCAATGTTGAGCCTCCGTGATAGTATCCATGGGGTAGCTAGGAGCCGTGAAGTTAGGATGAACGAGCTCCATGGAAGCCACGCTGCTTCTCTGTTGAGATGGGGGGTAACTTCGTGCCGCTGAGATGGTTGGCCGGCAGCTCGCTGGCTCTCAAGTTCCTCTATATTTAGTAGTCTTGCATTGATCTTCTGCATTGAGCTCAACTCTGCTTTCTTCTTTCTCTCCCGGCTTCTGTAACCCTCTGCGCTGGGAACAGAGCCTGGTGTGCCTCGTGTTCGTCCAGGGTGCTCAGGATTCCCGAGGGCCTCAGTCAGCTCGTCCTTCTCTCTGTCGGGAATGAACGTCCCTTGCTGGTCTGAGGTGATATACTCCTGAAGCTTCTTGACGGGTATTGCAAGTTGCTCGTCCATCCAATGACACTCCCTAGTTTCAGGGTCCAAAGTTCCCCCAACCCCGAAGAACCAAGTTCTTGAACGGTCTGGCCAGTTCAATGTCGCTGGTTCGACCCCTTTAGCGAGCAGGTCATTCTCTGCTTAGTCCCACAACAGCCGGGCTTTGAGGTAGCCACCTGACCCCATGTGATGGTGATACTACTTCTTTGCAACATTTATCTTGTTGTCTCTGACATTTTCTTACCCTTATCTGATGTCTTGTAGGCCACAAATGCGGGCCAGTGATTTCTTATCTTCTCATATCGGCCGGTGAATTCTGGAGTCTTCCCTTTGTCGACAAACTTTGTGTTCAACTCTTTCTTCCACCTCCTGAATAGATCTGCCATCTTCTTAAGAGCACACACTTGACCTTTGGCTCTATAACTGGGTTATTCGGATCCTCCTCTGGTGGTAGGGTGAAATTTGCCTTCAGCGAGGTCCAAAGATCAGCTTTTTGTCTATCTTTGACATAAGAAACTTCAGGGTTGTCCTTAGGCTTATTCCATTTCTGGATGCTTATCAGGATGGTGTCCCTAACCATAGCTCCGCACTGAGAAACAAATGCGTCCTTGGTCCGCTTGGGTTCAAGCGGTAGGCCATCGTCCGCGAGTGATGTGATCGTGAACCTTTCATCCTGGCGCAACCTTTTCTTCGGGCACGTCTCGTTACCAAAGTTTGGCTCGATCTAGAGGGCTATAAAAGAAGAAAGAAGCGTTAATAAATGTACATACCAAACAACTAATGCATCAATTAGGCAGGACAAGCTTAACTAATATATATACCTTGCCGAACTTTAAAACAGCTCCCTCCTTCGTTCGGTCACCGGAGCTGTCATCATGGTCTCCTTCTTCCTCCGGAATTTGGTCACCGGAGCCATCATGATCATGTCCTTCCTCCTCCATTGTTCGATCACCGAAGCCGTCATCCTCTCCTTCCAGACTATCGGTGTCGTTGAGAAATGACAGGACATCATGTCCATTGCGGTTCATGTCCCCAACAACTCTTCTTGTTCTTTGTCTCTTTGATCCATAGTTTCTGCAAATATTACAACATGGCAATTAATATACAAACATGAGAGATGTATATATTAGTGGCAAACATAGACCTAGCTAGCTAATCACAAGAAGGAATCATATTAGTGGCATGTTTGCAAGCTTGTTTAACTCAACACATAACATATCATGGCATGCAAAGACAACCAACAGTAAGATGGCATGTTTGTGCATCTACTCATGTCAAGAATATGGTCATAGGATGCACAAAAAACTAACTATGCACTTTGCAAAATTGAACTTACTGCTAACAGGCTGACAGATATATTTTTAAGCAATTTGAGAGCATGAAAAGAACAAGCTACAGTAGGCCAAAATTGCAAACAAGGGCATGGATAGATAGAGCATAACATGGTATTTAAAACATGAGTTCTGAACATCTCCAAAATATGCATATATTTGATGGTAGCATCAAGTAAACATGGCATCATAATATAACAGATGCAATGGTGACGTGTGTTAGGCCCAAGTCTGATGCAAGTGCCAATGCCTCGCGGCAGGCTAAAGCTTCCAACGTCTCTGGGTCCGTTATTCCATGCATCTTAATGACATAAGCACCGCATGTAGTCTCCTGTTGAGTTCCTGCAAACAGCACTGAAAGATCCATTCATACCATCTCGTGAAACAGCCCCATCCACTCTGATCTTTGCTATACCTGGTGGTGGCGAAATCCATCTTTGCAGCGAGCGCACAATATTTGGAGGTACTTCCCGTTGATTTTTGTCCGGTTTGCACTCCGCAATCTCTCAGATATACTTCATGATGAAATTATACGTGGATAACGGACTCTGAAAAGTATGCTCATGAAGGGCTAACCTCCGTGCGTGCCAGACCCATAAGGTAACAGTTACCAAGATGAATTCTTTTGGAGAGAGTATGTCCAAAAGTGTAAATAGCCACCTTTTTGCATCAGGTTCCTTGGTATTGTTTAGTGTTTCCACCAGATCCTGATCATGCAATGCCCAAACACATCGAGCAACAGTGCAATGAAGCAAAGAATGTTGCCAAGAATCATCAGCACCACATAACCCACATCGTGTAGTGGTAGACATATTCCGATGATGTAACAGGTCAGCTGTAGGAATTTACTGTTGGGCCAATCTCCATAAAAATATTTTCACCTTTGAGGGAACGTCAACCTTCCACATCATCTCCCAAGACTTTTGCTCTCTGCCCAGATTTGAAGAATCTGATCGGCCCTCAAGCTAGGCCTCCCTTCTCATTTTTGTCTCCACAAGCATTCGATATGCAGAATGGACTGAGAAAACACCATTATTTTCATGTATCCAGGACCAAAAATCCTCAATGTGTCTTGTACATAAAGAAATCGACATGATCGCGGAGGCATCTGTCAGCAAGAAAATGTCAGTAATGGCAGCACGGTTCCATTCTGCACTTGGCAGGATCAGCTCGCCCACCAGCTGAGGGGGGTTCACAACTTTGCTCAAGATTGGTCTCATGTTCGCTGGTCTCGGTAACCAGTTCTGCTGCCAAATGTGCGTCGTCTGTCCATCCCCGATCCACCGAATAAGACCTTGAGTTAGTACCTCACGACCATCAAGGATGGCTCGCCATATCTGAGAAGGGGCTGAACCCAGGTCGGCTTGCAAGAACTCAACATTAGCGTGGTACTTAGCCTTCAAAATGCGCGCACTAATTATGAGATCCTGGGTCCATTAAGATCCTCCATGCTTGTCTAGCTAGTAAAGCTAGGTTAAACAGTTCTATGTCACAGAAACCTAGACCGCCACAATATTTAGACTGTATCACCGTGCTCCATGAGACCCAACTGGGCTTCCATTTCCCTTCCTTGCTGCCCCACCAAAACTTCCTGATCAACGAGTTGATGTGTTCACAAAGACCACAGGGGAGTTTGAAACATGACATCGAGTAGACAGGAACAACTTGTGCAACTAATTTAATTAGAACTTCCTTTCCTCCCACTGACAACAACTTCTCCATCCACCCCTTGACTTTGTTCCATACTCGGTCTTTTAAGAATTTGAAGGTCCCATTCTTACAGTTTCCCACATCAGATGGCATAACCAAATATCTATTAGAAAGTGACTCAATAGTGATATTCGAAGCAGTCTTCACCTCAGTTCTAAGAGAGTTTGGACAGCCTTTACTAAAGTAGACCGAGGATTTTGATAGATTTATCCTTTGATCGGAAGCATTACAATAGTTCTCCATCAAGGAAGATAACTCCATTGCTCCCACAGATCTGGCTTTGACAAACATCAGGCTATCATATGTAAATAGCAAGTGGCTTACCGGTGGAGCCGACGGAGCCACTCGAATTCCACTGAGGTGTGATGATCCATCTTGGGTTTTTAAGAGGCACGAAAGGCCCTCCGATGCTAGAAAAAACAGGTATGGAGAAATAGGATCCCCCTGGCGGATTCCTCTTGAAGGTGTGAATTCCTCAAGCTTTCCACCATTAAACATAACAAAAAATTTGATCGATGTTACCATCCTCATAACTGAACACGATGGTGAAAAACCCATCTTGGTCATGATAGCTTCAAGATAATTCCACTCCACGCGATCATACGCCTTCATCGACAAGCCGGTCTGTAGTTTTTATCTCATCATGTGAAGGCAAAGTTCTTTGAGGGTCATTCTTGAAAATGGCCAGCTCTCTTTTCAATTTTTTTAATTTCCTTCCCAACACTTCCAATGGTCGCACTGCTCCACTGTTTTAGCGACGCCGACAGGTCACTTAGCTTTCTGCTCATTTGCTCAATAGTTTGTCCATCTGGTGCTTCACTCCACATAGCCTCGAGAGATGATCCAATGTCCTCGTGGCGCTCCCAATACACCTCGTACCTGAATAACTTGTTCTTTATTTGCATCGGGGTGGGAGGCTCAAGCTGCAATCTAATCGAACAGTTGTCCGACGAGGCACCGGTTTTGTGACTGAGCATAGCTTTTGGGAAAGTAGAGTTCTAGTCTGTATTCGCCAGAGCACGATCCAGGCGTACCCGGCAATATCCGCCACCCGCTGTTTTCTTCTCAAAAGTCCCAGGTCTTCCATGGTATCCGAGGTCAGCTAAGGCACATATATCAACAGCGTCCCAGAACCATTTGTGAACGTCTCGGCTGTCCCACTCCTACATGCTCGTGTGGATATAGAGAACTTCATTGAAGTCTCCGATGCACAGCCACGACAAAGTATTTGCGGTCAGGAGCAACTTAAGTAGATCCCAGGTCTTGTACCTGTCTCCAACTTATGCTTCCCCGTAAACACAAGTGATTCTCCATTCATCATGATTTGGAATCGATACAGTTGCACCAATATGATACTCGGAGTAACAAAAAACATGTAGTTTTATTCCATCATTCCAAAAAAGACCAATTCCGCCACAACGGCCAACACTACTAACAACATAAGCATGATTAAAACCTAAAGTACCAGTAAGATTTTCGACACGTACTTTTGAGATTTGTGTTTCCACTATGCGTAGCACTGTCGGGGCAAATTGCTTCGCGAGGTCGCGAAGCACATGAATTGTCGCAGCTTTGCTCGCACCACGACAATTACAACATAGAATATTCATTGTGCCCGGCGATCCTCCACTCGAGAGGTTGCCGATTTTGCTTCAGATTTGTTATCTTGCATGGTACCTTTCTTCCCACCACTCTTCTCTGAGGCCTTCTCAGCGCTGGTACGGGCTCTCTTCGGGTCTTGCTTCAGAGGCGGGCTTAGGGGCACATGGGCGGTCAAAGCCAAATTGTTTCCAGTGTCCACACTCACCAAAGCACCATCCACATTGCCATGAGCAGTGGAGCGCTTCCTGTTAGCTTCTATATCTTCCATAACAACATTTGCATCGTGGTCTTCATGGGGTTTCATCCCCGGCTGGCTGTTATTTCCATCGCCACGACCATTAAAACGGCCCCCGCCACGACAACCTTGACGTCCGCGGACTCGGCCCCTCCTAGACTAGAGCCAACTTGCATGTTCCAGGTGGCCTTGAAGTCCTTAAAGTACAGAGCAGACGATGCATGGATGCCATCACCATGTTCTTTATGAACATGGCCGAGATGACCGCAAACAGCGCACCAATCTGGCAGCCTCTCATACTTAACTTTGTATATCTGTCGCTTCAAGTCACGGATCATTGAGACGGCATTTTTCAGAAGCTTGTGCACATTGATTCTAATCCAAACACGGTAGAAGTTGTTAGTACTAATCTTGATGCAGGTAGTTAGTTGGCTTAGTGGCCGGTGCGGTGTGCGTGCATGCAGCAGGCTAGGCAAGTTTGAGTTAGTCTACACTTTGTTAGTGCATGCAGCAGGGGCCGTTGGAGGCAGCCGCGTCGTGCATATAGGAGTGCGTCGTCCGCGCGGCCGGAACGTACGGATCAAGCTGCATGTGGAGTTTGTTGTGTGCGTGCGCGTATCGGCCGAAGGAGTTGCGTGGGCGCTGCGTCGCTGTATGGCTACAAAAGGCCTTGTAATCGCTGATGTAACTGGGGCGAGCTGAAAAGGAAAAAGGGCGTTTTAGCGCCGGGGCGTTGAAGCGCCGGGGCGTTGGTCGCCGGAAAAAGTGCTTCGTCTACCTTCAGTCCGGCGTGAGAGAGAGCTAGTCTAGGGCGGCAACAACAATTGGTATCGGAGCATCGGGTTCGGAGGAGCTCGCCGGCGATGGCACTCGTCCCGTGCGGCGGCGGAGCACGGTGATGCCGGGCATGCGGAGAGCGCGGCGGCCGCGGCGGACCTGCGCGGTGGCGCAGAGACTGCGGTGGCGCGGCGTGGCTCGGCGGAGGGAAGGCCAAGCTCCGGGACACGCCGGATCGGCCGCGTTGGTCGCGTCGGAGCGCGATCATGGCGCGGGCTGGTGGCGTGCGGAGCGTGGCAGAACAAGCCGCGGCGACGGGCTCACCGCGTCGGGCGCGTGTATGGGCGCGCGTCAGACGTAGCGGGCACGTCGGGATCGCGGGTGCGGACCACGTCGGGGCGCTGGACCCGGTTGCGCAGATCGCGTATGTGCGCGGCGGGAGCGCGGGCCGGGAGTGCGGGGACGTGGGGAGTGCGCGCGAAGGGCACGGCGGTCGCGGAGACGAGGAGGTCGCGAAGGACCTACGTGGTGGCGCAAAGGTCGCGACGGCTCGGGGCGACAACCGTGGAAGGTGCGTGACACGTAGGCGCGGTGTGGCGGCTGCCATGGCGGACGCGGAGGCGGCACGCGGTGAGCGTCTGGTGCTGTCGGGCTCGTCGGGCGCGACGGATGCGCGCGGGACGTGCGGGACGCACTGGTGCGATCGGGCTCGTCGGGCGCGTTGGGTGCGCGCGGGACGTGCGAGGCGCAGAGGGACGCCAGGCGTGTGTCGCCGGCGGAGAAGGAGCTCGGCGTATGTCGCCGGAGTCATGATGGAGCACGGTGCGACCGGCGTCGTTGCGGCAGGTCGGGTCCGCGGGCTGGGTCACGACTGTGACGACGACAATGACAGGAGCTGCAACAACTCCGGAGACGGCAAGTCAAGATTAGGAGGGAAAATGTTAGTACTAATCTTGATGCAGGTAGTTAGTTGGCTTAGTGGCCGGTGCGGTGTGCGTGCATGCAGCAGGCTAGGCAAGTTTGAGTTAGTCTACACTTTGTTAGTGCATGCAGCAGGGGCCGTTGGAGGCAGCCGCGTCGTGCATATAGGAGTGCGTCGTCCGCGCGGCCGGAACGTACGGATCAAGCTGCATGTGGAGTTTGTTGTGTGCGTGCGCGTATCGGCCGAAGGAGTTGCGTGGGCGCTGCGTCGCTGTATGGCTACAAAAGGCCTTGTAATCGCTGATGTAACTGGGGCGAGCTGAAAAGGAAAAAGGGCGTTTTAGCGCCGGGGCGTTGAAGCGCCGGGGCGTTGGTCGCCGGAAAAAGTGCTTCGTCTACCTTCAGTCCGGCGTGAGAGAGAGCTAGTCTAGGGCGGCAACAACAGAAGTTTCCCGCGAAATCCTGCGTTATAGGCTCGGCAAACAGAACCTCTCCCACTTTTGCTGCTAAGGCTGGCACCAGATGTGCGTACTTGTCCGAAACATCATGGATTTGAATCCAGATGTCAATTGTATCCAGCTTGACCAAAGATGGTTTGGTGACTCCATCATAAGGTGCGATCACGACAACATTGCCTCTGAAATTCCAACGCCCTTCCTGCATGATGCGCTCCCAACCCCCAAGACAAAAAACTTGCAGAGTGTAGAGGTTGTCTTCCAAGGGGCGAAACTTGACGTTAAGTGCGAGATCGCATGCTGCACGCATGTTCCTGAACAACCATGATTGGCTATAGGATTTTTGGATGTGGACACGGGCCACTGCCATCCACCTGGTAGCCTCTGGCGGCGCTTCTTAATCATTGATGACAACGTCGTCAGGATCCTCTTCACGTAGACCGAGTTCGGCCATCATCTTCTCCAGGTCGCTTGCGGCGCTTGATCCGGACGCTCTAGCGCTAGATCCTTCCGCAACCATGATCGAAAACTTGCCCGAGAGAAAACTATCGGGCGGCAAAGCGGGGGGGGGGGGACCCTAGCTCTCTTCTCAACCCTAGGAGTAGGTCAAGGCCGGGCGGCGACATTAGGATGCCCCTTGATCAGCCAAACCTAAGCTACCGAGGGAGATCGGAGGAGGGAAGGCAAGACTCGACGGCGGCAACAAAATTGCCTCCGGGAGAACAAAACCCTAACGAGAGGGAAGTTTCCAATCAAATCATCCAAAACCATTTTTATATCTTGCAAACAACGCACTTCCTACAACTATCACCAATGGGCTGGCCCAATTGGTGTACGCCGGCGGGCAGGCGACGTACTTTTATGCCCTTAAAAAAAGACAATGTACTTTTAGAAAAAGGCCATCCTACCTTTTCTTATGAAGGGGTATGAGGAAATATGGACCGTTGACTTTGAACTGTATAGCTTGCTCCTTCCTGACGCTAGCTTCTATTAAATCACTATGTTGCATACACATCTCAACCCAGCCTGGCTCTGAAAAACAGCCTCATATGCAGCATCTGCAAGTTGTTTGGTTGCCTGCATATGGACTTCCTGCATTAGGGGATCAACTTTGGCATGTTATTTGGTTGCCTGCATTGTCTCGGCGCATACAACTACACACTATTTGGTTGCTCGCATGGGGTATGATTAAGAGCTAGCACTTGTACTTAGCACACATGGTTACGAGCTAGCATAGGAAGGGGGAGAAGAAATGGAGTGTGCGCTGGACCATGGCGACTACGGTGGACAGTAACCGTGGCGCCGTGTTCGACATGACGAGAACAGAGTCATGGGCGAGCGACCCCGTCGGCGAACTCGTTGGAGTGCTCGCGCAAAGACAATGGAGGAGAAATGCACTCACGCCATGGCATCGTCAGTGTAGTAGGACGAGAGAGAGAGGAACTGAGATGATCGACGCTGAAAATGACTCTAGTGTAGTAGGACGAGAAAGAGGATGCCGAAAGGAGGCCAAGATGATCGACCGCGTCGGTGGTAGAGAACAGAGGACAAGAACCCCGTCAGTGTGCGCGCCATGGTGGCTTAACTGCAGTAGGATCATGGGGAGAAGGCCGAGATGAACGACACCGACGATGATGCTACCACAGCAAGATGCGAGAGAGGAGATCAAGAGAAACCACGCCGGCTAGAGGAATAATTAAGCAGTGTCTTAAATCATAGCACACATATCCATATGTACATCCATGAGAAATATGTAGGTCTTCTCGTCTACGATCATCGAAATAGAAAACTTGCAACATGAATGTTGTGCAGAACTGCGAGATTAGGCTGCTGGTCAAAGGAAATTTCAAACAATCGATCGTGTGCGATGAATCTGACAAAATTCGTCCAAAACAGCTACAAATGGGAACAAGAAATTGAGCATGTACGGTCGACGAAAGTACAAACCGATCACCTGAATGGAACCGTAGCATCGATATGCATCTTTTTCGTGTAGAGCTTACCACAAACCGAAGCATCGTTGTGTAGATTAGAGGGGTATGGAAGAGAGGAGATTAGAGAGGAGCTTATTGGAGGTTGAGAGCATCTCCAACAGCCGTGCTAAACTAGCGCCGCGCCGAAAAATAGGTCGTTTTACCGCGCGCGCAACGCGTCAGGGCGCTCCAGCGGGCGCGCAAAAACGGCGCGCGCGCTAAAACGGGTTGGGCGCGCGGTCAAAAACACTTACCCGCACGGCGTATTTCGGGCGCCCACTACAGCGCGCGGCACACTCGAGCGCTCGCACCCGCTCTTCCTCTCGCGCTTCCACCCCCGACCGGCCGCGCCGCCGCCGCCGCCCGCGCACCCCGGCGACCGTCTCAGGCTTCCCCGGCCTATCCCCACGCGCCCGCGCTTCCGCCCATCCCCTCCTAGTACCGCCAGCGCCCGCGCGCCTCCGTCGTCCGAGGAACAGCGCCCGAGCGCTCGCTGCCGCGCTGCGCCCGCAAGGTGTTTGACAAAATGCCTACAAGGTATGTATTGCTCAAAGTTCATGAATTTGGTGCATGTTTTGAATTATAGTTTTTATAGTATAGTATTGAACATTGTAGATGAGGTCGTCGTATGATTCTTCCGAAGAAGAATTTGATATGGAAGAGGAGGAGGATCTTGCAATGATCGTAGCTATGCATATCAATAAAAAACCGAAGCACGGTGGTTCGGTTATGGGTCGGGAGAAAATTTAGAGAGATAGGATTGATGCCCATGACAGATTGATGAAGAACTATTTCGTGGAGAATCCCACATACCCGGAGTCGTATTTTTGTCGCCGGTTTAGGATGAGCACCGACTTGTTCAGGCGCATTGCAGAGAAATTAGTGAGCCATGACCGGTTTTTCCAGCAAAGGAGGAATGCCGCCGGAGAGCTCGGGCATAGCACTTTTCTGAAGGTGACAGCCGCTTTGCGTATGTTGGCATACGGTATCCCGGCTGATCTAGTTGATGATCATTTGGCTATGGGTGAGAGCCAAGCCATCATGTGTGTCAAGCGCTTTGCAGTGGGAATTGTGCAAGTGTTTGGCGAGGAGTATTTGAGATCTCCCACTGCTGAAGACGCCGCAAGGCTATTGGCGATGAACAAAGCGCGCGGCTTTCCTGGCATGCTTGGCTCAATAGATTGCATGCATTGGAGTTGGAAGAATTGTCCAAAGGCATGGCATGGGCAATTCCACGGCCAAAAAAAGGGTTCCACTATAATCCTTGAAGCAGTGGCCGATCAGGAGACTTGGATTTGGCATGCATTCTTTGGAATGCCTGGATCTTTGAATGATATCAATGTTGTCAACCGGTCACCACTGATGAATAAGATTACAAACGGTGAGTTGCCACCTGTGCAGTTTGTAGCAAATGGCCGTACGTACAACTATGGCTATTATCTAGTGGATGGCATCTATCCAAAGTGGCAAACCTTCGTGAAGCCATTGAAAAAACCGGAAGGTAAAAAAATCTTGATTTCCACAATGCTCATGCAGCGGCTAGAAAAGATGTGGAGAGAGCATTTGGGATTTTGCAAGCCCAATTTGCTATTGTGAGAGGACCGGCAAGATTTTGGGATCAAAAAATGCTTTGGTACATCATGCACGCTTGTGTGATCATGCACAACATGATCATCGAGAATGAGCGTGGCTAAGATTTAGACTACTCACAGTATGAGCTCTTGGGACATCCCGTGCGAGTGCGGCGGAGGGCTGAAAGGGTAGCCCGTTTTGTTGCCTCCTATCATGCCATTCGGCGTCCCGCAACGCACAAGGAACTTCAGAATGATCTAATTGAAGAGTGGTGGGCATGGCATGGACGGCAAAGAGCATGATGATATCTGCACTCGACATTGTATTGTTGATGAACTATTTGTTGTGTTGTAATAATTTATTTTGAACTATTTGTTGTTGTACTGAACGACAAAATATTTGTTTGAGTTGTAATGATTTTTTTGAACTATTTGTTATTGATTTTTATTTTGTTTGTTTGATCATTTTTGCTCATCTTCTTTGAAATATACATGTGGTTTGTGCGGCGCGCGCTGTATTTTTGCGCCCTGCTGGAGCGGCGTGCGCGCGCTGCATTATAGCGCTGCTGCTGGAGCCAGCGCAGGCGGGCGCGCAAAACCAGCCGCAGCGTGCGCGCTAACAGGTTTTTTGCGCGCGGCGCTTTAGCGCGGCTGTTGGAGATGCTCTGAAGAATACACCACGTAAACACCTCGCATCCCTCCCGTTTCTCCTCATGCAGGGGCCCGCTCGCTGTGCTTCCGCTCGGCCTGGCTCCCGAGAAACTGCCGATCTTTGCGTTTCCAGTGAGCCAAGCCCAGAGGTGCTTTAAGAAGCATGCGGTGCAGGCCCAATAGTGTATGCAGGCTACCAAACAGTTTGGATCCTTCCCGCGTGGGCCTGGTCGAGGCTTATGCAGGCAACCAAACACGTCCTAAACCAACATTCCTCTAGATCCATCTGGACTTTTAGCTACTTCCTTTAGCCTCTCCATCGCCTTCACATTGCCACGTTGAGCAGCTTCTTCCTAGGCATGTACTAAAATATCTTCACAACCATCCTCTAGTAACCATCGGGCTTCAAATCTCTTATTCAAATTATTTTGCTTGGGACGGCTATGCCGAACAGCACCATGCACATCCAGAATTACAGGCCGGTGATCAGAATGTTCCGGGCACCCATTCCGTACCTTGTAATGTGGAAATCTCATACACCAAGGCAAATTTGCCACAACTCTATCAAGGCGTTCACGAATATACCTATCCAAACGGTAATTATTAATATGCCAAGTAAAAAACATCCCTCTCAAATCCGAGGTCATTCAAATTACAGAAATTTAAAGCATCACGGAATCGATCCATGCAAACTTGTGCTCTGGGCACACCACCTTGCCTCTTGAAGTTGTAGAGGATCTCGTTGAAATCACCCATACACACCCACAGTAGCTTTTCTTGATGATGTAAAGTGTGAAGCAACCACCATGTATCCTCCTTGTGCTCCATTCTTGGCTCGCCATAGATACTTGTTAATCTCCATCTGTAACCATCCTCCTCCCCAGTCGTCACATCAGTGTGCATCCTTCCTAGCCAACACGGACTCAAATTGACCTCCCTCTTCCAAAGCATTGCCAACCCTCCACTCTTACCCTCACAAGCTTTATAGACCAGATGTGGCATCCCCAGCGTGTGTCGGAGCTTCTCCACTTTATTTTTATTCATCCTAGTTTCACAAAGAAAAAGAGCATCGGGATCTTCCTTCTTCTGGAGCTCCAGAAGCCCTCGAACTACCGACCTGTTCCCGAGCCCCCGACCGGTCCAAGCTACTATTCTCATTTGTCCTCGCGGAGCTATACCTGCAGCCCCGTTTCCACACTATTTGTACTCTTGGTACCCTTTGCAACAGCCATGTTTAACTTCTGCTTTTACTATCTCCCTATTCCTCTCTATCCATCTCTACCACCCCACGCTTCCTTCCACCATTAGCTCCTTCCCCTACTGTCACAACTTGCACTTGACGGCTCTCATCCCTAACCCTCCTTACCTTCCGGCCTTTTTGACTGGCCCCTGTGATCGCCTATTTCTCGCACTCATCTTGCACAACCTTATTGGTGTCCCCATCAACGTGCATTGGGGTGTTTGCTACTTCTTGAGCTTGCGTTGGTTTTTCCCTTGAAGAGGAAATGGTGATGCAGGAAAGTAGAGATACGCATTTTCCTCAGTTAAGAAAGGTATCAATCCAGTAGGAGGAACACACAAGTCCCAAATGATTGCACCTACACAAACAAACAAGTACTTCCACCCAACATGAAAAAGGGGTTGTCAATTCCTTCACGGTTAGTTGCAAGGATGAGATCTAATAGAGATAGGTATAAAATATAAGTCAAAGTGCAAAATAAAGTAAAGGTAAATAAATTGCAGCAAGGTATTTTTTGTGTTTTTGGTTTTATAGATATGAAAAAAATATGATAAAAATATATCCGGGGGCTATAGTTTTCATTTGAGGTTTCTCTCTTGAAAGAAGCATACAATGGGTAAACAATTACTGTGGAGCAATTGATAGAAAAGCGAAAAGTTATGACGATATCCAAGGCAATGATCATGGATATATGCATCACGTTCGTGTCAAGTAGACCGACTTCTGCCTGCATCTACTACTATTACTCCACACATCGACCGCTATACAGCATGCATCTAGTGTATTAAATTAACAAGAATGGAGTAACGCCTTAAGCAAGATGACATGATGTAGATGGATAGATCCAATCAATATGAATAAACCCCACCTTTTTATCCTTAGTGACAACAATACAAATACGTGTCATGTCCCCTTCTGTCACTGGGTATGAGCACCACAAGAATGAACCCACTACAAAGCAGCTCTCCCATTGCAAGAAAAATCAATCTAGTTGGCCAAACCAAATCAATAGATCGGATAGAAATACAAAGCTATCTTAATTATGCATACACGAGTTCAGAAAAGACTCAAATAATATTCATAGATAA
The DNA here is from genome assembly GCF_002162155.2 of Triticum dicoccoides. NCBI lineage: Eukaryota > Viridiplantae > Streptophyta > Magnoliopsida > Poales > Poaceae > Triticum > Triticum dicoccoides. The sequence continues at coordinate 713,603,892 of NC_041391.1, forward strand.
TCTAATCATAAATCACAATTCATCGGATCTCAACAAACGCATCGCAAAAGAAAATTACATCAAATAGATCTCCAAGAATATCGAGGTGAACATTGTATTGAAAATCAAAGAGAGAGAATAAGCCATCTAGCTACTAGCTATGGACCCATTGGTCTGTGGTAAACTACTCACAAATCATCGGAAGGGCGGCAAGGTTGATGTATGATGACCTAGAACTATAGGGGATCAATCGTAGTCCTTTCGATAGGTAAGAGTGTCAAACCCAACGAGGAGCAAAAGGAAATGACAAGCGGTTTTCAACAAGGTAATTTCTGCAAGCACTGAAATTGTCGGTAACAGGTAGTTTGATAGCAAAATAATTTGTAACAAGTGACAAGTAGCAATAGTAACAAGAGGTTCAGAAAGGTATCCCAATCCTTTTTGTAGCAAAGTATAGCCTGGAACGGTCTCTTGTAATAAGCAAAGCATTCTTGAGGACACACGGGAACTTCATCTAGTCACTTTCATCATGTTGGTTTGATTCACGTACGCTACTTTGATAATTTGATATGTGGGTGGACCGGTGCTTGGGTGCCATTCTTACTAGAACAAGCCTCCCACTTATGATTAACCCCTCACAAGCATCCGCAACTACGAAAGAAGAATTAAGATAACATCTAACCATAGCATTAAGCATATGGATCCAAATCAGTCCCTTACGAAGTAGCGCATAAACTAGGGTTTAAGTTTTTGTCACTCTAGCAACCCATCATCTAATAACTACTCCACAATGCATTCCCTTAGGCCCAAAGATGGTGAAGTGTCATGTAGTAGACGTTCCCATAACACCACTAAGGGAATCACAACATACATATCATCAAAATATCGAACGAATATCAAATTCACATGAATACTTGCAATACGACTTCCCCCGTGGCCTCAAGAATAAGGGAAACTACTCACAAATAATATTCATGCTCAAGATCAGAGGAGTAATAAATATCATAATGGATCTGAACATATAATATTCCACCAAATAAATCATCTAGCGTCAATTACAAGATGTAATCAACACTACTAGTCACCGACAGGTACCAATCTGAGCTTTTGATACAAAGATTGAACACAAGAGATGAACTAGGTTTGAAATGTGATGGTGCTGCTGAAGATATTGATGAATATTGTCCTCCCCAAGATGAGAGGGTTGTTGGTGATGATGATTGATTTGATTTGCCCCTCCCAGAGGGAAGTTCCCCCGGCAGAATCGCTCCACCAGAGGGCAAAAGTGCGCCTGCCGAAGTTCCGCCTCGAGATGGCGGCGCTCCGTCCCGAAAGTCCTCACTAGTAGAAAACGGCCCATTTGTCCCGATTCCAGAGGACCTTTAGCCATGGTTCTGGAACCGGGACTAAAGGGTCGGGACTAAAGCCCAAACCTTTAGTCCCGGTTCGCGTATGAACCGGGAGAGAAGGGGCTCCACATGGCCGCTGCAGGGTGCCCAGGTAGGAGGACCTTTAGTCCCGGTTGGTAACACCAACCGGGACCAAAAGGCATCCATGCGTCAGCAGCTGGCAGGAGCTGGGGTTTTTGTTTTTTGAATGGGGGGGGGGGGGTTAGGGTGTTTTGGAGTGTTAATTTAGGGGTTTCATATATTGTGTTAGCTAGCTAATAGAGAGAAGTGTCCTCTCTTTCTCCGTGCTTGGTCAACGCTAGCTACTATATACATATAGAGAGAACTCGACACGCTAGCTATAAGCAAATGAAGGAACCATTAATTACACAAGATCGTCATGAACATATACAAAGAGGAGGTGACCTCTCTTTCTCTGAGAGATTGGTCAAACAACAAGTTTTCGTATATCTATCCGACGCTACTAGCTACACATATAAAATATAAGATCTCTTACAGTCCCTAACATCTCATGTCTATACCAATTTCCACATGGTATTCTCCGGCTTTATTTATGACGTGCTCAAGAAAGAATCCCGCCAATTCCTCTTGAATTGCTCATATGCGATCATGTGGTAGGAGTTTATCCTGCATCTGCCAGACCTAATTTAAAGAAGGGGGTGAACACATATATATGAATGAAACTCAACACAAATGATGGTAATAAAATAAAATTGTGAACATTATTGTTTACGTACTTGATATTGTTTTTAAGAGAGGTCGCATTGTAGATGAACTCGCAAACGTAGTATCCACAAAAAATATTCCCGCCTTCCTGCCACAAGCACTTTACGAGAAATAGAGTTCAATCAAACTGATAATCAAGCATGATAAATGGTATTGATGAAACTAGAATCAATGGGAGATGCGTGGAACTAGGTAGTAGTACTTACTTCCGGTGTGTAAATCCCAGCTCCCTCGGAAGTCCCGAAACAATTACGGTGAACTCTTTCCAACAAAGAAAATAATTACTTGATATCCAGAAATGAACAAAGTTGCCAATATGGTGCGATAATGATCGATTGAACTTACTTCCAGAGCATTTCAGTCATGTCTGCATAGTCCTGGGGATCTTTTCGTCTCGAGTCTAAGATGATTGCTACTCCCAGTCAAGATTAATCTCCTGGAGAATAAAGTGGAACCTGCGCACGCATGCATAACTCATCAGTTACATTACTATAACCTCGAGTACTAAGGGAAACCGAATATGCGCAAGACAGTAACACTCACTTGAAGTTGTAAGGGAAGAGTATTTTATCTTTGCTTTGATTTTTAAGAAACGATTGTAGCAAGTTGTCCTTGATTTCTGTGTGATTCTTTTGAACCGTCCATTCATGTATGATATTTGGGTTAATGAACCCAATGTCATAGATTTGTGCTTTTCTGCATTCACGATCTTCAATCTGCATAATATAGTGAGGATAAGTATATATACACATGCAATGAAAGAGCTAAGCTATATATAGAGACTTAATTACAGAAGTAGTACTTACAGACAGTAGCAAGTCACGAATCTTTTATCGAGGGCCTTTTGATTGTAAAAATGGAATAACTCATCAAATTCAACAGACAACAGATCCATTCCAACGAGGTCGTGCTCCTCTTTAATTCTTAGCGTCACAGTATCCTTCCCAGACTCGCTGCAGTTTTTCATGTACCATTCATGGAATCTACACATCATCGTTGTTTGAGGAGGATGATCAGGTTTGACGAGAGTCTGCCTGTACTGGTATCTGAATTTGTCCACCTCCATTGTTTCAAAATCTACATCATCACTCAAGTAATCAGCAGGATCGGTACCGGGCACCATCACCCGGATGTTTAGCGATGATATCGCTAGACACCTTGAGCGGGGGGCACGATTGGTTCTCCTGTTCATCGAGCTGGGGTATTTTTTTGCACTTCTTCATTCTGCTAACCTTTTATCACTAGAAGTAGTTCCTGAGTCCCGCGCATCTTGATATGTCTTTTTAAGACAACGGACATAGTTGGAATCCGGCGGAGGCGGTGGTCATCGCTTCAGGGCATCGATAGCGTGCTTCGCTTTCATCGGATCTATCATCTCCTTCGGAGGTGGTGGTTTCTTTGCAAAAAAGTCCCTCACTTGGGCTTCATAGATCTCCATGTTTTCCTTCTCGGTCCTCTGGTATGGTAACTTTTCCGGAGCCTTGAGAGATGGTCCATATCTGAATTGCCTCCGGCCTCTGCTTGTACTGCTAGCCGCCGAAGCGGTGACATCTCTCTTCCGTTGTTACTTACGAGGCGGAGTGCTCCGACGCGCCAGAGGAGCTAGAGCGGCGACATCTGTCTTTTGTCGTTTCTAACGAGGCAGACTGCTCGAACGCGTCGGAGGAGGTGAAGGGGGAGTCGGAGTGCCCTCATGCACCGGAGGAGCCGGAGAAGGAGGCAAAGTGCCCAGATCACTCGCCGGAGGAGGAGGAGGCAGAGTGCCCTGACTCGCCGGAGGAGGAGGAGGCGGAGGCGGAGGCGTCCAGTTTGGAAGCTTGATGTACTCCTTCTGCCATAGACATGTATCCTCAGAGCATAACCCAGCCGATTCTCCCCTTCACCTGTAGGGTGGTCAATCTCGAGCTCCTCAAATCCCTCCATTACATCATCCACCGTCACAACAACATAACCATGTGGAATCAGACGGGAGTGAAAAGTTCCGTCAGGTTGAGGAGGTGCAACACAGCCAACAGCCGCCTTCAAAGTGAGGTTCTGCCATTTCGTCATAAGCTGGCAATGTTGAGCCTCCGTGATAGTATCCATGGGGTAGCTAGGAGCCGTGAAGTCAGGATGAGCGAGCTCCGTGGAAGCCATGCTGCTTCTCCGTTGAGATGGCGGGGTAGCTTCGTGCCGCTGAGATGGTTGGCCGGCAGCTCGCTGGCTCTCAAGTTCCTCTAGCTTTAATAGTCTTGCATTGATCTTCTGCATTGAGCTCAGCTCCGTGATGTCTACTACACAACCTTCTTCTTGTAGACGTTGTTGGGCCTGCAAGTGCACAGGTTTGTAGGACAGTAGCAAATTTCCCTCAAGTGGATGACCTAAGGTTTATCAATCCGTAGGAGGCGTAGGATGAAGATGGTCTCTCTCAAACAACCCTGCAACCAAATAACAAAGAGTCTCTTGTGTCCCCAACACACCCAATACAATGGTAAATTGTATAGGTGCACTAATTCGGCAAAGAGATGAAGATACAAGTGCAAAATAGATGGTAGATATAGGTTTTTTTAATCTGAAAATATAAAAACAGCAAGGTAACGAGCGGTAAAAGTGAGCGTAAATGGTATTGCAATGGTAGGAAACAAGGCCTAGGGTTCATACATTCACTAGTGCAAGTTCACTCAACAATAATAACATAGATAGATCATATAACAAGCCCTCAACATGCAACAAAGAGTCACTCCAAAGCCACTAGGAGAACAAACATAGAGATTATGGTAGGGTACGAAACCACCTCAAAGTTATTCTTTCGGATCAATCTATAAAAGAGTGCGTACTAGAATAACACCTTAAGACACAAATCAACCAAAACCCTAATGTCACCTAGATACTCCAGTGTCACCTCAAGTATCCGTGGGCATGATTATACGATATGCATCACACAATCTCAGATTCATCCAACCAACATAAAAGTACTTCAAAGAGTGCCCCAAAGTCTCTACCGGAGAGTCAAGAACGTGTGCCAACCCCTATGCATAGGTTCCCAATGTCACGAAACCCGCAAGTTGATCACCAAAACATACATCAAGTGGCACATGATATCCCATTGTCACCACAGATAATCACGGCAAGACATACATCAAGTGTTCTCATAAAGACTCAATCCGATAAGATAACTTCAAAGGGGAAACTCAATTCATCACAAGAGAGTAGAGGGGGAGAAAGATCATAAGGTCCAACTACAATAGCAAAGCTCGGGATACATCAAGATCGTGCCATAGAGGGACACGAGAGAGAAAACGAGAGAGAGAGAGAGGTCAAACACATAGCTACTGGTACATACCGTCAGCCCCGAGGGTGAACTACTCCCTCCTCGTCATGGATAGCGCTGGGATAATGAAGATGGCCTCCGGTGATGGGATACCCCTCCAGTAGGGTGCCAGAACAGGGTCCCGATTGGTTTTTGGTGGCTACAGAGGCTTGCGGCGGCGGAACTCCTGATCTATCTTCTGTTCTGGAAGTTTTAGGGTACGTAGGTATATATGGGTGCAGGGGGTACGTCTGTGGATCTCCGGGGTGGCGCGCCCCCCACTCTTGTGGGCAGCTCGGGACTCCCCTGACGTGCACTCCAAGTCCATCAGGTTGCTTTCCTTCCAAAAATAACTTCTCCAGTTGATTTCGTTCCGTTTTGACTCCGTCTGATATTCCTTTTCCTCGAAACACTGAAATAGGCATAAAACAGCAAATCTGGGCTGGGCCTCCGATTAATAGGTTAGTCCCAGAAATAATATAAAAGTGGATAATAAAGCCCAATATTGCCTAAAACAGTAGATAAAGTAGCATGGAGCAATAAAAAGTATAGATACGTTGGAGACGTATCAAGCATCCCCAAGCTTAATTGGTGCTGGTCCTCGAGTAGGTAAATGATGAAAAAGAATTTTTGATGCGGAGTCATACTTTGGCATAATTTCAATGTAATTCTACTTACTTGTGACATGAATATTCAGATCCGAAAGATTCAAGACAAAAGTTCATATTGACATAAAAGTAATAATACTTCAAGCATACTAATCAAAGCAATCATGTCTTCTCAAAATAACATGGCTAAAGAAAGTTCATCCCTACAAAATCATATAGTTAGGCTATGCTTCATTTTTGTCACACAAAGATGTTCCCAACTTTTATACCCCCGATGACAAGCCAAGCATTTGTTTCATACTCAAATAATCTCAAACTCTTTCAACCTTCACGCAATACATGAGCGTGAGCCATGGATATAGCACTATGGGTGGAATAGAATATGATGATGGGGATTGTGTGGAGAAGACACAAAAAAGAAAGTCTCACATTGACGAGGATAATCAACGGGCTATGGAGATGCCCATCAATTGATGTCAACATGAGGAGTGGGGATTTCCATGCAACGGATGCATTAGAGCTATGAATGCTCAACAAAAGAAAACTAGTGGGTGTGCATCCAACTTGCTTGCTCATGAAGACCTAGGGCATTTGAGGAAGCCCATCGTAGGAATATACAAGCCAAGTTCTATAATGAAAAATTCCCACTAGTATAAAAAAGACAACTTATGAGACTCACTACATGAAGAACAAGGTGCTACTTTGAAGCACAATATATGAGACTCACTACATGAAGAACAAGGTGCTACTTCGAAGCACAAGTGTGGTAAAAGGATAGTAACATTGCCCCTTCTCTGTTTTTCTCTCATTTTTTGGGCCTTCTCTTTTTTTGGCCTTTCTCTTTTTTTTCCGCCGGGAGTCTCATCCCGACTTGTGGGGGAATCATAGTCTCCATCATCCTTTCCTCACTGGGGCATGCTCTAATAATGATGATCATCACACTTCTATTGATTACAACATAAGGATTACAACTCGAAACTTAGAACAAGATATGACTCTATATGAATGCCTCCGGCGGTGTACCGGGATGGTGCAATGAATCAAGAGTGACATGTATGAAAAATAATGCATGGTGGCTTTTCCACAAATACGATGTCAACTACATGATCATGCAATGGCAATATGACAAAAGTAATGTATGTCATGATGATGATGGAACTTGCATGGCAATATATCTCGGAATGGTATGGAAATGCCATGATAGGTAGGTATGGTGGCTGTTTTGAGGAAGATATGAGGAGGTTTATGTGTGATAGAGCGTATCATATCACGGGGTTTGGATGCACCGGCGAAGTTTGCACCAACTCTCAAGGTGAGAAAGGGCAATGCACGGTACCGAAGAGGCTAGCAAAGGCGGAAAGGTGAGAGTGCGTATAATCCATGGACTCAACATTAGTCAAAAGAACTCATATACTTATTGCAAAAATTTAGAAGCCATCAAAAATCAAGTACTACGCGCATGCTCCTAGGGGGATAGATTGGTAGGAAAAGACCATCGCTCGTCCCCGACCGCCACTCATAAGGATGCACAAGCCAGGTACACTTCATGTTTCAAATTTGTTACACAACTTTAACCATATGTGCATGCTACGGGACTTACAAACTTCAACACAAGCATTTATCAAATTCACAATCACCCAACTAGCACGAATTTGATATTATCACCTCCATATCTTAAAACAACTATCAAGCATCAAACTTATCTTAGTATTCAATTTACTCAAAAGAAAGTTTCACATATCTTGAACACTAAGTATATTAACATTAAGCAAACTACCATGCTATTAATGAGTCTCAAAATAATCTAAGTGAAGCACGAGAGATCAATAGTTTCTTTAAAACAAATCCACTACCGTGCTCTAAAGGATATAAGTGAAGCACTAGAGAAAAAATTATCAAGCTCAAAAGATATAAGTGAAGCACTATGAGCAAAACTATCAAGCTCAAAAGATATAAGTGAAGCACAAAGAGTATTATAACAAATTCCAAATCATGTATGGCTCTCTCATTTAAGAATTTCAGATCTTGATACTTTATTCAAACAGCAAGAAAAGCTAAATAAAACTACATTGCAAGGATAGCACAACTCATGTGAAGAAGCAAAAACTTAGGCTCAACCGATACTAACCGATAGTTGTTGAAGAAGAAAGGTGGGATGCCTACCGGGGCATCCCCAAGCTTAGATGCTTGAGACTTCTTGAATTATTATCTTGGGGTGCCTTGGGCATCCCCAAGCTTGAACTTTTGTGTCTCCTTAATTCCTCTCATATCATGGTTTCTCTTCTTTTTATCAAAAGCTTCATTGACAACAAACTCAACAAGAACTCGTGAGATAGGTTAGTATAAACCAATGCAAAACCTTATCATATTCTACTATAACAAATCACTAAAATTATTATTCAACATTGCATACTAAATTCCTCTGCATATTTAATACTCCTATCATCAAATAGAATCATTAAACAAGCAAACATACGCAAACAATGCAACCATAACAGCAATCTGCCAAAACAGTACAGTCTGTAAAGAATTCAAGAGTATCAATACTTCCCTGACCCCAAAAATTATGAACTAAAATTCCCACTGTAATAAATTTATCAGATCTTAATATGCAAAAATATTCAACGTTAGACCATGCTCTGACATTTCTAGGGAATTTTTGCAACAGCGGTAAACTTTCTGTTTTCAAACAGCAACATGTAAACTAGCAAAATAAGCATGGCAAAGGCTATCCTTGACTTTTTTTTATTGAAACTAAAGATTTAAAACACTACTCTAACTAACAGCAAGGAAACACTAACAAAATAAAATGACGCTCCAAGCAAAACACATATCGTGTGGTGAATAAAAATATTGTTCCAAGTAAAGTTACCGATGAACGAAGACGAAAGAGGGGATGCCTTCCGGGGCATCCCCAAGCTTAGTTGCTTGTTTGTCCTTGAATATTACCTTGGGGTGCCTTGGGCATCCCCAAGCTTAGGCTCTTTCCACTCCTTATTCCATAGTCCATCAAATCTTTTACCCAAAACTTGAAAACTTCAACCACACAAAACTCAAAACAAAACTCGTAAGCTCCGTTAGTATAAGAAAATAAAACCACCACTTAGGTACTGTAATGAACTCATTCTAAATTCATATTTTTGTAATATCTACTGTATTCTAACTTCTCTATGGTTCATACCACTTAATACTAGCCATAGATGCATCAAAATAAGCAAACAACACAATGAAAACAGAATCTGTCAAAAACAGAACAGACTGTAGTAATATGTATCAAACGTATACTTCTGGAACCCCAAAAATTATGAAATAAATTGCTGGACCTGAGAAATTTGTCTATTAATCATCTGCAAAAAGAATAAACCTAAAATCACTCTCCAGTAAAAAATGGCAGCTAATCTCGTGAGTGCTAAAGTTTCTGTGTTTCACAGCAAGATCATATAAACTTCACCCAAGTCTTCCCAAAGGTCTTACTTGGCACTTTATTGAAACAAAAGCTATAAAACGTGATTACTACAGTAGCATAATCATGTGGACACACAAAAACAGTAAGGATAAATATTGGGTTGTCTCCCAACAAGAGCTTTTCTTTAATGCCTTTTTAGGTAGGCATGATGATGACAATGATGCTCACATAAAAGATAAGAATTGAAACATAACGGGAGCATCATGAAGCATATGACTAGCACATTTAAGCCTAACACACTTCCTATGCATAGGGATTTTGTGAGCAAACAACTTATGGGAACAATAATCAACTAGCATAGGATGGTACAACAAGCATAACTTCAAGATTTTAAGCACATAGAGAGGAAACTTGACATTATGGCAATTCCTACAAGCATATGTTCCTCTCTCATAATAATTTTCAGTAGCATCATGAATGAATTCAACAATATAACCAGCACCTAAAGCATTCTTTTCATGATCTACAAGCATAGAAAATTTACTACTCTCCACGTAAGCAAAATTCTTCTCATTCGAAATAGTAGGAGTATCATAAGAGACTTGAACACTAAAAATTGTTTCCACATTAAAAGAGTAATGTTCAGAAAAAGGGTAATCATAATCATGACAAGATTTGTAAATATAATCATCACTACTTTTTATAGCATACGTTTCATCACAATAATCATCATACGTAGGAGGCATGCTATCATCACAACAACTTTGCATATCAAAACTTGGGATGCTAAAAATATCATCTTCACTAAACATAGCATCCCCAAGCTTGGGACAAACATTAATTCCAGAAAATATATTCTCAAATATTTCATCCTCATCAAACATAGCTTCCCCAAGCTTGGGCCCTTTCATATCATAAGCATAATCACTCTCATCATTAAGAATATGGATAGCACCAATAGTATAGCAATTATTATCATCACAAGTAGTAGTAGGAGCAACATCTTTTGGGAGGGATACCTTTTTACCTTTGTTGCTCCTTCTTTTCTTTTTCTTCTTCACATTATGCGTAGGTTCAACTTTCCTCTTTGAGCTCCTTATTGATGAGATTGGTTGAATAGAAAGCTCCTCCTCGTTACCTGATTCATCATAAGAAATAATAGGAGGAGATTGGGAAGCCTCTTCCCTTTCATTAGTATTCTCATCATCTTCCATTTGATTTCTTTTCCTTATGTAATTGGCAATATAAGGATTTTCAATACAATTCACCGCACAATACATATAAATTTTCTCTAGATCAAAATGAAGAACTTTATCAAGGGCAAATTTTGGAATACCCTCAGTTATACGTTTCATTTCTTCATAACCCAAAAGAAGGCTAAGCTCTTTATGATGCTCAAGGGTAATCAAATTATCACAATAATTGGACACGACTTGATCATGAAACAAATAGCATTGGAGCTTTAAATGACCATGTTTATTTCAAAGTTCACAAGGAGCGCGAAAAATATTGAATCTTTCAGCACATTCATCTAGCTCTTCTTGCAACAATTTGGTTTCTAAGTACTTATGCCTCTTGCAATAAATATCTTCTCTATTTGGTGTGTTCATGCAAACATGCACTCCACAAAAGTTGACATGCCCATAAGAGATATTTTCATCATAACTAGTGCAATCATCATTAGTATCATGGATATTCAAAGAATTCGTACTAACAACATTGCAATCATGCTCATCATTCAAAGATTTAGTGCCAAACAATTTAGAGATTTCTTCTTCTAGCACTTGATCACAATTATCCTTTCCATCATACTCACGAAAGATATTAAAAAGATGAAGAGTATGAGACAAACTCAACCCCATTTTTTTGTAATTTTCTTTTATAAACTAGACTAGTGCTAAAACAAGAAACAAAAAGATTCGATTGCAAGATCTAAAGATATACCTTCAAGCACTCACCTCCCCGGCAACGGCGCCAGAAACTGCTTGATGTCTACTACACAGCCTTCTTCTTGTAGATGTTGTTGGGCCTGCAAGTGCACAAGTTTGTAGGTTAGTAGAAAATTTCCCTCAAGTGGATGACCTAAGGTTTATCAATCCGTAGGAGGCGTAGGATGAAGATGGTCTCTCTCAAACAACCCTGCAACCAAATAACAAAGAGTCTCTTGTGGCCCCAACACACCCAATACAATGGTAAATTGTATAGGTGCACTAGTTCGGCGAAGAGATGAAGATACAAGTGCAAAATAGATGGTAGATATAGGTTTTTGTAATCTGAAAATATAAAAACAGCAAGGTAACGAGCGGTAAAAGTGAGCGTAAACGGTATTGCAATGGTAGGAAACAAGGCCTAGGGTTCATACTTTCACTAGTGCAAGTTCTCTCAACAATAATAACATTGATAGATCATATAACAAGCCCTCAACATGCAACAAAGTGTCACTCCAAAGCCACTAATAGCAGAGAACAAACGTAGAGATTATGGTAGGGTACGAAACCACCTCAAAGTTATTCTTTTGGATCAATCTATAAAAGAGTTCGTACTAGAATAACACCTTAAGACACAAATCAACCAAAACCCTAATGTCACCTAGATACTACATTGTCACCTCAAGTATCCATGGGCATGATTATACGATATGCATCACACAATCTCAGATTCATCCAACCAACATAAAAGTACTTCAAAGAGTGCCCCAAAGTCTCTACCGGAGAGTCAAGAACGTGTGCCAACCCCTATGCATAGGTTCCCAATGTCACAAAACACGCAAGTTGATCACCAAAACATACATCAAGTGGCACATGATATCCCATTGTCACCACAGATAATCACGGCAAGACATACATCAAGTGTTCTCATAAAGACTCAATCCGATAAGATAACTTCAAAGGGGAAACTCAATTCATCACAAGAGAGTAGAGGGGGAGAAACATCATAAGGTCCAACTACAATAGCAAAGCTCGGGATACATCAAGATCGTGCCATAGAGGGACATGAGAGAGAACACAAGAGAGAGAGAGAGAGATCAAACACATAGCTACTGGTACATACCCTCAGCCCCGAGGGTGAACTACTCCCTCCTCGTCATGGATAGCGCCTGGATGATGAAGAGCCTTCGGTGATGGGATCCCCCTCTGGCAGGGTGCCGGAACAGGGTCCCGGTTGGTTTTTAGTGGCTACAGAGGCTTGCGGCGGCGGAACTCCTGATCTATCTTCTGTTCTGGAAGTTTTAGGGTACGTAGGTATATATGGGTGCAGGGGGTACGTCGGTGGACCTCCGGGGTGCTCACGAGGCAGGGGGCGCGCCTAGGGGGGGCGCCCCCCACCCTCGTGGGCAGCCTGAGACTCCCGTGACGTGCACTCCAAGTCCATCAGGTTGCTTTCCTTCCAAAAATAACTTCTCCAGTTCATTTCGTTCCGTTTTGACTCCGTCTGATATTCCTTTTCCTTGAAACACTGAAATAGGCATAAAACAACAAATCTGGGCTGGGCCTCCGGTTAAAAGGTTAGTCCCAAAAATAATATAAAGGTGGATAATAAAGCCCAATATTGCCTAAAACAGTAGATAAAGTAGCATGGAGCAATCAAAAATTATAGATACGTTGGAGACGTATCACTTCGCTTTCCTATTTCCCTCCCGGCTTCTGTAACCTTCTGCGCCGGGAACGGAGCCTGGTGTGCCTCGTGTTCGTCCAGGGTGCTCAGGATTCCCGAGGGCCCTATGTCAGCTCATCCTTCTCTTTGTCGGGAATGAACATCCCTTGCTGGGCCGTGGTGATATACTCCTAAAGCTTCTTGACGGGTATTGCAAGTGTCTCATCCATCCAATGACACTCCCTGTTTCAGGGTCCAAAGTTCCCCCAACCCCGAAGAACCAAGTCCTTGAACGGTCTGGCCAGTTCAATGTCGCTGGTTCGACCCCTTTACCAAGCAGGTCATTCTCTGCTTAGTCCCACAACAACCGGGCTTTAAGGTAGTCACCTGACCCCGTGTGATGGTGATACTTCTTCTTACAGCATTTATCTTGTTGTCTCTGACATTTCTTACCCTTATCTGATGTCTTGTAGGCCACATATGCGGGCCAGTGATTTCTTATCTTCTCATATTGGCCGGTGAATTCTGGAGTCTTCCCTTTGTTGACAAACTTTGTGTTCAACTCTTTCTTCCACCTCCTGAATAGATCTGCCATCTTATTAAGAGCACACACCTTGACCTTTGGCTCTATAACAGGGTTATTCAGATCCTCCTCTGGTGGTAGGGTGAAATTTGCCGTCATCCTCTCCTTCTAGACTATCGATGTCATTGAGAAATGACAAGACATCATGTCCATTGTGGATCATGTCCCCCAACAACTCTTCTTGTTCTTAGTCTCTTTGATCCATACTTTCTGCAAATATTACAACATGGCAATTAATATACAAACATGAGAGATGTATATATTAGTGGCAAACATAGACCTAGCTAGCTAATTACAAGAAGGAATCATATTAGTGGCATGTTTGCAAGCTTGTTTAACTCAACACACAACATATCATGGCATGCAAGGACAACCAACAGTAAGATGGCATGTTTGTGCATCTACTCATGTCAAGAATATGGTCATAGGATGCACAAAACACTAACTATGCACTTTACAAAATTGAACTTACTGGTAACAGGCTGACATATATATATATATATATATATATATATATATATATATATATTTAAGCAATTTGAGAGCATGAAAAGAACAAGCTACAGTAGGCTAGAATTGCAAACAAGGGCATGGATAGATAGAGCATAACATGGTCTTTAAAACATGATTTCTGAACATCTCCAAAATATGCATATATTTGATGGTAGCATCAAGTAAACATGGCATCATCATATAACAGATGCAATGGTGATGTGTGTTAGGCCCAAGTCTGATGCAAGTGCCAATGCCTCACGGCAGGCTAAAGCTTCCAACGTCTCCGGGTTCGTTATTCCATGGATCTTAATGACAAAAGGACCGCATGTAGTCTCCTATTGAGTTCCTGCAAACAGCACTGAAAGATCCATGCATACCATCTCGTGAAACAGCCCCATCCACTCTGATCTTCGCTATACCTGGCGGTGGCGGAATCCATCTTTGCCTCGAGCGCACAATATTTGGAGGTACGTCCTGTTGAGTTTTTGCACTCCGCAATCTCTCGGATATACTTCATGATGAAATTATACGTGGATAACAGACTCTGAAAAATATGCTCATGAAGGGCTAACCTCCGTGCGTGCCAGACCCATAAGGTAACAGTTACCAAGATGAATTCTTTTGGAGAGAGTATGTACAAACGTGTATATAGCCACCATTTTGCATCAGGTTCCTTGGTATTGTTCAGTGCTTCCACCATATCCTGATCATGCAATGCCCAAACACATTGAGCAACAGCGCAATGAAGCAAAGAATGTTGCCAAGAATCATCATCACCACATAACCCACAACGCGTAGTAGTAGACATATTTCGATGATGTAACAGGTCAGCTGTAGGAATTGACTATTGGGCCAATCTCCATAAAATTATTTTTACCTTTGAGGGAACACCAACCTTCCACATCATCTCCCAAGAGTTTTGCTCTCTGCCCAGATTTGAAGAATCTGATCGGCCCTCAAGCTAGGCCTCTCTTCTCATTTTTGTCTCCACAGGCATTCGATATGCAGAACAGACTGAGAAAACACCATTATTTTCATGTATCCAGGACCAAAAATCCTCAATGTGTCTTGTGCATAAAGGAATCGACATGATCGCGGAGGCATCTGTCGGCAAGAAAATATCAGTAATGGCAGCACAGTTCCATTCTGCACTTTGCAGGATCAAGTCGCCCACTAGCTGAGGGGGGTTCGCAACTTTTCTCAAGATTGGTCTCATGTTCGCTGGTCTCGGTAACCAGTTCTGCTGCCAAATGTGTGTCGTCTTTCCATCCCCAATCCGCCGAATAATACCTTGAGTTAGTACCTCACGACCGTCAAGGATGGCTCGCCATATCTGAGAAGGGGCTGAACCCAGCTTGGCCTGCAAGAACTGAACATTAGCGTGGTACTTAGCCTTCAAAATGCACGCACTAAGAGATCCTGGGTCCATTAAGATCCTCCATGCTTCTCTAGCTAGTAAAGCTAGGTTAAACAGTTCTATGTCGCAGAAACCTAGACCGCCACAATATTTAGGTTGTTTCATCGTGCTCCATGAGACCCAACTGGGCTTCCGTTTCCCTTCCTTGCTGCCCCACCAAAACTTCCTGATCAACGAGTTGATGTGTTCACGGAGACCACAGGGGAGTTTGAAACATGACATCGAGTAGACATGAACCGCTTGTGCAACTGATTTAATTAGAACTTCCTTTCCTCCCACTGACAACAACTTCTCCATCCACCCGTTGACTTTGTTCCATACTCGGTCTTTTAAGAATTTGAAGGTCCCATTCTTACAATTTCCCACATCAGATGGCATACCCAAATATCTATTAGAAAGTGACTCATTAGTGATATTCGAAGCAGTCTTCACCTTAGTTCTAAGAGAGTTTGGACAGCCTTTACTAAAGTAGACCAAGGATTTTGATAGATTTATCCTTTGACCCGAAGCATTACAATAGTTCTCCATCAAGGAAGATAACTCCATTGCCCCCACAGAGCTGGCTTTGACAAACATCAGGTTATCATCTGCAAATAGCAAGTGGCTTACCGGCGGAGCCGACGGAGCCACTCGAATTCCACTGAGGTATGATGATCCATGTTGGGTTTTTAAGAGGCACGAAAGGCCCTCCGTTGCTAGCAAAAACAGGTATGGAGAAATAGGATCCCCCTGGCGGATTCCTCTTGAAGGTGTGAATTCCTCAAGCTTTCCACCATTAAACATAACAAAAATTTTGACCGATGTTACCATCCTCATAACTGAACACGATGGTGCAAAACCCATCTTGGTCATGATAGCTTCAAGATAATTCCACTGCACGCGATCATACGCCTTCATCATATCTAGTTTGACAGCACAAAATCTGTTTCTTTGAGCTTTATTTCTCTTCGTAAAATGTAGGCACTCATAAGCGGTAATAATATTATCCATGATCAAACGTCCAGGGACGAACACAGATTGCTCTTCAGAGATAATATCTGGCAAAATCAGTTTCAACCTGTTTGATAAAACCTTGGTAGGATCACATTGTAAATCACATTGCACAAACTAATATGTCTGAACTAAGAGAGATTGCTAGGATCCTTAACCTTCGGAATTAAGACAAGAATTGTTTCATTAATTACCTCAGGGGGATCTCCTCCCCACGTAGTATACGCAGTACCAGATTTGTAAATTCAGTACCACAGAGCTCCCAATGCCTTTGAAAGAATTGTGCCAGGTATCTGTCTAGCCCCGGTGCCTTAGTGGGATACATCTGAAAGAGAGCTTTCTTCACCCCATCGCCTGTGTATGGGGAAGTCAGTCCCGCATTCATATCTTGGGTAACTCTAACAGGAACAGAATTGAGCACTGTACCCATGCCCGTCGTGCCTTCCGACCTGAACAAGTTTTTATAGAAGTCATTCGTGAGAGTAGCCATCTCTATCGGATCAGTTGTTGTAGTCCCATCGGAGCACTCTAAGGACTTAATTGTATTCTTGCGACGACGCATGCTAGCTCACCTTTGGAAGAACTTAGTGTTCTTGTCCCCATCCGTGAGCCAGTAACACGCGACCGCTGCCTCTGCATAGTCTCTTCCATATGATATAGTTCAACAAGCTGGTATGTAGTTTTTATCTCTGCATGTGAAGGCAAAGTTCTTTGAGGGTCATTCTTGAAAATGGCCAGCCTCTTTTCAATTTTTTTAATTTCCTTCCCAACACTTCCAATGGTCGCACCGCTCCACTGTTTTAGCGACGCCGACAGGTCACTTAGCTTTCTGCTCATTTGCTCAACAATTTGTCCATCTGGTGCTTCACTCCACATGGCCTCAAGAGATGATCCAATGTCCTCGTGGCGCTCCCAATACAGCTCGTACCTGAATAACTTGTTCTTTATTTGCATCGGGGTGGGAGGCTCAAGCTGCAATCTAATCGAATAGTTGTCCGACGAGGCACCAGTTTCGTGACTGAGCAGAGCTTTTGGGAAAATAGAGTTCTAGTCCGTATTTGCCAGAGCACGATCCAGGCGTACCAGGCAATATCCGCCACCCGTCGTTTTCTTCTCAAAACTCCAAGGTTTTCCATGGTATCCGAGGTCAGCTAAGGCACATATATCAACAGCATCCCAGAACCATTTGTGAACGTCTCGGCTGTCCCACTCCTACATGCTCGTGTGGATAGAGAACTTCATTGAAGTCTCCGATGCACAGCCACGGCAAAGTATTTGCGGTCAGGAGCAACTTAAGTAGATCCCAGGTCTTGTACCTGTCTCCAACTTGTGCTTCCCCGTAAACACAAGTGATTCTCCATTCATCATGATTTGGAATTGATACAGTTGCATCATATGATACTCGGAGTAACCAAAAACATCTAGTTTTATTCCATCGTTCCAAAAAAGACCAATTCCGCCACAACGGCCAACACTACTAACAGCATAAGCATGATTAAAACCTAAAGTACCAGCAAGATTTTTGACACGTGCTTTTGAGATTTGTGTTTCCACTATGCGTAGCACTGTCGGGGCAAATTGCTTCGCGAGGTCGCGAAGCACATGAATTGTCGCAGCTTTGCCCGCACCACGACAATTCCAACATAGAATATTCATTGTGCCCGGCGATCCTCCACTCGGGAGGTTGCCGATTTTGCTTCAGATTTGTTATCTTGCATGGTACCTTTCTTCCCACTACTCTTCTCTAAGGCCTTCTCAGTGCTGGTACGGGCTCTCTTCGGGTCTTGCTTCGAAGGCGGGCTTAGGGGCACATGGGCGGTCAAAGCCTAATTGTTTCTAGTGTCCACACTCACCAAAGCACCATCCACATTGCCACGAGCAGTGGAGCGCTTCCTGTTAGCTTTTGTATCTTACTTGTGGCATGCATGCCAAAAGATATAAGATAGTACCACTTACTTGTGGCACTGCCATGTAAGTCATATTGGTATAAAACGCATGAAGAAGCTCCATGTTGATGGATCTTTGGACTCACTCATTTTTGAAAAGTTTGAGACATGCGAACCATGTCTATTGGTGTATACGCATGAAGAAACTCCATGCAGATGGATCATTTGGACTCACTTGATTTTGAATCACTTGAGATATGCAAATCATACCACATGGGCAAGATGACTGAAAAGCCTCTTTTTCAGTGAGATGGAACAAGATAGCAACTTGTTGGAAGTAACACATTTTGATGTGTGCAGTCCAATGAGTGCTGAGGCATGCAGTGAATATTGTTATGTTCTCACTTCACAGATGATTCGAGTAGATGTTGAGTATATTTACTTGATGAAACACAAGTCTGAATTATTGAATGGTTCAAGTAATTTCAGAGTGAAGTTGAAGATCATTGTGACAAGAGGATAAAATGTCTATGATATGATCATAGAGATGAGTATCTGAGTTACGAGCTTTGGCACGCAATTAAGACATTGTGGAAACTGTTTCACAATTAATACCGCCTGGAACACCATAGTGTGATGGTGTGTCCGAACATAATAGTTTCACCCTATTGGATATGGTGCGTACCATGATGTCTCTTATCGAATTACCACTATCGTTCATGGGTTAGGCATTAGAGACAACCGCACTCACTTTAATAGGGCACCACGTAATTCCGTTGAGACGACACCGTTTGAACTATGGTTTGGAGAAACCTAAGTTGTCGTTTCTTAAAAGTTTGGGGCTGTGACGCTTATGTGAAAAAGTTTCAGGTTGATAAGCTCGAACCCAAAGCGGATAAAATGCATCTTCATAGGTCACCCAAAACAGTTGGGTATACCTCCTAATTCAGATCCGAAAGCAATAAGGATTGTTTCTTGAATCGGGTCCTTTCTCGAGGAAAAGTTTGTCTCGAAAAGTTGAGTGGGAGGATGGTGGAGACTTGATATGGTTATTAAACCGTCACTACAACTAGTGTCTAGCAGGGCACAGGAAGTTGTTCCTGTGGCACCTACACCAATTGAAGTAGAAGTTTATGATAGTGATCATGGAAGTTTCGGATCAAGTCACTGCCGTACCTCGTAGGGTGACAAGGACGCGTACTACATCAGAGTGGTACAGTAATCATGTCTTGAAGGTCATGTTGCTAGACAACAATGAACCTACGAGCTATGGAGAAGCGATGGTGGGCCCAAATTCCGACAAATGGTTAGAAGCCATGAAATCCGAGATAGGATCCATGTATCAGAACAAAGCATGGACTTTGCTGGACTTGCCCGATGATCGGCAAGCCATTGAGATAAATGGATCTATTAGAAGAAGACGGATGTGGACGGTAATGTCACCGTCTATGAAGCTCGACTTGTGGCGAAGAGTTTTTCAAGAGTTCAAGGAGTTGACTACGATGAGATTTTCTCATCCGTAGCGATGCTTAAGTCCGTCGGAATCATGTTAGCATTAGCTGCATTTATGAAATCTGGTAGATGGATGTCAAAACGAGTTTCCTTACCAGTTTTCGTAAGGAAAGGTTGTATGTGATATAATCAGAAAGGTTTTGTCGATCCTAAGGATGCTAAAAGGTATGCTAGCTCCAGCGATCCTTCCATGGACTGGAGTAAGCATCTCGGAGTTGGAATATGCACTTTGATAGGATGATCAAAGATTTTGGGTTTATACAAAGTTTATGAGAAACTTGTATTTCCAAAGAAGTGAGTGGGAGCACTATAGAATTTCTGATGAGTATATGTTGTTGACATATTGTTGATCAGAAATGATGTAGAATTTCTGGAATGCATATAGGGTTATTTGAAAAGTGTTTTTCAAGTGAAAACCTAGATTAAGCTACATGAACATTGAGCATCAAGATCTATGAGGATAGATCCAAAAAAAAGCTTAATGATACTTTCAAATGAGCACGTACCTTGACATGATCTTGAAAGTGTTCAAGACGGATCAGTCAAAGAAGGAGTTCTTGCCTGAGTCGTAAGGTACGAAGTTAAGACTTAAAGTTCGACCACGGCAGAAAAGAGAGAAAGGACGAAGGTCGTCCCCTATGCTTTAGACGTAGGCTCTATAGTATGCTACGCTAAGTACCACACCTGATGTGTGCCTTGCCACATGTCTGGCAAGAGGGTACAAAGGTGATCAAGGAGTGGATCACCAGATAGCGGTCAAAATTATCCTTAGAGGAATAAGGATTTGTTTCTCGATTATGGAGGTGATAAAGAGTTCGGCGTAACGGGTTATGATGATGCAAGCTTTAACACCTATCCGAATGACTCTGAGTAGCAAACCGGATAAGTATAGTGGAGCAACCATTTGGAAAATCTCCAAGTGGAGCGTGGAAGCAGCATTTACAATATGACCTAGAGATTTGCGAAGTACATACGGATCTGAATGTTGCAGATCCGTTGACTAAAACCTCTCTCACAAGCAAAACATGATCAAACCCCAGAACTCATTGAGTCTTAATCACATGATGATGTGAACTAGTTTAGTGACACTAGTAAACTCTTTGGATGTTGGTCACATGGCGATGTGACCTGTGAGTGTTAATCACATGGCGATGTGAACTAGATTATTGACTCTAGTGCAAGTGGGAGACTGTTGGAAATATGCCCTAGAGGTAATAATAAATTAGTTATTATTATATTTCCTTGTTCATGATAATCGTTTATTATCCATGCTATAATTGTATTGATAGGAAACTCAGATACATGTGTGGGTACATAGACAACACCATGTCCCTAGTAAGCCTCTAGTTGACTAGCTCGTTGATCAATAGATGGTTACGGTTTCCTGAACATGGACATTGGATGTTGTTGATAACGGGATCACATCATTAGGAGAATGATGTGATGGACAAGACCCAATCCTAAGCCTAGCACAAAGATCATACTCCCTCCGTTCCTTGATATAAGTTGTATAGATTTTTGAGAAAAAGTCCGAAATATAAGGTGTATTGCATTGCACCATTCATTTGGATAACTTTTTAGGGATTTGATTATATTTCCTTATATCGGGCAAGCTCCTCTATTTCCTCATGTCAATTAGTTAGGTGTAATCTCGACCAAAACTTGTGAAATTTTCCCTCCACGTGCGTTCTTTAATTAATGTGCCAAAAACTATACACCCTATATCTAGGAACTGAGGGAGTAGTTCGTATGCTAAAGCTTTTCTAAATGTCAAGTATCATTTCCTTAGACCATGAGATTGTGCAACTCCCGGATACCGTAGGAATGCTTTGGGTGTACCAAACGTCACAACGTAACTGGGTGACTATAAAGGTGCACTACAGGTATCTCCGAAAGTGTCTGTTGGGTTGGCACGAATCGAGACTGGGATTTGTCACTCCGTGTGACGGAGAGGTATCTCTGGGCCCACTCGGTAGGACATCATCATGATGTGCACAATGTGATCAAAGAGTTGATCGTGGGATGATGTGTTATGGAACGAGTAAAGAGACTTGCCGGTAACGAGATTGAACAAGGTATCGGCATACCGACGATCGAATCTCGGGCAAGTATAATACCGCTAGACAAAGGGAATTGTATACGGGATTGATTGAGTCCTTGACATCGTGGTTCATACGATGAGATCATCGTGGAACATGTGGGAGCCAACATGGGTATCTAGATCCCGCTGTTGGTTATTGACCGGAGAACGTCTCAGTCATGTCTCCATGGTTCCCGAACCTGTAGGGTCTACACACTTAAGGTTCGATGACGCTAGGGTTATAAAGGAAGTTTGTATGTGGTTACCGAATGTTGTTCGGAGTCCCGGATGAGACCCCGGACGTCACGAGGAGTTCCGGAATGATCCGGAGGTAAAGAATTATATATGGGAAGTCCTGTTTTGGTCACCGGAAAAGTTTTGGGTTTTATCGGTAATGTACCGGGACCACCGGGAGGGTCCCGGGGGTCCACCAAGTGGGGCCACCATCCTCGGAGGGCTGCATGGGCCAAGTGTGGGAGGGGACCAACCCCAGGTGGGCTGGTGCGCCCCCCCAAGAGGCCCATGCGCCAAGAGATAAGGGAAAGGGAGAGTCCTAAAGGGGGAAGACACCTCCTAGGTACCTTAGGGAGGATGGAATCCTCCCTAGCCGCACCCTTCCTTGGAGGAAGGGCCAAGGCTGCCCCCCCCCTCTCCCTTGCCCCTATATATAGTGGAGGAGAGGGAGGGCGGCCGCACCTGAGTCCCTGGCGCCTCCCTCCCTCCCGTGACACCTACTCCTCTCCCGCAGGTGCTTGGCGAAGCCCTGCAGAATTGCCACGCTCCTCCACCACCACCACGCCGTTGTGCTGCTTCTGGATGGAGTCTTCCTCAACCTCTCCCTCTCTCCTTGCTGGATCAAGGCATGGGAGACGTCACCGGGCTGTACGTGTGTTGAACGCGGAGGTGCCGTCCGTTCGGCACTAGGATCTCCGGTGATTTGGATCACGACGAGTACGACTCCTTCAACCCCGTTCTCTTGAACGCTTCCGCTTAGCGATCTACAAGGGTGTGTAGATGCACTCTCCTTCCCCTCGTTGCTGGTTTCTCCATAGATAGATCTTGGTGACACGTAGGAAAATTTTGAATTTCTGCTACGTTCTCCAACACGGCTATGCCGAACAGCACCATGCACATCCAGAATTACAGGCATGTGATCAGAATGTTCCGGGCACCCATTCTGTACCTTGTAACATGGAAATCTCATACACCAAGGCACATTTGCCACAACTCTATCAAGGCGTTCACGAATATACCTATCCAAACGGTAATTATTATTATCCCAAGTAAAAACATCCCTCTCAAATCTGAGGTCATTCAAATTACAGAAATTTAAAGCATCACGGAATCGATCCATGCAAACTTGCGCTCTGGGCACAACACCTTGCCTCTTGAAGTTGTAGAGGATCTCATTGAAATCACCCATACACACCCACAGTAGCTTTTCTTGATGATGTAAAGTGTGAAGCAACCACCATCTATCCTCCTTGTGCTCCATTCTTGGCTCCCCATAGATACTTGTTAATCTCCATCTGTAACCATCCTCCTCCCCAGTCGTCACATCCGTGTGCATCCTTCCTAGCCAACACAGACTCAAATTGACCTCCCTCTTCTAGAGCATTGCCAGCCCTCCAGTCTTACCCTCACAAGCTTTATAGACAAGATGTGGCATCCCCAGCGTGTGTCGGAGCTTCTCCACTTTATTTTTATTCATCCTAGTTTCACAAAGAAAAAGAACATCGAGATCTTCCTTCTTCTGGAGCTCCAAAAGCCCTCGAACTACCGACCTGTTCCCGAGCCCCCAGCCGGTCCAAGCTACTATTCTCATTTGTCCTCCCGGAGCTATACCTGCAGCCCCGTTTCCACACTATTTGTACTCTTGGTACCCTCTACAACAGCATGTTTAACTTCTGCTTTTACTATCTCCCTCTTCCTCTGTATCCATCTCTACCACCCCACGCTTCCTTCCACCATTAGCTCCTTCCCCTACTGTCACAACCTGCACTTGATTGCTCTCATCCCAGACCCTCCTTACCTTCTGGCCGTTTTGACTAGCCCCTGTGATTGCCTGTTTCTCGCACTCATCTTGCACAACCTTGTTGGTTTCCCGATCAACGTGCATTGGGGTGTTTGCTACTTCTTGAGCTTGCGTTGGTTCTTCCCTTGAAGAGGAAAGGGTGATGCAGGAAAGTAGAGATAAGAATTTTCCTCAGTTAAGAACCAAGGTATCAATCCAGTAGGAGGAATAGACAAGTCCCCAATGATTGCACCTACAGAAACAAACAAATACTTGCACCCAACGTGAAAAAGGGGTTGTCAATCCCTTCACGGTTAGTTGCAAGGATGAGATCTAATAGAGACATGTATAAAATATAAGTAAAAGTTGAAAATAAAGTAAAGGTATTGCAGCAAGGTATTTTTTTGTGTTTTTGGGTTTTATAGATATGAAAATAATATGATAAAAATATATCCGGGGGCTATAGTTTTCATTTGAGGTTTCTCTCTTGAAAGAATCATACAGTGGGTAAATAATTACTGTCGAGCAATTGATAGAAAAGCGCAATGTTATGACGATATCCAAGGCAATGATCATGAATATATGCATCACATTCGTGTCAAGTAGACCGACTTCTGCCTGCATCTACTACTATTACTCCACACATCGACCGCTATACAGCATGCATCTAGTGTATTAAGTTAACAAGAATGGAGTAACGCCTTAAGCAAGATGACATGATGTAGAGGGATAGATCCAATAAATATGAATAAACCCCACCTTTTTATCCTTAGTGGCAACAATACAAATACGTGTCATGTCCCCTTCTGTCACTGGGTATGAGCACCACAAGAATGAACCCACTACAAAGCACCTCTCCCATTTAAAGAAAAATCAATATAGTTGGCCAAACCAAATCAATAGATCGGATAGAAATACAAAGCTATCTTAATCATGCATACACGAGTTCAGAAAAGACTCAAATAATATTCATAGATAATCTAATCATAAATCCACCATTCATCCGATCTCAAAAAACGCACCGCAAAAGATGATTACATCGAATAGATCTCCAAGAATATCGAGGTGAACATTGTATTGAAAATCAAAGAGAGAGAATAAGCCATCTAGCTACTAGCTATGGACCCGTTGGTCTGTGGTAAACTACTCACACATCATCGGAAGGGCAGCAAGGTTGATGTATGATGACCTAGAAGTATAGGGGATCAATCGTAGTCCTTTCGATTGGTAAGAGTGTCAAACCCAACGAGGAGCAAAAGGAAATGACAACCGGTTTTCAGCAAGGTAATTTCTGCAAGCACTGAAATTGTCGGTAACAGGTAGTTTGATAGAAAATAATTTGTAACAAGTGACAAGTAGCAATAGTAACAATAGGTTCAAAATGGTATCCCAATCGTTTTTGTAGCAAAGGACAGCCTGGAACGGTCTCTTATAATAAGCAAAGCATTCTTGAGGACACACGGGAACTTCATCTAGTCACTTTCATCATGTTGGTTTGATTCGCGTACGCTACTTTGATAATTTGATATGTGGGTGGACCGGTTCTTGGGTGCTGTTCTTACTTGAAAAAGCCTCCCACTTATGACTAACCCCCTGACAAGCATCCGCAACTACAAAATAAGAATTAAGATAACATCTAACCATAGCATTAAACATATGGATCCAAATCAGTCCCTTATGAAGTAGCACATAAACTAGGGTTTAAGTTTCTGTCACTCTAGCAACCCATCATCTAATAACTACTCCACAATGCATTCCCTTAGGCCCAAAGATGGTGAAGTGTCATGTAGTAGACGTTCCCATAACACCACTAAGGGAATCACAACATACATATCATCAAAATATCGAACGAATATCAAATTCACATGAATACTTGCAATATGACTTCCCCTGTGGCCTCAAGAATAAGGGAAACTACTCACAAATAATATTCATGCTCAAGATCAGAGGAGTAATAAATATCATAATGGATCTGAACATATAATATTCCACCAAATAAATCATCTAGCGTCAACTACAAGAACACTACTAGTCACCGACAGGTACCAATCTGTGCTTTTGATACAAAGATTGAACACAAGAGATGAACTAGGGTTTGAAATGTGATGGTGTTGTTGAAGATGTTGATGAATATTATCCTCCCCAAGATGAGAGAGTTGTTGGTGATGATGATTGATTTGATTTCCCCCTCCCGGAGGAAAGTTCCCCCGACAGAATCGCTCTACCGGAGGGCAAAAGTGCTCCTGCCGAAGTTCCGCCTCGAGATGGCGGCGCTCCGTCCCGAAAGTCCTCACTAGTAGAAAACGGCCAATTTGTCCCGATTCCAGAGGCCCTTTAGCCCCGGTTCTGGAACCGGGACTAAAGGGTCGGGCCTAGCCCAAACCTTTAGTCCTGGTTCGCTTATGAACCGGGACAGAAGGGGCTGCACATGGCCGCTGTGGGGTGCCCAGGCAGGAGGACCTTCAGTCCCGGTTGGTAACACCAACCGGGACCAAAAGGCATCCATGCGTCAGCAGCTGGCAGGAGCTGGGGTTTTTGTTTTTTTAGGGGGGGGGGGGGTTAGGGGTTTTTGGAGTGTTAATTTAGGGGTTTCATATATTGTGTTAGCTAGCTAATAGAGAGAAGTGTCCTCTCTTTCTCCGTGCTTGGTTAATGCTAGCTACTATATACATATAGAGAGAACTCGACACGCTATCTATAAGCAAATGAAGGAACCATTAATTACACAAGATCGTCATGAACATATACAGAGAGGAGTGACCTTTCTTTCTCTGAGAGATTGGTCGAACAACAAGTTTTCGTATATCTATCCGACGCTACTAGCTACACATATAAAGTATAAGATCTCTTACAATCCCTAACATCTCATGTCTATACCAATTTCCACATGGTATTCTCCGGCTTTATCTATGACGTGCTCAAGAAAGAATCCCGCCAATTCCTCTTGAATTGCTCGTATGCGATCATGTGGTAGGAGTTCATCCCGCTGCCAGACCTAATTTAAAGAAGGGGGTGAATACATATATATGAATGAAACTCAACACAAATGATGGTAATAAAATAAAATTGTGAACATTATTCTTTACGTACTTGATATTGTTTTTAAGAGTAGCCCCGCAGAGAGGTCGCGTTGTAGATGAACTCGCAAACATAGTATCCACAAAAATTATTCCCGCCTTCCTACCACAAGCACTTTACGAGAAATAGAGTTCAATCAAACTGATAATCAAGCATGATAAATGGTATTGATGAAACTAGAATCAATGGGAGATGCACGGAACTAGGTAGTAGTACTTACTTTCGTGTGTGTAAATCGCAGCTCCCTCGGAAGTCCCAAAACAATTACTGTGAACTCTTTCCAACCCCTGCCAAACAAAGAAAATAATTACTTGATATCCAGAAATGAACAAAGTTGCCAATATGGTGCGATAATGATCGATTGAACTTACTTCTGGAGCATTTCAGTCATGTCTGCATACTCCTGGGGATCTTTTCGTCTCGAGTCTAAGATGGTTGCTACTCCCAGTCAAGCTTAATCTCTTGGAGAATAAAGTGTAACCTGCGCACGCATGCATAACTCATCAGTTACATTACTATAACCTCGAGTAATAAGGGAAACCGCATATGCACAAGACAGTAGCACTCACTTGAAGTTGTAAGGAAAGAGTATTTTATCTTTGCTTTGATTTTTAAGAAATGATTGTAGCAAGTTGTCCTCGATTCTGTGTGATTCTTTTGAACCGTTCATTCATGTATGATATTTGGGTTAATGAACCCAATGTCATAGATTTGTGCTTTTCTGCATTCGACGATCTTCAATCTACATAATATAGTGAGGATATTTATATATACACATGCAATGAAAGAGCTGAGCTATATACAGAGACTTAATTACAGAAATAGTACTTACACACAGTAGCAAGTCACAAGTGTTTTGTCGAGGGCCTTTTGATTGTAAAACTGAAATAACTCATCAAATTCAACAGACAACAGATCCATTCCAACGAGGTCGTGCTTCTCTTTAATTCTCAGCGTCAAAGTATCCTTCCCAGACCTGCTGTAGGTTTTCATGTACCATTCATGGAATCTACACATCATCTTTGTTTGAGGAGGATGATCAGGTTTAACGAGAGTCTACTAATACGTCTCCAACGTATCTACTTTTCCAAACACTTTTGCCCTTGTTTTGGACTCTAACTTGCATGATTTGAATGAAACTAACCCGGACTGACGCTGTTTTCAGCAGAACTGCCATGATGTTGTTTTATGTGTAGAAAAGAGAAGTTCTCGGAATGTCCTGGAAATCCACGGAGGCACTTTTCAGAATTAATAAGAATTTTTGGCGAAAGAGTCAAGGCCAGGGG
Organism: Triticum dicoccoides; assembly: GCF_002162155.2. Taxonomy (NCBI): domain Eukaryota; kingdom Viridiplantae; phylum Streptophyta; class Magnoliopsida; order Poales; family Poaceae; genus Triticum; species Triticum dicoccoides. The sequence continues at coordinate 713,632,244 of NC_041391.1, forward strand.
GCCCACGGGCTGTCCACGAGACAGGGGGCGCCCCCCCCCTAGGGCGCGCCCTCCTATCTCGTGGGCCCCCTGGACCTCCTCTGACCTCAACTCCAACTCCATATATACCGTCTCGGGGATAAAAAAATCGAGGAGAAAGTTTCATCGCATTTCACGACACGGAGCTGCCACCAAGCCCTAATCCCTCTCAGGAGGGCTAATCTGGAGTCCGTTCGGGGCTCCGGAGAGGGGGATTCATCACCGTCGTCATCATCAACCATCCTCCATCACCAATTTCATGATGCTCACCGCTGTGCGTGAGTAATTCCATCGTAGGCTTGCTGGACGGTGATGGGTTGGATGAGATTTACCATGTAATCAAGTTAGTTTTGTTAGGGTTTGATCCCTAGTATCCACTATGTTTTGAGATTGATGTTGCTATGACTTTGCTATGCTTAATGCTTGTCACTAGGGCCCGAGTGCCATGATTTCAGATCTGAACCTATTATGTTTTCATGAATATATGTGTGTTCTTGATCCTATCTTGCAAGTCTATAGTCACCTATTATGTCTTATGATTCGACAACCCCGAAGTGACAATAATCGGGATACTTCTCGGTGATGACCGTAGTTTGAGGAGTTCATGTATTCACTATGTGTTAATGCTTTGGTACGGTTCTCTATTAAAAGGAGGCCTTAATATCCCTTAGTTTCCACTAGGACCCCGCTGCCACGGGAGGGTAGAACAAAAGATGTCATGCAAGTTCTTTTCCATAAGCACGTATGACTATTTACGAAATACATGCCTACATTACATTGATGAATTGGAGCTAGTTCTATATCACCCTATGTTATAACTATTGCATGAGGAATCGCATCCGGCATAATTATCCATCACTGATCCATTGCCTATGAGCTTTTCACATATTGTTCTTCGCTTATTTACTTTTCCGTTGCTACTGTTACAACTACTACAAAAACCCAAAAACATTTACCTTTTCTGTTGCTACTGTTACCATTACTATCATACCACTTTTGCTACTAAATACTTTGCTGCAGATACTAAGTTATCCAGGTGTGGTTGAATTCACAACTCAACTGCTAATACTCAAGAATATTCTTTGGCTCCCTTGTGTCGAATCAATAAATTTGGGTTGTACTTCACCCTCGAAAGCTGTTGCGATCCCCTACACTTATGGGTTATCAAGACTAATTTCTGGCACCGTTGCCGGGGAGCATAGCTCTATTCTCCGAGTCACTTGGGATTTATATCTGTTGATCACTATGAAGAACTTGAAAGATGATCGAACTACTATTTTGCCCTCAACTACGAGGGGAGGTAAGGAACTGCCATCTAGCCTTGCACTAGATTCTCCTTCCGTTATTAGTAAGCTTGCGACACCTAAACCTACTACTGCTATGAATTCTGATATGTCGCATGTTATTGATGATGCCACTTCTGCTATGCATGATGAAACCACTTTTGTGCGTGATACTACTTTGCCATTAGGTGAATTTCTTGATGAACAACTTGCTAGATTTAGGGGGAATGAAATTACTGAAGATCCTATTACTGATGATAGTGATGATGAAGGTCCCCCCAATGATTATGTTTTACTTGTTGTTCCTAAGGGTTATGTTATGAATGAAAAAGATGCTATGGAAATTCTTGCTTGCAACGATAGAAATGATCTTAAGAAATTATTAGCTAAATGGAAGCAGCAGTCTCTTAATGCTAGAATGAAACCCGATCCTGCTTTTGCTACTTCACCTATCTGTGTTACTGATAAGGATTATGAATTCTCTGTTGATCCTGATATTATTACTTTAGTTGAATCTGATCCTTTTTATGGCCTTGAATCTGAAACTGTTGTGGCACATCTTACCAAGTTGAATGATATAGCCACCCTATTTACTCATGATGAGAAGTATCGCTATTTATATATCCTTAAGATATTTCCATTCTCATTAAAGGGCGATGCTAAGACTTGGTATAATTCTCTTGCTCCTGGTTTTGTGCGTAGTCCCCAGGATATGATTTATTACTTCTCTGCTAAATATTTCCCTGCTCATAAGAAACAAGCTACTTTGCGGGAAATATATAATTTTGTGCAAATCAAAGGAGAGAGTCTCCCACAAGCTTGGGGGAGGATTCTCCGGTTATTTAATGCTTTGCCTGATCATCCTCTTAAGAAAAATGAAATACTTGATATCTTTTATAATGGACTAACCGATGCTTCCAAGGACTACTTGGATAGTTGTGCTAGTTGTGTTTTTAGGGAAAGAACAGTCGACAAAGCTGAAATACTATTGAATAATATGTTGGCTAATGAAAATAATTGGACTCTTCCCGAGCCATTTCTTGAAGTAATTCATGAACCAATTGAGCCAACTCCTGAGCCTATTCCTAAACCCACTCCGAAGAAGAGAGGTGTTTTATTTCTCAGTCCTGAAGATATGCAAGAGGCAAAGAAATCAATGAAAGAAAAAGGTATTAAAGCTGAAGATGTTAAGAATTTACCTCCTATTGAAGAAATACATGGTCTGAATATACCGCCTGAAGAACTACATTGTCTTGATAACCCGACACGGGTAGTGAAGGTAAATTCTCTCTATAGATACGATAAAGTTGAAATACCCTCTACTAAATTTCATAGCCCATGCTTAGATCAGTTTGATGACTTTATGGCTAGACAAGAAAGTTTTAATGCTTATGTTGGTAGAGAGTTAAAGAATAATGCTTTCGAGATAGGACGCGTAGGTGATAATCTAGCTAGAGTTAAAGATGAACTTCACCGCGTTAGCAAATATGCTTCAATGGTTGCTACTCAAGCTGAGCAAGTACTCAAAGCTCAAAATGATTTGCTCGATGAATTGAATAATAGAAATGACTTTGTTGTTAGAGTGGCTACTAGAACTGGTAGAATGACTCAGGAACCTTTGTATCCTGAAGGCCACCCTAAGAGAATCGAGCAAGATTCTCAGAGAAATAATTTAGAGGCACCTAATTCTTCTAAAAATAAGAAAAAGAAAGACGATAGAACCTTGCATGCTTCTAATGAACCTACTGTAGACACACCTGAGAATCCAAATGATATTTCTATTTCTGATGCTGAAACACAATCAGGTGATGAACATGAACCCAGTGATAATGTTAATGATATTGTTCAAGTTGATGCTCAACCTAGCAAAGATAATGGTGTAGAGATTGAACCTGCTATTGATCTTGATAACCCACAATCAAAGAATCAATGTTATGATAAGAAAGATTTTGTTGCTAGGAAGCACGGTAAAGAAAGAGAACCATGGGTTCAGAAACCCATGCCCTTGTTGGGGAACGTAGCAGAAATTCAAAATTTTCCTACGTGTCACCAAGATCTATCTATGGAGAAACCAGCAACGAGGGGAAGGAGAGTGCATCTACATACCCTTGTAGATCGCTAAGCGGAAGCGTTCAAGAGAACGGGGTTGAAGGAGTCGTACTCATCGTGATCCAAATCACCAGAGATCCTAGTGCCGAACGGACGGCACCTCCGCGTTCAACACACGTACAGCCCGGTGACGTCTCCCATGCCTTGATCCAGCAAGGAGAGAGGGAGAGGTTGAGGAAGACTCCATCCAGCAGCAGCACAACGGCGTGGTGGTGGTGGAGGAGCGTGGTGATCCAGCAGGGCTTTGCCAAGCACCGCGGGAGAGGAGAAGGGAGAGAGGTAGGGCTGCGCCTGGGAGAGGAGAAAACTCATGTGTTGGCAGCCCTCAAGACCTCAAGTATATAGAGGGGGAGAGGGGGGGATGCGCCCCCACCTAGGGTTCCACCCCTAGGGGCGGCGGCCAGCCCAAAACCCATCTAGGGTGGCGGCCAAGGGAGGGGAGAGGGGAAACTTGCCCCCCAAGTTAGGTGGAAGCACCCCCTCCCCAAACCCTAGGTGCCTTGGGCCCTTGTGGGGGGGGGGCGCACCAGCCCACCTGGGGCTGGTCCCCTCCCACACTTGGCCCATACAGCCCTCCGGGGCCGGTGGCCCCACTTGGTGGACCCCCGGGACCATCCCGGTGGTCCCGGTGCGTTACCGATAAAACCTGAAACTTTTCCGGTGACCAAAACAGGACTTCCCATATATAAATCTTTACCTCCGGACCATTCCGGAACTCCTCGTGACGTCCGGGATCTCATCCGGGACTCCGAATAACATTCGGTAACCACATACAAACTTCCTTTATAACCCTAGCGTCATCGAACCTTAAGTGTGTAGACCCTACGGGTTCGGGAACCATGCAGACATGACCGAGACGTTCTCCGGTCAATAACCAACAGCGGGATCTGGATACCCATGTTGGTTCCCACATATTCCACGATGATCTCATCGGATGAACCACGATGTCAAGGACTCAATCGATCCCGTATACAATTCCCTTTGTCTAGCGGTATTGTACTTGCCCGAGATTCGATCGTCGGCATACCGATACCTTGTTCAATCTCGTTACCGGCAAGTCTCTTTACTCATTCCGTAACACATCATCCCGTGATCAACCCCTTGGTCACATTGTGCACATTATGATGATGTCCTACCGAGTGGGCCCAAATATACCTCTCCATCACACGGAGTGACAAATCCCAGTCTCGATTCGTGCCAACCCAACAGACACTTTCGGAGATACCTGTAATGCACCTTTATAGCCACCCAGTTACGTTGTGACGTTTGGTACACCCAAAGCATTCCTACGGTATCCGGGAGTTGCACAATCTCATGGTCTAAGGAAAAGATACTTGACATTAGAAAAGCTTAGGACTGGGTCTTGTCCATAACATCATTCTCCTAATGATGTGATCCCGTTATTAATGACATCCAATGTCCATGGTCAGGAAACCGTAACCATCTATTGATCAACGAGCTAGTCAACTAGAGGCTTACTAAGGACGTGGTGTTGTCTATGTACCCACACATGTATCTGAGTTTCCTATCAATACAATTATAGCATGGATAATAAACGATTATCATGAACAAGGAAATATAATAATAACTAATTTATTATTGCCTCTAGGGCATATTTCCAACAGTCTCCCACTTGCACTAGAGTCAATAATCTAGTTCACATCGCCATGTGATTAACACTCACAGGTCACATCGCCATGTGACCAACATCCAAAGAGTTTACTAGTGTCATTAAACTAGTTCACATCATCATGTGATTAAGACTCAATGAGTTCTGGGGTTTGATCATGTTTTGTTTGTGAGAGAGGTTTTAGTCAATGGGTCTGCAACATTCAGATCCGTCTGTACTTCGCAATTCTCTATGTCATATTGTAAATGCTACTTCCACGCTCCACTTGGAGCTATTCCAAATGGTTGTTCCACTATACGTATCCGGTTTGCTACTCAGAGTCACTCGGATAGGTGTTAAAGCTTGCATCGACGTAACCCTTTATGTCGGACTCTTTATCACCTCCATAATCGAGAAACATATCCTTATTCCTCTAAGGATAACTTTGACCGCTATCTAGTGATCCACTCCTTGATCACCTTTGTACCCTATTGCCAGACAAGCGGCAAGGCACACATCAGGTGCGGTACTTAGCATGGCATACTGTAGAGCCTACGTCTAAAGCATAGGGGACGACCTTCGTCCTTTCTCTCTTTTCTACCGTGGTCGAGCTTTAAGTCTTAACTTCGTAACTTACTACTCAGGCAAGAACTCCTTCTTTGACCCATCCATCTTGAACACCTTCAAGATCATGTCAAGGTATGTGCTCATTTGAAAGTACCATTAAGCGTTTTTGATCTATCCTCATAGATCTTGATGCTCAATGTTCAAGTAGCTTAATCCAGGTTTTCCTTTGAAAAACACTTTTCAAACAACCCTATATGCTTTCTAGAAATTCTACATCATTTCTGATCAAAAATATGTCAACAACATATACTTATCAGAAATTCTATAGTGCTCCCACTCACTTCTTTGGAAATACAAGTTTCTCATAAACTTTGTATAAACCTAAAATCTTTGATCATCTTATCAAAGTGCATATTCCAACTCCGAGATGCTTACTCCAGTCCTTAGAAGGATCGCTAGAGCCAGTATACCTTTTAGCATCCTTAGGATCGACAAAACTTTTCTGATTGTATCACATACAACCTTTCCTTACGAAAACTGGTAAGGAAACTCGTTTTGACATCCATCTGCCAGATTTCATAAATGCAGCTTGTGCTAACATGATTCCGACGGACTTAAGCATCGCTACGGATGAAAAAATCTCATTGTAGTCAACTCCTTGAACTTGTGAAAAAACTCTTCATCACAAGTCGAGCTTCATAGATGGTGACATTACCATCCACGTCCGTCTTCTTCTTAAAGATCCATTTGTTTCAATGGCGTGCCGATCATCGGGCAAGTCCACCAAAGTCCATGCTTTGTTCTGATACATGGATCCTATCTCGGATTTCATGGATTTTAACCATTTTTCGGAATTTGGGCCCACCATTGCTTCTCCATCGCTCGTAGGTTCATTGTTGTCCAGCAACATGACCTTCAAGACAGGATTACTGTACTGCTCTGAAGTAGTACGTATCCTTGTCACCCTACGAGGTACAGTAGTGACTTGATCTGAAACTTCATGATCACTATCATAAGCTTCCACTTCAATTGGTGTAGGTGCCACAGGGACAACTTCCTGTGCCCTGCTACACACTGGTTGCAGTGATGGTCCAATAACCTCATCAAGTCTCCACCATCCTCCCACTCAACTTTTCGAGACAAACTTTTCTCGAGAAAGGACCCGATTCAAGAAACAATCCCTATTGCTTTCGGATCTGAATTAGGAGGTATACCCAACTGTTTTGGGTGTCCTATGAAGATGCATTTTATCCGCTTTGGGTTCGAGCTTATCAACCTAAAACTTTTTCACATAAGCGTCGCAGCCCCAAACTTTTAAGAAACGACAATTTAGGTTTCTCCAAACCATAGTTCAAACGGTGTCGTCTCAACGGAATTACGTGGTACCCTATTAAAGTGAGTGCGGTTGTCTCTAATGCCTAACCCATGAACGATAATGGTAATTCGATAAGAGAGATCATGGTACGCACCATATCCAATAGGGTGCAACTATGATGTTCGGACACACCATCACACTATGGTGTTCCAGGCGGTATTAATTGTGAAACAATTTCCACAATGTCTTAATTTCGTGCCAAAGCTCGTAACTCAGATATTCATCTCTATGATCATATCATAGACATTTTATCCTCTTGTCACAATGATCTTCTTCTTCACTCTGAAATTACTTGAACCATTCAATAATTCAGACTTGTGTTTCATCAAGTAAATATACTCAACATCTACTCGAATCATCTGTGAAGTAAGAACATAACAATATTCACTGCATGCCTCGGCACTAATTGGACTGCACACATCAAAATGTGTTACTTCCAACAAGTTGCTATCTTGTTCCATCTTACTGAAACCGTGGCTTTTCAGTCATCTTGCCCATGTGGTATGATTTGCATATCTCAAGTGATTCAAAATCAAGTGAGTCCAAACGATCCATCTGCATGGAGTTTCTTCATGCGTATACACCAATAGACATGGTTCGCATGTCTCAAACTTTTCAAAAACGAGTGAGTCCAAAGATCCATCAACATGGAGCTTCTTCATGCGTTTTATACCAATATGACTTACATGGCAGTGCCACAAGTAAGTGGTACTATCATTACTATCTTATATCTTTTGGCATGAAAATGTGTATCACTACGATCGAGATTCAATAAACCATTCCTTTAGGTGCAAGACCATTGAAGGTATTATTCAAATAAATAGAGTAACCATTATTCTCCTTAAATGAATAACCGTATTGCGATAGACATAGTCCAATTATGTCTATGTTCAATGCAAACACCAAATGACAATTATTCAGGTTTAATACTAATCTTGATGGTAGAGGGAGCGTGCGATGTTTGATCACATCAAACTTGGAAACACTTCCAACACATATCGTCAGCTCACCTTTAGCTAGTCTCCGTTTATTCCGTAGCTCTTTTATTTCGAGTTACTAACACTTAGCAACTGAACCGGTATCTTAACACCCTGGTGCTACTAGGAGTACTAGTAAAGTACACATTAACATAATGTATATCCAATATACTTCTATCGACTTTGCCAGCCTTCTCATCTACCAAGTATCTAGGGTAATTTTGCTCCAGTGGTTGTTCCCCTTATTACAGAAGCACTTAGTCTCGGGTTTGGGTTTAACCTTGGGTTTCTTCACTAGAGCAACAGCTGATTTGCCGTTTCATGAAGTATCCCTTCTTGCCCTTGCCCTTCTTGAAACTAGTGGTTTCACCAACCATCAACAATTGATGCTCCTTCTTGATTTCTACTTTCGCGGTGTCAAACATCGTGAATAGCTCAAGGATCATCATATCTATCCCTGATATGTTATAGTTCATCACAAAGCTCTAGCAGCTTGGTGGCAATGACTTTGGAGAAACATCACTATCTCATATGGAAGATCAACTCCCACTCGATTCAAGTGATTGTTGTACTCAGACAATCTGAGCACAAGCTCAACGATTGAGCTTTTCTCCCTTAGTTTGCAGGTTAAGAAAATCGTCGGAGGTCTTATACATCTTGACGTGGACACGAGCCTGAAATCCCAATTTCAGCCCTCGAAAACATCTCATATGTTCCGCGACATTTCGAAAAACGTCTTTGGTGCCACAACTCTAAACCGTTTAACTGAACTATCACGTAGTTATCAAAACGTGTATGTCCGATGTTCGCAACATACACAAACGATGTTTGGGGTTCAGCATACTGAGCGGTGCATTAAGGACATAAGCTTTCTACTGTCCGCATAATCGCTACTGTCAACTTTCAACTATATTTTCTCTAGGAACATATCTAAACAGTGGAACTAAAGGGAGAGCCTACGACATAATCTGCAAAGATCTTTTGACTATGTTCAGGATAATTAAGTTCATCTTATGAACTCCCACTCAGATAGACATCCCTCTGGTCATCTAAGTGATTACATGATCCGAGTCAACTAGGTCGTGTCCGATCATCACGTGAGACGGACTAGTCATCATCGGTGAACATCTTCATGTTCATCGTATCTACTATACGACTCATGCTCGACCTTTCGGTCTCCGTGTTCCGAGGCCATGTCTGTACATGCTAGGCTTGTCAAGTTAACCCTAAGTGTATTGCATGTGTAAATCTGTCTTACACCCATTGTATGTTAACGTAAGGATCTATCACACCCGATCATCACGTGGTGCTTCGAAGCGACGAACTTTAGCAATGGTGCACAGTTAGGGGAGAACACTTCTTGAAATTGGTGTAAGGGATCATCTTATTTACTACCGTCGTTCTAAGTAAACAAGATGCATAAACATAATAAACATCACATGCAATTATATAGTAGTGACATGATATGGCCAATATCATATAGCTCCATTGATCTCCATCTTCGGGGCTCCATGATCATCATCGTCACCGGCATGACACCATGATCTCCATCATCGTGTCTTCATGAAGTTGTCACGCCAACAACTACTTCTACTTCTATGGCTAACGCGTTTAGCAATAAAGTAAAGTAATTTACATGGCGTTCTTCAATGACACGCAGGTCATACAATAAATAAAGACAACTCCTATGGCTCCTGCCGGTTGTCATACTCATCGACATGCAAGTCGTGATTCCTATTACAAGAACATGATCAATCTCATACATCACATATCATTCATCACATTATTCTTGGCCATATCACATCACATAGCATACCCTGCAAAAATAAGTTAGACGTCCTCTAATTGTTGTTTGCATTTTTTACGTGGCTGCTATGGGTTTCTAGCAAGAACGTTTCTTACCTACGCAAAACCACAACGTGATATGCCAATTGCTATTTACCCTTCATAAGGACCCTTTTCATCGAATCTGTTCCGACTAAAGTGGGAGAGACTGGCACCCGCTAGCCACCTTATGCACCAAGTGCATGTCAGTCGGTGGAACCTGTCTCACGTAAGAGTACGTGTAAGGTCGGTCCGGGCCGCTTCATCCCACAATACCGTCGAAACAAGATTGGACTAGTAACGGTAAGCATATTGAACAAAATCAACGCCCACAACTACTTTGTGTTCTACTCGTGCAAAGAATCTATGCAATAGACCTAGCTCATGATGCCACTGTTGGGGAACATAGCAGAAATTCAAAATTTTCCTACGTGTCACCAAGATCTATATATGGTGAAACCAGCAACGAGGGGAAGGAGAGTGCATCTACATACCCTTGTAGATCGCTAAGCGGAAGCGTTCAAGAGAACGGGGTTGAAGGAGTCGTACTCATCGTGATCCAAATCACCGGAGATCCTAGTGCCGAACGGGCGGCACCTCCGCGTTCAACACACGTACAGCCCGGTGATGTCTCCCACGCCTTGATCCAGCAAGGAGAGAGGGAGAGGTTGAGGAAGACTCCATCCAGAAGCAGCACAACGGCGTGGTGGTGGTGGAGGAGCGTGGTGATCCAGCAGGGCTTCGCCAAGCACCGCGGGAGAGGAGAAGGGAGAGAGGTAGGGCTGCGCCTGGGAGAGGAGAAAACTCATGTGTTGGCAGCCCTCAAGACCTCAAGTATATATAGGGGGAGAGGGGGGGGGCTGCGCCCCCACCTAGGGTTCCACCCCTAGGGGCGGTGGCCAGCCCAAAACCCATCTAGGGTGGCGGCCAAGGGAGGGGAGAGGGGAAACTTGCCCCCCAAGTTAGGTGGAAGCACCCCCTCCCCAAACCCTAGGCGCCTTGGGCCCTTGTGGGGGGGCGCACCAGCCCACCTGGGGCTGGTCCCCTCCCACACTTGGCCCATGCAGCCCTCCGGGGCCGGTGGTCCCACTTGGTGGACCCCCGGGACCCTCCCGGTGGTCCCGGTGCGTTACCGATAAAACCCGAAACTTTTCCGGTGACCAAAACAGGACTTCCCATATATAAATCTTTACCTCCGAACCATTCCGAAACTCCTCATGACGTCCGGGATCTCATCCGGGACTCCGAACAACATTCGGTAACCACATACAAACTTCCTTTATAACCCTAGCGTCATCAAACCTTAAGTGTGTAGACCCTACGGGTTCGGGAACCATGCAGACATGACCGAGACGTTCTCCGGTCAATAACCAACAGCGGGATATGGATACCCATGTTGGCTCCCACATGTTCCACGATGATCTCATCGGATGAACCACGATGTCAAGGACTCGATCGATCCCGTATTCAATTCCCTTTGTCTAATGGTATTGTACTTGCCCGAGATTCGATCCTCGCTATACCGATACCTTGTTCAATCTCGTTACCGGCAAGTCTCTTTACTCGTTCCGTAACACATCATCCCGTGATCAACCCCTTGGTCACATTGTGCACATTATGATGATGTCCTACCGAGTGGGCCCAGAGATACCTCTCCGTTTACACGGAGTGACAAATCCCAGTCTCGATTCGTGCCAACCCAACAGACACTTTCGGAGATACCTGTAATGCACCTTTATAGCCACCCAGTTACGTTGTGACGTTTGGTACACCCAAAGCATTCCTACGGTATCCAGGAGTTGCACAATCTCATGGTCTAAGGAAAAGATACTTGACATTAGAAAAGCTTTAGCATACGAACTACACGATCTTTGTGCTAGGCTTAGGATTGGGTCTTGTCCATCACATCATTCTCCTAATGATGTGATCCCGTTATCAATGACATCCAATGTCCATGGTCAGGAAACCGTAACCATCTATTGATCAATGAGCTAGTCAACTAGAGGCTTACTAGGGACGTGGTGTTGTCTATGTACCCACACATGTATCTGAGTTTCCTATCAATACAATTATAGCATGGATAATAAACGATTATTGTGAACAAGGAAATATAATAATAACTAATTTATTATTGCCTCTAGGGCATATTTCCAACAGCCCTTTCCTCCTAAACCATCCAAGTCAAAGGATGATGAGGATTTTGAGTGCTTTACTGAAATGATTAGACCTATTTTCTTACGTATGCGCTTAACTGATATGCTTAAAGTAAATCCTTATGCTAAATATATGAAGGATATCATCACAAATAAAAGAAAGATACCGGAAGCTGAAATTTCCACCAAGCTTGCTAATTACACTTTTAAGGGTGGAATACCAAAGAAACTTGGAGATCTGGGTGTACCAACTATACCATGTTCCATTAAAAGAAACTATGTTAGAACTGCTTTATGTGATCTTGGAGTCAGTGTTAGTGTTATGCCTCTCTCTTTATATCGTAGACTTGAATTGAATAAGTTGACACCTACTAAAATATCTTTGCAAATGACTGTTAAATCAACTGCTATACCTGTCGATATTTGTGAGGATGTGCCTGTTGTGGTTGCAAATGTCACTATCTTAACGGACTTTGTTATTCTTGATATTCCCGAGGACGATAGTATGTCTATTATCCTTGGTAGACCTTTTCTTAATACTGCAGGGGCTGTTATTGATTGCAACAAAGGCAATGTCACTTTTCATGTTAATGGTAATGAGCATACAGTACACTTTCTGAGGAAACAATCTCAAGTTCATAGTATCAATTCTATTGAAAAAGTTCCAACTATCATTTTTGGAGGTTTTGAATTTCCTCTCCCTACTGTCAAGAAAAAGTATGATATTCTTATTGTTGGGGATTTTCATATCCCCGTTGAGGTAACTTAGTGTTATTCGAAATATCTCCGGTTCCGTGTTATTCGGAATGAGTTTGTTAACAAGACTTGATCAACCTTGTTAGTGGATTCATTTTGATGATCACGAGATGGATGAAACGAGAATGCACAACCTTCTGTACCCTCTTTTTACTTTCTGTTATTTAGAATAAATAAAGCAAAAATAGTATTATCTATCTGTTTTCTGATTTATCCGTGCATTAAAACATAGTCCGAAAATAAAAGTGCTCCAAATGCCCTGCAAATTTAGTATGATTTTTTCTGGAATATTTGAGGATTTTAGGCACTGAAAACACTGCAGGAGGGCCAAGCACCAGGCCACGAGAGAGGAAGGCGCCCCCCTGTAGGGCATGCCCCCTATCTCATGGCCCCCTGGTGGATCCCCTCCACTTATGCCAGCACCCAGACACTTCATCTTCTACCCAAAAAAATCCCCATCCAGCTCAAGCCCGAGTTCTAGCTCGTTTTTCTGCGATTTTTGATCTCTTAGCTCAAAGCTCCATTCGCAAAACTGCTTTGGGAGATTGTTGCTTGGTATGTGACTCCTCCGTTGGTCTAATTAGTTTTTGTTCTAGTTCTTTATTCTTTGCAAATTTTTGCTACTTAGGTGACCATGTTCTTGAGCTTGCATGTTAAATTTTTGAGGTCCCAAGCAATTCCAATGCATGATATAGGCTCTAGGCACTTGTAGGAGTAGTTGCTATCAATCTTGTTTAGTTTTATCCACTTTTATTTTGAAGTTACTAAAATTTCAGAAAATTTCAGAAAAAGAAATATGCTTAGAAGAATGTACCAAGGTGGTTCCTTGGCAAAGAAAGGGCCCAGGATTGCTATACGTGAACAAGATGTTAATTTGCCAAGGGACGCAAATGTACGGGCTTGCGAGTGGCCATCCGATGATTTTATGGTCGAAGCAGGCTTCAAGGAGGAATTTGACGCGTATGTGCGTAATGCCGAGCTGGAGGACTTCTTACAAGATAAGTGTCCTCAATACTATTCAATTGACTGATTCCTTTGTGCGGAGGTTTGAATAAATTTCTTCGCGCAATTCTCCTAGTGTTATGTTTAATATTTATGATACATCTTATACCATGGATTTAGAGGATTTTACAACTGCTTGCAAACTACCAAATCTGAAGTTAGAAATTTTCTTGCTAGTATTACTGTGGGAGAATCTAGGGACGTAACACAAGCTACCAGAGGGAGCATTCATTTTCCTGCTATACATTACTTTGCTCTCTTTATTGGTAGATGCATTAACGGTAAGGATGAAGTATGTCACATGTGTGCCCCTGATTTTGTGTCCTCAAGAGTGCTGTGTCAGGTTATAGAGGTTATAACTTGGGGGCAATAGTTGCACGTAGGTTGCATAATAATAATAATAGAAGGGGAGATTTCTTTGGAGGAATTTATGCAACCCGTGTGGCTAATTTTCTTAATATAGCTCCACGAGAGGGGGATATGATTGTACCTCCTGTTTATTTGGATAAAGAAGCTATGTTTGACCATCATTTTCTTGAGAGGAATGAACAATTCCTCCATTATCGACTAACCTATAACAGACGCAACGTCGTCCCTGTTACTCTTCCTGCTCCATACCTTTTTGATTATCAGACAAAAGGAAGATATGTTGTCACCAGGGAAGAAGCCACTGAATATGAGAGGGGAATGGAGGCAGCTCGCCAACACGCTGCTACTCAGGAGGCGGTTGCCTCTTCATCTTAGTACTACCCCAGTTTCACTTATGGATATCAGCCAGGCGGTCCTTGGTATTAGACCAACTTAGGCCAAAAGCCTAAGCTTGGGGGAGTATGTATTTCTCACCGACTTTACATTCATGTTCACACACTAGTCGTCGGTGCTCATACTCTTTCATTGTATTATCCTTGCTAGTTTAAATTTCTTTTTCTAGCTTTCTTCTTGTGTGTTTGTTAAACCTTAAGAAAAACCAAAAATATTAGTTAGTTTAATTTCCTTGCTTGTAGTAAAAATTAAAATGAAAACCCAAAAAGATTTCTCGTTCTTCTTTTACTTGTTGGGAGCTTTCCCGTGTAAATAGTTTTATTTTCTTTTCTTTCTTTTTGGGCTCGAGAAGACCATATTGAAAATGCTTAGTGGCTCTTATATGCATGGTTGATTATTTATATTTAGAGCCCATATTACTTGTCTTCTCTCTTGAGTTGAATGCTTGCAGATTCCAGCTTAGTCCAATGCACGTGCACTCTTATTATTATACACATCGTTCGGTCGTGCGAGTGAAAGGCAATAATGACGATATATGATGGACTTATTGGGATGAGAAAAGCTGGTATGAACTCGACCTCTCTTGTTTTTGTAAATATGATGATTCATCGTTCCTGGGTCAGCTATTATGAAGTAAACATATTTGCAATGACATTTAGAGATTATAGTTGCTTGTGCCATGCTTGATTAGCTATGAGTTATAATGGTTTACCTTGCGTTCCAACATGCTATTAGAATGATTATGATGCGGTATGATGGGATGGTATCCTCCTTTGAATGTATTAAGTGACTCGACTTGGCACATGTTCACACATGTAGTTGAATAAAATCAACATAGCCTTCACGATATTTATGTTCATGGTGGATTATATCCTACTCATGCTTGTATTTGGTGTGAATTAATTTTAATGCATGTTGATGACTGTTGTCGCTCTCTCAGTTGTCGCTTCCCAATATTTTGCTAGCCTTCACGTGTACTAAGCGGGAATACTGCTTGTGCATCCAAACTCCATAAACCCCAAAGTTGTTCCATATGAGTCCACTATACCTTCCTATATGCCGTATCTACCTGTCGTTCCAAGTAAATTTGTATGTGCCAAACTCCAAACCTTCAAATGAAATTATGTTTTGTATGCTCGAGCAGCTCATGTTACAACTAGGGCTGCCTATATCTTCCATGCTAGGTGGGTTATTCTCACAAGGAGTGGACTCCGCTCCTCATTCACGAGAAAGGGCCGGTAACCAGGATGCCCAGTCCCATGATCCAAAAAGATCAAAGCAAATCAAAATAATTAAACAAAACTCCCACAGGGCTGTTGTATGTTGGAGGCACTCGTTGTTTCAAGCAAGCCATGGATTGATGCTTGTTGGTGGTTGGGGGAGTATAAACCTTTACCATTCTATTTGGGAACTGCCTATAATGCATGTAGTATGGAAGATACAGCCATCTCATAGTTGTTGCGTTGGCATCGAAAGTATGCCGCTCAAAATGTTATTCAATCTCTATTTTAAAATCGAGCTCTGGCACCTCTACAAATCCCTGCTTCCTTCTGTGAAGGGCCTATCTATTTACTTTTTATGTTGAGTCATCATCATTCTTATTAAAAGCACCCGCTGGAGAGCACACTGTCATTTGCATTCATTATTATAGTTTATATTGGGTATGACTTGACTGGATCTCTTTTACCATGAATTATAATGTTTAGTCAGTCCTTGATCTTTAAAGGTGCTCTGCATTTATGTTTTGCGGTCTCAGAAAGGGCTAGCGAGATACCATTTTGTTATATCATGTTATGATTATTTTGAGAAAGTGTTGTCATCCAAGTTTTATTATTATGACTCGCTAGCTGATGATGCTATTGATATGAGTAATTGTGAGACCTATGTATTATTGTGAGTATGGTTAGTTCATAATATTTGCTGAAACTCGAATGCTGGCTTTTCATGTTTACAACAACAAGAGCAAACAAATTTTGTAAAAGTTTTTCTTTATCACTTTTAGTTTATCAACTGAATTGCTTGAGGACAAGCAAAGGTTTAAGCTTGGGGGAGTTGATACGTCTCCAACGTATCTACTTTTCCAAACACTTTTGCCCTTGTTTTGGACTCTAACTTGCATGATTTGAATGAAACTAACCCGGATTGACGTTGTTTTCAGTAGAACTGCCATGATGTTGTTTTATGTGTAGAAAAGAAAAGTTCTCGGAATGTCCTGGAAATCCACGAAGGCAGTTTTCAGAATTAATAAGATTTTTTGGCAAAAGAATCAAGGCCAGGGGGCCCACGGGCTGTCCACGAGACAGGGGGCGCGCCTCCCCCCCTAGGGCGTGCCCTCCTATCTCGTGGGCCCCCTGGACCTCCTCTGACCTCAACTCCAACTCCATATATACCGTCTCGGGGACAAAAAAATCAAGGAGAAAGTTTCATCGCGTTCCACGACACGGAACCGCCGCCAAGCCCTAATCTCTCTCGGGAGGGCTGATCTGGAGTCCGTTCGGGGCTCCGGAGAGGGGGATTCGTCGTCGTCGTCATCATCAACCATCCTCCATCACCAATTTCATGATGCTCACCGCCGTGCGTGAGTAATTCCATCGTAGGCTTGCTGGACGGTGATGGGTTGGATGAGATTTACCATGTAATCAAGTTAGTTTTGTTAGGGTTTGATCCCTAGTATCCACTATGTTCTGAGATTGATGTTGCTATGACTTTGCTATGCTTAATTCTTGTCACTAGGGCCCAAGTGCCATGATTTCAGATCTGAACCTATTATGTTTTCATGAATATATGTGTGTTCTTGATCCTATCTTGCAAGACAATAGTCACCTATTATGTGTTTTGATCCGACAACCCCGAAGTGACAATAATCGGGATACTTCTCGGTGATGACCGTAGTTTGAGGAGTTCATGTATTCACTATGTGTTAATGCTTTGGTCCGGTTCTCTATTAAAAGGAGGCCTTAATATCCCTTAGTTTCCACTAGGACCCCGCTGCCACGGGAGGGTAGGACAAAAGATGTCATGCAAGTTCTTTTCCATAAGCACGTATGACTATTTACGGAATACATGCCTACATTACATTGATGAATTGGAGCTAGTTCTATATCACCCTATGTTATAACTATTGCATGAGGAATCGCATCCGGCATAATTATCCATCACTGATCCATTGCCTATGAGCTTTTCACATATTGTTCTTCGCTTATTTACTTTTCCGTTGCTACTGTTACAACTACTACAAAAACCCAAAAACATTTACCTTTTCTGTTGCTACTGTTACCATTACTATCATACCACTTTTGCTACTAAATACTTTGCTGCAGATACTAAGTTATCCAAGTGTGGTTGAATTGACAACTCAACTGCTAATACTCAAGAATATTCTTTGGCTCCCCTTGTGTCGAATCAATAAATTTGGCTTGTACTTCACCCTCAAAAGCTGTTGCGGTCCCCTACACTTGTGGGTTATCATCTACCCATACTGGTATCTGAATTTGTCCACCTCCATTGTTTCAAAATCTACATCATCGCTCAAGTAATTAGCAGGATCAGTACCGGGCACCATCACCCGGATGATTAGCGACGATATCGCTAGACACCTTGAGCGGGGGCACGATTGGTTCTCCTGTTCATCGAGCTGGGGTATTTTCCGCACTTCGTCATTCTACTAACCTTTTATCACTAGAAGTAGTTCCCAAGTACCGCGCATCTTGATATGTCTTTTTAAGACAGCGGACATAGTTGGAATCCGGCGGAGGCGATGGTGGTCGCTTCAGGGCATCGATAGCACGCTTCGCTTTCATCGGATCTATCATCTCCTTTGGAGGTGGTGGTTTCTTTGCAAAAAAGTCCCTCACTTGGGCTTCACAGATCTCCGTGTTTTCCTTCTCGGTCCTCTCGTATGGTAACTTTTCCGGAGCCTTGAGAGATGGACCATATCTGAATTGCCTCCGGCCTCTGCTTGTACTGCTAGCTGCTGGAGCGGCGACGTCTCTCTTCTGTTGTTGCTTATGAGGCAGAGTGCTCCGACGCGCCGGAGGAGCTAGAGCGGCGCCATCTGTCTTTCGCCATTTCTGACAAGGCGGAGGAGGAGGCGGACTGCTCGGACGCACCGGAGGAGGTGCAGGGGGAGGAGGAGTGCCCTCATGCACCGGAGGAGCCGGAGAATGAGGC
This sequence comes from Triticum dicoccoides, assembly GCF_002162155.2. Lineage (NCBI taxonomy): Eukaryota > Viridiplantae > Streptophyta > Magnoliopsida > Poales > Poaceae > Triticum > Triticum dicoccoides. Next base: position 713,650,849 of record NC_041391.1, read on the forward strand.
GGAGTGCCCTGATCACTCGCCGGAGGAGGAGGAGGCAGAGTGCCCTGACTCGCCGGAGGAGGAGGAGGAGGAGGAGGCATCCAGTTTGGAAGCTTGATGTACTCCTTTTGCCATAGACATGTACTCCTCAGAGCATAACCCAGCTGATTCTCCCCTTCACCTGTAGGGTGGTCAAGCTCGAGCTCCTCAAATCCCTCCATTACTTCATCCACCGTCACAACAACATAACCATGTGGAATCAGACGGGAGTGAAAAGTTCCGTCAGGTTGAGGAGGTGCAACAGAGCCAACAGTCACCTTCAAAGTGAGGTTCTGCCATTTCGTCATAAGCTGGCAATGTTGAGCCTCCGTGATAGTATCCATGGGGTAGCTAGGAGCCGTGAAGTCAGGATGAACGAGCTCCATGGAAGCCACACTGCTTCTTCGCTGAGATGGCGGGGTAGCTTCGTGCCGCTGAGATGGTTGGCTGGCAGCTCGCTGGCTCTCAAGTTCCTCTAGCTTTAGTAGTCTTGCATTTATCTTCTGCATTGAGCTCAGCTCCGCTTTGCTCTTTCTCTCCCGGATTCTGTAACCCTCTGCACTGGGAACGGAGCCTAGTGTGCCTCGTGTTCGTCCAGGGTGCTCAAGATTCCTGAGCGCCTCAGTCAACTCATCCTTCTCTCTGTCGGGAATGAACGTACCTTGCTGGGCTGTGGTGATATACTCCTGAAGCTTCTTGATGGGTATTGCAAGTTGCTCGTCCATCCAACGACACTCCCCTGTTTCAGGGTCCAAAGTCCCCCCAACCCCGAAGAACCAAGTCCTTGAATGGTCTGGCCAGTTCAATGTCGCTGGTTGGACCCCTTTAGCAAGCAGGTCATTCTCTGCTTAGTCCCACAATAGCCGGTCATTGAGGTAGCCACCTGACCCCGTGTGATGGTGATACTGCTTCTTTGCAGCATTTATCTAGTTGTCTCTGACATTTTCATACCCTTATCTGATGTCTTGTAGGCCACAAATGCGGGCCAGTGATTTCTTATCTTCTCGTATCGGCCGGTGAATTCTGGAGTCTTCCCTTTGTCGACAAACTTTGTGTTCAACTCTTTCTTCCACCTCCTGAATAGATCTGCCATCTTCTTAAGAGCACATGCCTTGACCTTTGGCTCTATAACTGGGTTATTCGGATCCTCCTCTGGTGGTAGGGTGAAATTTGCCTTCAGCGAGGTCCAAAGATCAGCTTTTTGTCTATCTTTGACATAAGAAACTTCAGGTTGTCTTTAGGCTTATTCCATTTCTGGATGCTTATCAGGATGGTGTCCCTAACCATAGCTCCGCACTGAGTAACAAATGCATCCTTGGTCCGCTTGGGTTCAATCAGTAGGCCATCATCCACGAGTGATGTGATCGTGAACCTTTCATTCTGGCGCAACCTTTTCTTCGGGCCTCGTATCGTTACCGAAGTTTGGCTCGATCTAGAGGCCTATAAAAGAAGAAAGAAGCGTTAATAAATGTACATACCAAAACAATTAATGCATCAATTAGTCAGCACAAGCTTAATTAATATATATACCTTGCCGGACTTTGCAACAACTCCCTCCTCCGTTCGGTCACCGGAGCCGTCATCATGGTCTCCTTCCTCCGGCATTTGGTCACCGGAGCCGTCATGATCACCTCCTCCCTCCTCCATTGTTCGATCACCAAAGCCGTCATCCTCTCCTTCCAGACTATCGGTGTCGTTGAGAAATGACAAGACATCATGCCCATTACAGATCATGTCCACCAACAACTCTTCTTGTTCTTAGTCTCTTTGATCCATAGTTTCTGCAAATATTAGAACATGGCAATTAATATACAAACATGAGATATATATATATTAGTGGCAAACATAGACCTAGCTAGCTAATCACAAGAAGGAATCATACTAGTGGCATGTTTGCAAGCTTGTTTAACTCAACACACAACATATCATGGCATGCAAAGACAACCAACAGTAAGATGCCATGTTTGCGTATCTACTCATATCAAGAATATGGTCATAGGATGCACAAAACACTAACTATGCACTTTACAAAATTGAACTTACTGCTAACAGGTTGACAGATATATTTTTAAGCAATTTGAGAGCATGAAAAGAACAAGCTATAGTAGGCCAAAATTGCATACAAGGGCATGGATAGATAGAGCATAACATGGTCTTTAAAACATGATTTCTGAACATCTCCAAAATATGCATATATTTGATGGTAGCATCAAGTAAACATGGCATCATAATATAACAGATTCAGAGTTAGCAGAATTTACAAGTCTCTGAAAACAACAAACAGTGAGTAGACCATTCTGCGAGCTTGTGCTAGTCACCACAGGTCAGTATCATAAGAATGGATCACATCATTGCAAAGATGACATGATTATGCTCCTAATTCATGTAGTCATGTTGCTCAAAAGAAAATCACACAAAATGCTATGTAAAAGACAAAATGACATGTTACGTCAGTTTTCTGCACTTAATATCACTTAGCACTTTTTCAAGGATGATAATGGCATCAATATGAATCCTAATATTAATTAAAATTCAACCATCATGTAGAGCATGAAGAGTAGAACATTTTGACATATTACATAGTCCAACCGGGTGAACATGCACAAATTTACTGCTAGTTCAATATGCACATACGATGTTTATTGCAGAAAAGACGGGCATTTTAGACAGATCGGAGCGTTAAATTATATCCATATCCACACATGTTATGAACAAAAAAACTTCATACATACATCAACATATAAATGATTAAAAAAATCCTCATACTTCATACATACATCATATGGCCACTTATATGAACAAAAAAATACATATATGAAGAAAACAAATGCTATGAATAGGAGCGAGCCAGGGCAGCGGTGGCGGCCGACGAGGGTGACTGCGAGGGCGACGGCGGGGACGGCGAGGGCGACGGCGGGGGCGGTCCGGGGCAGGGGCGCGGCCGGGCGCGCTCGAGGGCGGGGCAGGGCCGCTGGCTCGATGACGACGACGATGACGGCGATGATGACGATGAAGACAGGTCAGGGGCGTGGCGACGACGACGGCGGGGGCGACGGAAGGCGTCGGGGCAGCTTGGCGGCGTCGATGAGCTCGGCGTTGTCGGGGCAAATGGCAGATGAAAACTAAAAAAATCTCTAACTGTTGTTTATATACCCACACCTTTGGTCCCGGTCCCGTTTCGTGCCACCAACCGGGACGAAAGGTCTCTTTTCGTCAGCACAAAGGGCGGGAAGCAGAGACATTTGGTCCCGGTTGGTGGCATGAACTGGGACCAAAGGGTAGCATTGGTCCCGGTTGGTGCCACCAACCGGGACCAAAGGTGGGTATTGGTCCTAGTTTGTGCCACCAACCGGGACGAAAGGGTGGTGCTGCCCGGGGCCAAATGTTTAGTCCCACCTCGCTAGCTGAGAGGGCTCGAGAGTGGTTTATAAGTGTTGCTACGCCAACCCTCTCGATCTCCTCTCAACTGTAGGCTTATGGGCCTAATCACACACTCCTCTGCCTGTGGGCCTACTAGGCCTACTGCGGGCCTGAATCCTGGCCCAACTAGCTGGGTTTCTAGTCGTATTCACGCCATGGTGGCCCAGTAGGCGGCATTTTTTTTCTATTTTTTATTTTCTTTTTTGATTTTTTTGTTTCTACTTACAGCTAAATACTTACAGTTTTTCAGTGATTCTTTTTGCTTTTAGGTCACAAAAATTATAAAGTTTCTGTTAGTGCCATTAGTTTTCAAATTTGAATAGTTTAAATTTGATTGTTTTTAAATTTATGTGAATCACTAGTTTGTGAATAACTTTACTATAAAAATAGATTTTGAGTGATTCTTTTTCCTGCTATTTAATATTACTTTGTATTATCATTATATTCAATTTGGTAATTTTTAAGTTATTTTAAATGTCTGTTTCAATCAAAACAGATTTTATTATTTTAGTTTGCTATTAAAGTTTCCAAAAAAATAATTCTTTATGAAAATTCTTTTTGCCATTAATGTTTTGAACAAAAAATACTTTGATAATTTTAGTTGCATAAATTTTATATAATTTTAGTTTCAGAAATACTAGAGGTTCATAAAATTCTTTTTAGTTGATTCCTTTTGTTATTAGAGTTTTATAAAAGCTTTCTAGTTGATTATTTTTTCTATTGAAGAAAATTATAGTTTCGTTTTAGTTGATCATAACAGAACATTTTAATTGATTATTTTTAGTTCATTCTTTTTGCTATTAGAGTTTCATAAAAGTTTTCTAGTTCATTATTTTTGCTATTAGTTCATTCTTTGAGCTAAATGACCCTAAAATTGAAAAACACTATAAATGAACTCTAAAAGGTTGAAAGTTGGCATGGTATCATCACTTCACCAACATAGCATGTGCTAAAAAGTTGAGAGGGTTACGGCAAAAACAGGATGCACTTCGTGTACAAAATGGACAATTCTTTCGAAGTATCAGGGTTTCGGACGAAAACTCATCTGTTACAAAGGGATTTCATTTTTTGAACTTATTTGAACTCCAGACTTTTTGTGTGTTCAAAATGTACCATTCAAAGCCACATCATCAATTTTCAACCCTTTCTGACTTCATTTAGTATTTTTCATGCATTTACTGATTTTTCAAGCTAAATGACCCTGAAATTGAAAAGCACTTCAAATGAACTCTGAAAAGGTTGAAAGTTGGAATGGTATCATCATTTCACCCACATAGCATGTGCTAAAAAGTTGAGAGGTTTACGGCAAAAACTGGATGCACATCTTGTACAAAATGGACAATCTCTTCCGAAGTATCAAGGTTTCATACGAAAAATCATCTGTTACAAAAGGCATTTCATTTCTTCACATGTAGCTCTAGTGATATTCTAGATCAAAGGCATCATCATAATAGTTGTGGAGAGAAAGTCTTCACTTTTTCTTCGCTTGTGTCCTTTGCTTATTGCGTCGTAACCATGGATAATCTTCATCGTTTAACAGGGTGCTTCGGTCAGCCTTGACTTTGAAGGGAGGAATTTCATGAAACTTTTCATAATCTTCAGAGATGTCTGTCTTGTCCTCCACTCCCATGATGTCTGTTTTTCTTGAAGGAACTATGTGGTGCTTTGGATCATTGTATGATGTATTCACTTCCTTATCTTTTCTTTTTCTCGGTTTGGTAGACATGTCCTTCACATGGAAAACCTCCACCACATCATTGGCTAGGACGAATGGTTCGTCTGTGTATCCAAGATTATTCAGATCCACTGTTGTCATTTTGTACTGTGGGTCTACCTGGACCCCGCCTCCTGACAGATTGACCCATTTGCACTGAAACAAAGGGACCTTAAAATCATGTCCATAGTCAAGTTCCCATATGTCCACTATGTAACCATAATATGTGTCCTTTCCCATCTTGGTTGCTGCATCCAAGCGGACACCACTGTTTTGGTTGGTGCTCTTTTGATCTTGGGCGATTGTGTAAAATGCATTCCCATTTATCTCGTACCCTTTGTAAGTCAATACATCGAAGATGGTCCCCTGGCCAATGAGTACAACTCATCAGAAATAGGGTTGTACCCATGAGACGTGTTTGCAACCAACTGCCGAAAGTCCTGATGTGTTCACACTACTCCGGGTGTTTGGAGCATAGAATATTCTTGTGTTCATTGACATACGGGGTCACCAAGGTAGACTTCTGTAGAACTGTGTAGTGTGCTTGAGACCAAGAATGCCCATCCCTACATATTATTGAGACCTCTCCTAGCATGCCTTTTCCAGTCAGTCTCCCCTCATGCCGCAATTGAGGGAGACCAATCTTCTTAAGGTCAGGAATGAAGTCAACACAAAACCCAATGACCTCGTCTGTTTGATGGCCCGTGGAGATGCTTCCTTCTGGCCTAGCACGGTTACGAACATATTTCTTTAAGACTCCCATGAACCTCTCAAAGGGGAACATATTGTGTAGAAACACAGGGCCTAGGATGGCAATCTCGTCTACTAGATGAACTAGGACATGCGTCATGATATTGAAGAAGGATGGTGGGAACACCAGCTCAAAACTGACAAGACATTGCGCCAAATCACTCCTTAACCTTGGTAGGATTTCTAGATTGATCACCTTGTGAGCGACTGAATTGAGGAATGCACATAGCTTCACAATGGCTAGTCAAACGTTTTCCGGTAGAAGCCCCCTCAATGCATCCAGAAGCAGTTGCGTCATAATCACGTGGCAGTCATGAGACTTTAGGTTCTGGAACTTTTTCTTTGCCATATTTATTATTCCCTTTATATTGGACAAGATGCCAGATGGGACCTTCATACTGCGCAAGCATTCAAAGAAGATTTCCATCTCTTCTTGGTAAGAGCGTCACTGGCAGGACCTTGATAATGCTTCGGAGGCATGCCGTTTTTTTCGTGCACACGTTGCTGGTCCTCCCATGCCCTCGGTGTATCTTTTGTCTTCCCATACACGCCCAAGAAGCCTACCAGGTTCACGCGCATCACGTCGATTGCATAGCGGACCTCTAGGTCTTTCCAATAGGGTAGGTTCCAAAATATAGATTTCTTCTTCCGCATGGGTGCGCGTCCCTCAGCATCATTCGAAACAGATAGTCCGCCGGGACCCTTTCCAAAGATTACTTGTAAATCATTGACCATGGCAAGTATGGATCACTAGTACGGACGGCGGGCTTCTTCCGGTGATCTACCTCGCCTTTGAAATGTCTGCCTTTCTTTCAACATTGATGGTTGGTCGGAAGAAATCGATGATGCTCCAGGTACACATTCTTCCTGCATTTGTCCAGATATATACTGTCGGTGTCATCTAAACAGTGTGTGCATGTGTGGTATCCCTTGTTTGTTTGTCCTGAAAGGTTACTGAGAGTAGGCCAATCATTGGTGGTTACAAACAACAATGCATGTAGATCAAATTCCTGCTGGTCTTGCTCATCCCACACACGTACACCTTTTCCATTCCACAGTTGTAAAAGTTCTTCAACTAATGGCCTTAGGTACACATCAATTTCGTTGCCGGGTTGCTTAGGGCCTTGGATGAGCACTAGCATCATAATGAACTTCCACTTCATGCATAGCCAAGAAGGAAGGTTATAGATACATAGAGTCACGGGCCAGGTGATATGATTGCTGCTCTGCTCCCCAAAAGGATTAATGCCATCTGCTCTTAGACTAAACTATACGTTCGTCGCGTCACCTGCAAAGTCCCCCCCCCCCACTTTCTCTCGATTTTTCTCCAGTGCGACCCGTCAGCAGGTGCTCTCAACTTCCCGCCTTTCTTACGGTCCTCTTTGTGCCATCGCATCAACTTGGCATGCTCTTTATTTCTGAACAGACATTTCAACCGTGGTATTATAGTAGCATACCACATCACCTTGGCAGGAACCTTCTTCCAGGGCCGCTCACCCTCAACATCACCAGGGTCATCTCATCTGATCTTATACAGCAATGCACCACATACCGGGCATGCATTCAAATCCTCGTACGCACCACGGAGGATGCAACCTGTCAGTGGGAAAGATACCTATGGGGTCACTGGGATCCCTTCTGCGGTCGGCGGTCGCGAGGTTGTGCAAAGAGCAGGTCTGACAGGAAGCACGCGGGTTATTTACCCAGGTTCGGGCCGCGAAGATGCGTAATACCCTAGTCCTACTTTGGTGGATGTATTGAGTGTTCTTGTGTTCTTGTGCTAGCTACAGGGTGCAACTTGCCCAAAAGAGTCGAATCCCTCTCCGGGTCGCCTCGGGCGTCCTTTTATAGGCAAAAGGGGTTGCCACAGTGGCACACAGGAGGTGGAAAGGTCTACAGTTGATAAGCCTATCCTCTGGAACCGTAGGACAAATGCATTTAATGCGCTGCCGACGTGTCCCCCTTGCTTTATCGGGGACGACAAGGAAGCACTTCCAAGCTGTCGCCGCCTCACCTGGCCTTGACACGCGTCTGAGCTGATGAGGAATCACGGCGCCACGTTGGCAGGCTGCTGGGCTGGCGTGGTGGTGGAGCCTTCACAAAGGGTTGCATGCCACCACGCAGGTGCTTGCTGAGTCGGTGTAGAGGCCGCCCGTCGCCATGCAGGTGCCTGCCCAGCTGGTTGGGCTAGCAGCTGCTTGGGGACGGCGGTGGAGTCTTGGCTGGTGTGGGCCTGGCAGTGGCCCCGCTGATGCCCTCAGCAAGGGTCTTTCCAGGGGCCCGGCAAGGGTCTTGTCATGGCGTTGTAGTCGTCCCTGGCAAGGCGCTTGCCAGGGGTCTTGTGGATTTCCTCGGCCAGGATCCCGCCAAGGGTCGCCGTCTTCTGGTCCTCATCTGATTTCACATGTTTATGATCTTGACGAAGATCTACATGCCACCCCAGAGGCGCCTCCTGAGCCTTGGTTCCAATGTAGTTGGTTAGGTTGGAACCCGTGGGCTCAAGGGTGGCTTGCTCCGCTAGCATCGGGCAGGCTGCCTCGGCAACGATCTTGCCGAGGGAGTCTACCTCGCCCTCTTGTCCTCCTGTGTTTCTTGTCTTGGCGTTGCCTTGGTTGTCCTGTGCTTTGGCTTATCTCCGGCTTCCCTCCTCTGCCCTGCTAAGTGTGGCTGTGGCACGTGGGTATGACTGCCCGTGCACAAATAAAGGGTTCAAAAGGAGAGCCCCTACTTTTGTACACCGACAGGAGCCCCCGGGTCTGGGCCACACATAAGCGCGACGCGTTGTTGGGCCAGGCCCAGTACGGTGCGCGGGCAGGTGGGGCGGTTTTCCACCGTACTAACTGTTTCGTCCGCTGCGCTTCCCCACGACCCGTGTTGAACGCGCAACATGGAGGGTCGTGTGTGACGTGGGGCTCATGCATGGGGCGGTTCCCGCACGCATGCATCACATCACAGTTAATGGGAAAAGAGGCGGCCCACGCCTTCCCCGTAAAAAGGAATAACCACGGGCGCGCTGCTCATTTACCCTCCGTGCTTTCCCCAATCTCGGAACCACCGTCCCCTTGTTCCTCTCTTTCAAGCTCTTGCCTTCGCTTGCCGCCACCGCGCTTTCGCCATCCTTCATTCCTTGCCCCCCGCATCCGCCATGGCACCCAAAACCAGCAGAGGCAAGTGAGTGGCCAAGATTCCGGGACGAGCGAGCCGCCGGAGAGCGACTTGGTGGTGCGGCGGACGTGTGATATGTCCATTTTGCATCATGCTTTTATATCGATATTTATTGCATTATGGGCTGTTATTACACATTATGTCACAATACTTATGCATATTCTCTCTTATTTTACAAGGTTTACATAAGGAGGGAGAATGCCGGCAGCTGGAATTCTAGGATGGAAAAGTAGCAAATATTAGAGACCTATTCTGCACAACTCCAAAAGTCCTGAAACTCCACGGAAGTTATATTTGGAAATAATGAAAAATACTGAGCGGAAGAAATAGCAGAGGGGGCCCACACCCTCGCCACAAGGGTGGGGGCGCGCCCTACCCCCCTGGGCGCACCCCCCTGCCTCGTGGGCCCCCTGTTGGCCCTCCGGTGCCCATCTTCTGCTATATGAAGTCTTTCGTCCGAAGAAAAATCATAAGCAAGCTTTCAGGACGAGACTCCGCCGCCACGAGGCGGAACATTGGCGGAACCAATCTAGGGCTCCGGCGGAGCTGTTCTGCCGGGGACACTTCCCTCCGGGAGGGGGAAATCATCGCCATCGTCATCACCAACGCTCCTCTCATCGGGAGGGGGCCAATCTCCATCAACATCTTAACCAGCAGCATCTCCTCTCAAACCCTGGTTCATCTCTTGTATCCAATTCTTGTCTCTAAGTCTGGGATTGGTACATGTAGGTTGCTAGTAGTGTTGATTACTCCATGTAGTTGATGCTAGTTGGTTTATTTGGTGGAAGATCATATGTTCAGATCCTATATGCATATTAATACTCCTCTGATTATGAACATGAATATGCTTTGTTAGCAGTTACGTTTGTTCCTGAGGACATGGGAGAAGTCTTACTATTAGTAGTCATGTGAATTCGGTATTCTTTCGATATTTTGATGAGATGTATGTTGTCTCTCCTCTAGTGGTGTTATTTGAACGTCGACTACATGACACTTCACCATTATTTGGGCCTAGAGGAAGGCATTGGTAAGTAATAAGTAGATGATGGGTTGCTAGAGTGACAGAAGCTTAAACCCTAGTTTATGCGTTGCTTCGTAAGGGGCTGATTTGGATCCATATGTTTCATGCTATGGTTAGGTTTACCTTAATTGCAATAGGAGTTAATCATAAGTGGGATGCTTGTCCAAGTAAGGACAGAACCCAAGCACCGGTCCACCCACATATCAAATTATCAAAGTACCGAACAAGAATCGTATGAACGTGATGAAAACTAGCTTGACGATAATTCTCATGTGTCCTCGGGAGCGCTTTTCTCTATATAAGAGTTTCTCCAGGCTTGTCCTTTGCTACAAAAAGGATTGGGCCACCTTGTTGCACTTTATTTACTTTTGTTATTTGTTGCTCGTTATAAATTATCTTATCACAAAACTATCTGTTACCTATAATTTCAGTGCTTGCAGAGAATACCTTGCTGAAAACCGCTTATCATTTCCTTCTGCTCTTCGTTGGGTTCAACACTCTTACTTATCGAAAGGACTACGATAGATCCCCTATACTTGTGGGTCATCAAGACTCTTTTCTGGCGTTGTTGCCGGGGAGTGAAGCGCCTTTGGTAGGTGGAATTTGGAAGGAAAAATTTATATAGTGTGCTGAAATTTATTGTCACTTGTTACTATGGAAAGTAATCCTCTGAGGGGCTTGTTCGGGATATCTTCACCCCGACCAGTAGAGCAAAGAGTTGCTCCTCAACCTATTGAACCTACTGAACCTACTGAAAATGAAAATGTCTACTTTGAAATTCCTTCGGGTATGATAGAAAAACTGCTGGCTAATCCTTTTGCAGGAGATGGAACATTACATATCCTGATGAGCACCTAATATATGTGGATGAAGTTTGTGGATTATTTAAGATTGCAGGTATGCCCGATGATGTTATCAAGAAGAAGTTCTTCCCTTTATCTTTGAAGGGAGATGCATTGACATGGTATAGGCTATGTGATGATATGGGATCATGGAACTACAAACGATTGAAATTGGAATTTCATCAGAAGTTTTATCCTATGCATCTTGTTCATCGTGATCGCAATTATATATATAATTTTTGGCCTCGCGAAGGAGAAAGCATCGCTCAAGCTTGGGGGAGGCTTAAGTCAATGCTATATTCATGCCCCAATCATGAGCTCAAGAGAAATGATTGGCTTTCTGATAACAATCGCACCATGCTCGATACTTCTTGTGTTGGCTCTTTTATGATGAAGACTATTGAATTCAAATGGGATTTATTGGAAAAAATTAAATGCAACTCTGAAGATTGGGACCTCGACAAAGGTAAGGAGTCAGGTATGACACCTAAGTTTGATTGTGTTAAATATTTTATAGATACCGATGTTTTCTATAAATTTAGCACTAAATATGGACTTGACTCTGAGATAGTAGCTTCTTTCTGTGAATCTTTTGCTACTCATGTTGATCTGCCTAAGGAGAAGTGGTTTAAATATCATCCTCCCATAGAATTAAAAGTAGCTGCACCTATTAAAGTTGAAGAAAAGACTATCACTTATAATGATCCTATTGTTCCTACTTCCTATGTTGAGAAACCACCTTTCCCTGTTGAACCTAATATTGCTATTGTTAAAGATCTCTTGGCTGATAATATTGATGGGCATGTTATTTATATCTGTGATGAGACTGCTAGAATTGCTAAACCTTGTGCTAAAGACAAACATAGACCTGTGGTAGGCATGCCTGTTATTTCTGTTAAAATAGGAGATCATTGTTATCATGGCTTGTGTGATATGGGTGCTAGTGCTAGTGCAATACCTATTGACTTATACAAAGAAATTATGCATGATATTGCACCTACTGAGTTAGAAGAAATTGATATTACAATTAAGCTTGCCAATAGAGATACTATATCACCCATGGGAATTGTTAGAGATGTTGAAGTCTTATGTGGGAAAACTAAATATCCGGCTGATTTTCTCGTTCTTGGTTCCCCACAAGATAGCTTTTGTCCCATTATATTTGGTAGACCCTTCTGAAACACTATTAATGCTAGGATAGACTATGAAAAGGATGTTGTTACTATTGGTTTAGGTGATATGTCTCACGAGTTCAACTTCTCTAAATTTCGTAGACAACACCGTGAAGAGGATTTACCTAGTAAAGATGAAATTATTGGTCTTGCTTCTATTGCCATACCTCCTAGTGATCCTTTAGAACAATATTTGCTAGACCATGAAAATGATATGTTTATGAATGAAAGAAGGGAAATAGATGAAGTGTTGTTTAAACAGGGACCTATTCTAAAACACAACTTGCCTGTTGAAATCCTAGGGGATCCTCCTCCACCCAAGGGTGATCCCGTGTTTGAGCTTAAACCATTGCCTGATACTCTTAAATATGCTTATCTTGATGAAAAGAAGATATACCCTGTTATTATTAGTGCTAACCTATCAGAGAAGGAGGAAGAAAAATTATTGAAAACTCTAAAGAAGCACTGTGCTGCTATTGGATATACTCTTGATGATCTTAAGGGCATTAGTCCCACTCTATGCCAACACAAAATAAATTTGGAGAAAGATGCCAAACCAGTTATTAATCATCAACGACGGCTGAATCCTAAAATGAAAGAAGTGGTAAGAAAGGAAATACTAAAGCTCCTTGAGGCAGGTATAATCTATCCTGTTGCTGATAGTCAGTGGGTAAGTCGTGTCCATTGTGTCCCTAAGAAGGGAGGTATTACTGCCATTCCCAATGATAAAGATGAATTGATTCCGTAAAGAATTATTACAGTAGGATGGTAATTGATTTCCACAAATTGAATAAAGCTACTAAAAAATATCATTACCCCTTACCTTTTATTGATCAAATGCTAGAAAGATTATCCAAACATACACATTTTTGCTTTCTAGATGGTTATTCTGGTTTCTCTCAAATACCTATGTCAGCTGATGATCAAGCTAAGACCACTTTTACTTGCCCTTTCGTTACTTTTGCTTATAGACGTATGCATTTTGGTTTATGTAATGCACCTGCTACCTTTCAAAGATGCATGATGGCTATATTCCCTGATTTTTTTGAAAAGATTTGCGAGATTTTCATGGACGACTTCTCCATCTATGGATCCTCTTTCGATGATTACTTGAGCAACCTTGATCGAGTTTTGCAGAGATGTGAAGAAACTAATCTTGTCTTGAGCTGGGAAAAGTGCCACTTTATGGTTAATGAAGGCATTGTCTTGGGGCATAAAATTTTTGAAAGAGGTATTGAAGTTGATAAAGCTAAAGTTGATGCTATTGAAAAGATGCCATGTCCCAAGGACATCAAAGGTATAAGAAGCTTCCTTGGTCACGCTGGATTTTATAGGAGGTTCATTAAGGACTTCTCAAAAATTTCTCGGCCTCTGACTAATCTATTACAAAAAGATATACCATTTGTCTTTGATGACGTTGTGTAGAAGCATTTGAAATACTTAAGAAAGCATTGATTTCTGCACCTATTGTTCAGCCACCTGATTGGAATTTACCCTTTGAAATCATGTGTGATGCTAGTGATTATGCTGTAGGTGTTGTTCTAGGGCAAAGAGTTGATAAGAAATTAAATGTTATTCAATATGCTAGTAAACCTCTAGACAATGCCCAGAGAAATTATGCTACTACTGAAAAAGAATTCTTAGCAGTTGTATTTGCTTGTGATAAGTTCAGACCTTATATTGTTGATTCTAAAGTAACTATTCACACTGATCATGCTGCTATTAAATATCTTATGGAAAAGAAAGATGCTAAACCTAGACTTATTAGATGGGTTCTCTTGCTACAAGAATTTAATTTGCATATTATTGATAGGAAGGGAGATGAGAACCCCGTTGCAGACAACTTGTCTAGGTTAGAAAATGTTCTTGATGACTCACTACCTATTGATGATAGCTTTCCTGATGAACAATTAAATGTCATAAATGCTTCTCGTACTGCTCCATGGTGTTCGAGAAGGGGCATTTGGTTTGCTATTGAATTCAGTAAGAGCCTGTGATCAATTTTGTTTACTAAATTTTTTGTATGTCTAGGGTAGTTCCCGCCATTCTTGGTAATGTATACTTGAACAAACACTGCAGCTTCATAGGTCATACTAGATACTACAAATACTTTGAAAGCTTAGTTACATGGTTTGTGGTGGTTTAAAAGCATTGCAGTTGGTTGTAAGTGCCAAGATATTTTTAGTTAGTGGCGGTAACATTTGTTTCGTTCATGTAGGTCCTCCTTGGGATTGGCTCTTTCCTTATCGATCCATTATGCTCGGATGATTGGTGCAAGATTGGTTTGGGCAATCGGCAACTTCATAGTGTTTGCCTGCATGTTGGCTACAACAATACTAAGTTGAATTTTCTATGACCTGTACTCGAGCAAGCTTCAACATATTGTCGGGGCAGATAAAACAGTAAAGACTTCAGCACTGATTCTTTTCTCTCTTCTCGGATTGCCACTCTCGGTTAGTACCAGACCCTCAACACTTTCTTTTAATGTAGCTGGAAGATGTCTTATATTGTCTGCTCTTGCATATGCAGATCACTTACAATGTTCCGTTCTCCGTGACTGCTGAGCTGACTACTGGAACAGGAGGCGGACAAGGTTTGTGTCGCTGATGTTTACTTCTTTATTGTGTGTTTCAGTTGGTCTTTCTCGACTGAGGAATGTCTGCCCATGTCCAGGTTTGGCAACTGGAGTTCTGAATCTCGCCATCGTCGCTCCTCAGGTCGACCCTTGTACCTAGAACGATCTCCTATGCCATGCGTCGTTGATGAACATGTCTTGACCTTTATGACTGTCGACCGCATTCTACTTTGCAGATAGTAGTCTCACTCGGAGCAGGCCCATGGGACAAGCTCTTGGGGGAGGGAACGTCCCCGCCTTCGCCCTGGCTTCGGTCTTCTCGCTGGCAGCCGGAGTGCTCGTGGTGATCAAGCTGCCCAAGCTGTCGAACAACTACCAATCCGTCAGATTCCACATGGGCTGAGCCCTGAAACCTGAAGCCCGAAGAGCTGCTGTGTGTAACATCCAGATATTCAGTGCCAACGCTGCTAAACCTCACCCCTCATTTTGAGATTCCTTTATAAGGTGATGATTCTTTTTCTCCTCTTGCTAGATACACAATTAATAAGACTACAGATCAGATAGACTAGGATAGAGAGGTAGTTTTTAGGCCTGTGCAGATGGTCGGATGTAACATGGTTTTGGTCTGATAATTCTCTTGTGTTTTGGTCTGTTCTGGGATGAACTTAGCATGTAATCTTGGTTGGCGTTGTGATGATCATAATGAAAAATCTGAACAGACTGTGCCCCAACTAGCTGGCATGATAAAATTTGGGGGCTGTTGTGATGATCACAGATGGCAAGTTGTTGTTGTTTGGATTGTGGCCAATAACATCCACCAAATTTTTGGCAAAAGAGATCTTTGTTTGGTTTATGACCAGCTGGCATAATGAGGAAATATTTAGTTGCATCTATTTTTTTAACTTTTTTTAGCATCACCACAGACGCAAGCGCTCATATACACACGCATACAACCACCTCTATGGACTCACACACGCACACCCTACCCCTATGAGCACCTTCGAAAGACTGAGTCGGCATATCATCTTGAGATTTACGAAGTCACTGCATCTATTTTGGCATTTATACAATTGAGAAGGTATATAGCCTGAAAAATTAGATGCGGTCAATAAGAAAAAGGAAGTCGCCAAAAGAATGACACACCAGCCATTGGGGCGTTTAATCTTGCACAACACCATACTGCAGGTTCCTTTTTTAAAAGATAAGTTGCATGTAGTTTTTAATCACCCAGGCCACGTATATTTTGCTCGTAGGAACGCCCTGGGTTCGTTGGCCAGCCAATATAACAATCCAAACAACCGCCAAATCCCTTTTGGCCAGCCAATTATTTGGTATGGTTATCTTTGGTAGTAATCTAAAGAGTGACAAAATATTCTTAACTTTAGATTGCAAAGCTGAACTAAAACGCAAGAAAAAATCAATCAAATACAGATTGCTCCACAAATCCAAGATTGCAAAATCACACAATTTAACTGAAACTAATGAAATTTGCTGACACAATCTAAATTTGTTCACACAGTAACTAATGGAATCGAAGCAAATTAAAGATTACAAAACCAAACTAAAACTCATGAAAAAAATCTAATCAAAGACAGATCGTTTATCTATTTATCGTATTTAGTCGCTGTAGAAGCTACTTGTGTTCTTCTTGCCGTCCTTGTTGGTCTTCTTGTTCCTCCCCCGGCGCCGGTCGGCCTCCTCCACCCGCCGGACAGCGCGCTCCAGCGTGTCCACCCGCTCGGCCAGGGCCCCGATGAGCTCGCACTGCTGTGCGCTCCGTTCGCACAGTGCCACCACCATCTCCATCAGTTTCTTCGCGTCCAGCCCGTCGGTGGTCACTGTCTTCTTCTCCTCCTGTACCTGTTCTTGCTGCTGCTGCTGGGCTTTGGGTGGTGCAGGGTCCTCCTCGCCGGTGAAGACGTCGCCGTCCCCCGTCGCCACCATCTCCCACTCACCCTCCGCCTCCGAGGCCTTCTCGCCTTCCGCCACCAGTTCGGTCTCGGTGTGCCCGGCCTCGTCGACGACGACGGGACTCGCCGCATCAACCTCCATCGCCGCCGTGTCGGTTGTCTCGGCAGCCAGAAAATCCAACACAGTATTGTCCTCAACCGGCAGATCCGGCTCCATCCCGCTCTCTGCTTCTTCCTCTGCATCCTGAACTTCCGGCGCATCGGCGGTCACCACCGCAGGCGCGGCCTCGAGCGCGTCAACAGCATCCTGGAGCGCGAGCACGCGCCTGGTGACCCGCCTCCGGTACTCCCGGGCGCCACGCACGCCGTCGAGGCGCAGCAACAGCCGCATGAGCTCCTCCCCGAGGCCGATCCGCGCACGGGCGTCCGCGCGGAGCGCCTCCGCCTCGGAGGCCACCCTTGCGGCCACGGCCTCCGCCAGCCGCTCCACCATGCGCACCTCCCGCACCATGCGACGAGCAAGCAGCCCGCGCACCGCCGCTTGCACACTCACCGCGGCCTCCTCCGCTGAAGGCGCCGGCTTCCTCGGCACAGCCGGCGGAGAGTTGGAGTCGCCCGTGACCTCAATCTCGAAGTAGTCCGGGCAGCTCTTCGGGGACCCGCTGCTGGGCCTGGGACGCGCCGTGGTCCGCGCGGCCGGCTGGGCGGCGCCGAAGCCAGGGAAGAAGGCGTCGTCGTGCCGCGCCGGGGCCCTGCGGCGGGCGGGGCGCAGGCGCTCCGTCATCAGCTGCTCGGCGTCGTGGAAGAAGGCATCGGCGGCAGCGGGGCGGTGGTAGTAGGGATCGTAGCTGTAGGGCGAGGCGGGGTAGCCATAGCCGTAGTCGTACGGGTCGTAGCCAAAGAACGCCATTGATCCGCGGCAGAGATTGGGAGAGATCGATCTAGGTGGTTGTTGACCTTTGTCTGCCTATGCGCACGATTATGTTGGGGTTCTGTTGTTGACGGCCGAGCAGAGGGTATTTGTAGAGGGACGAACACGGTTCGAGGAGTCGGAATATTCTGGATAATGCTTGGGGAAGGGGCTCGAAGCATCGGGAATATAGCGCCGTACCAGGGCCGGCCCATATATAGGAGCGAAAATATTAGAGGAGGTTGCGCTTACCCTTCCAAACAAGAAAACTCGAACGTGTCGTTTGGTTCCAAGGGATCAGAAAACCATGTCGTTTGGTCCGCTGTGTACGTGGACCTTGTCCACATCCTTTGTTCATCTCTGTAAATTCATAGATCATCCATAGTGTTCATTTACTTACCTCTAGACTCTAGTATTTCCCACATTTTTTGGTTTCAAATATTGCATGCATTTCTTTTTTCAAGTTACAGGTTTTTAATTTGCATTTTTCCCACATATATCCCTCGAATCACATCTTCATTTATATTTTCTTAAGCAGATCTTTCTAATTTAAATAAATTTTTTAATGTCCCTAGTTTTTCGGGCTTTAGTTGCATGAGATGTCAAGTTTGGTTTTTCCTGACTTGTCGCCATGCCATCTACTTTTGTGGCTCAAACGACCTTTTTATGTGCGCCGTAGGCAAAACCGCCGTAGTGTATATGATCTAGTTTTGTGATACATCAAAAATTGATATGTCACATATTCAAAAAAATATTTTGTTGAAATAGTCAAATATTCAAAAATATAGCTTGAGTTGAAGGCTAATGTGTCCCTCCACAAAAATTGATATGTCGCCCCATTTGTCAGCGAACTCGCAGATCAATTTCTCTAGCGCGCCCATTCTTGTGCACGGCGTCCTCTCACATAGATTGACACGTACTCAGACCCGATGATTCGACATGGCAACTAGCTTCGCAATCTCATAATCGCACTCGTCCAATGAACATGTTGAATAACGACTAGACAGTATGTATGCAATCGTGCAAAGAAAATGAAAATGTTATCCAAGTAATTGAGCTGACCACACTAATCCAATGAATGCAGTAAGAGATAGCACATCCAGTCCGCTGACCAAGCTCAGGGGTACTCACGTTAGGGTTGGCTTGGTCCGCGCCTGATGCAATTAGTGATGAGGTGAACATTGAATTAGAATTATTAACTATTCTGCATATATTTTAGATAGAATTAGTAAATCGAGCACTGCTGCCCTGTTGCAGGCTTTCAACTCACTATATCATCTTGATCTTGTTGTCTTTATCGGTCATTGAGAAGAAAGCAAGAAAGGTATGGAAAAGCTTAAATCTATTGAGTATAGAGCATAAAACTATCACATTATGGGCTATGCCTATAAAAAACTATCACTTATATTAATTTTTCAAAATGCTACCACTATTTTGGTTGGCTGTTCCAAAAACTAATAATGACCGAATGCTTAAGTTTTGATCAGGTTTATGACATGGACGGTCCACGTGTCAGGAGAAAAATCATTTGGCCGTTTGTTGACTGTTAAGTTTAATGTTGAGCCCATAAGTGTATGTCACCTCGAGCAAGGAAGGTACATTACATAGTCATCCCTTTGACACGCTCAGTGAGGAAGCTCAAATTATCTATCTACTGGGAAGAATGGAGCGGTCGTGATAGCTTTTCCCTATTGACGCCTCCCCCTGCCCCCGCGTCGCCTAACCTAGGCGACACGGGGGGCGATCTACCGCCGCCGGCCCAAAGGCCTCCTCCCTCGTCCTCTATCCCCTGCCGCTGTCGGAGGCCACGGCGTAGTCTGGGCAGTGATGGAGGCGGCGGGGCTTTCCCCCTCGCGTGGTGGCTGCGTCTTCCCCTGGCGGCGGCGACGCACGGAACTGCGAGGCACCGACAGCGTGGAGCGGCGGGTTCCCGGCGGCAAGTGTGACAGCGGCGTCAGCGCAGGCGCGATACCGCGGCAGAGGAGCCCCTGTGGCGGCGGCCCAGATCACGGATCTCGCCATACCCAGATGGGCTTCGGCGGGCCGGCAGATCTGGTGAGCGTCTACAGGCGGGCATGGTGGGCCTGACGACACCGGCATAGGCACCATGGTGGTGCCATGGCCGGTCAGGCGGCGGCGGCCTGGATTCTCCTTCTAGTCCCCGGCAGCGATGGCGGCGGTTCGTGTACAAGTTGCTTGATGGAGGTCCTCTGTTCAGATCTGGGTGAAAACCTGGCCAAGGCCGGCGGTGACGTCGCTGTTATGTGGTGTTTCCTTCTTGAAGGCATCGCCAAGGAGAAGGTCAAGACAGCTATCTGCTACCTCCGGGGAAACCCTTGATCAGTAGATCGGATGACGGCGACGCGTTGGCGTCGTTGCCTCCTTGGGGGCATCATTCTTGGAGGCGTACATGGGATCGAGGGACCAGTGGGCGTCTTTCTTGGTGCAGCGGTGCTTCATACTACACATTGATGACGACGGAGTGGCGTGGCGCAGTGGAGGCTTAGCGCCCGATGTACGAGGATGGACTCGCGTAGGAGGACGACATTGTCTGGCTGCGTGGTGGCGTCGATGGCTGAGAGACATGGCACGGTAGATGCAACGATACAACTCTGAAGATGGATTGGTGGCAGGTGGCTGCAGCAACCTCATACCCGGCAGGCGTCCTGGTTGAGGAGTGCGCCGGACTGGTGGGTGCCCCATACCCGGCATGGCGGGCCGGCGGGTCTTGGCTGCGAGGTCTGTTTGGTATTAGGCCCGGACTATCAACATCCCTACACCAACTGGATAGGATTAGCGACAGATGTTGCCTAGACAGTGGCTTTAGTCTTACTGTTGTATGATTTTGTAAGGCCTTATGTGAATAATTAATAAAGTAGTTGCATGCATCGTTTAGATGCAGAGGCTGGAGGTCCTCCTCCATTTCTAAGAAAAACTATATTGGAGAAAATCGAGCTAGTTGTCTTTGACTTCCAGACCTTTATTAAGTAAATAGGACGATGCGGATATAGTACTACCAGCTTGCCAAGTGCCTAGCTAGTTAAAGATGTTATTTCTTTACTTTCTTTTCTCTATTGTTTGGGTTAGGATTTACTCATTAGGAAGTAGCTTGTAGTAGCAGTGGAGTGTGACCAGATACCACATACTCTGGTAGTGCCTTTTCAGCTTGTGATTATTTTTCTTGCTTGCTCTAGTCACAATCTTGTCCAACGTTTTTATATGTCATATGATGACACACACACAAACACCTCCTTGAAGATTAATTTTGCTTTGTCCCTAACAAATGAATATTAAATCTGAGTACTTTGTAGTGACTGCAAGTGGCACTTTGGTTCTTAGGACATTCTGATTCTGAGTACTTTGTAGAGCTTCAAACAAGCTTGAAGAAATTAATATTCTTTTCGCAAGCAATGTAGTCCATTTTTTATGCACACTGCACATATCATATGTTGGTTCATACTATTTTATCTTAATCCATTCATACTTAAAAATAGTCTATTGAAGTCATTACGGACTCCCAACCCTAGCCGCCCCTCCTCCTCACCCCCCCCCCCCCTTCCCTTCCTTGCCGCCGCCTGAGGCACCTGTCGGGCAAGCCCGGTGCGCCAAGGATGGTGGCGGCAGGGCCTCAGTTGCCCTGCCTCTGCGTGGGGAACCCCGGATCTGGAGCGGCGGCTCCATTGGCAAGGCACGGCCGGCTAGCAGCCGTGCGGGCGGTGGATCTGGCGTCCCGGTCGTGCGGGCGGCGGGATCCGGTGGTCGTTGGCGGCCGGCGGCGGCTTCTGCGGTGGCCAGTGCGCGCGATCTGGCGCCTCCCCTCCTCCCCTGTTCTTCGTGCGGGCCAGCCTAGTCGGGTCGCGCTTCCTTGGGTCGCCGGTTCTGTACATGAGGCGCTGCTAGTGGCGGGGATCTAGTTCAAGCGAAATCCCTGGCCGGCCATGGCTGGCCACGTCGATTGCGACGCCTGAGGGTGTCGTTCGCCTCCTTGGAGGCGTCGGTATGGACTGATCCCCTCACTTTCCCTTCCCATAGGTCTCCCGAGCGAAAGGCCTAACTTTGTTGGGCGGCGACGGCGCTTACGGCGTTGTTCCCTTCTTGAAGGCGCCGCTTTGGGAACCTTGGGGCTGGGTGGCGCTTGTGGGTGGTGGGCGACGGCGGTGGGCGGCCCTATCCTAGCATGGATCTGCGTCCGTTGCTTGGAGATGGATTCGCGTATGTGGAGATCATCGTTTGGCGTCATGGTGGCGTCGATGGCGGCGGCACCTGCCAAGGTTGGCACCTCAATCTACTCTAAAGATAGACTAGTGGAAGATGGTGGCGACGACACATGTGAGTGCGTCGGACCGGTTTATGCCCCGGACCCGGTATGTGGCTCGGTCGAGGTCTCCGATTTTAGATGTTAGGCTTAGGTGAGAGGTCTGGGTATTTGTCCCAGCTTGCACCCCTTCATTATTTGATTTGGAGTAACGGCAGATGTTGCCAAGATGGCGGATTCAGGCATATTGTTGTACTACTTTGTAAGGTCCTTGAGAATAATCAATAAAATGGCCGCATGCATCTCCCAGATGCAGAGGCCGGGGGTCATCCTCCTTTTCTAAAAAAATTGAAACTGAACTGGCGCCAACTTAATTTTTTGTGTAGTCCAGTCAACACCAAGATGCGGTACTTGATGTCGACGCGGAGTAGAGAAATGACTTGAGCAGGGCTAGTGATCGCCGCCTTGCAGTTCATCTAATTCGAAAGTATCTCTGCCTTGGACATGGCAAGTGATGATTCAATTTTCTTTTGTCGTGAACCAGTTTGAATGATCATGGTTCATGAAAATGAACCCTTGTAAACTGATGGTTATCGCTTGTAATATTTCCTAAAATTCTAGTTTACATGAATTATGTGGTCCACTATTATCGGTAAAATTTTATATGAAGGCTTTGAAATTTTGTATGTACAAATCTATTGTTATCTCTGTACCAAAGCCTCTTGTGATATGTGTTAATTTGAGGGATTTGCTTCCCTCCCCTTTGTTGGTCGTTTCGAACCTGGCTAGTGGGAGGATCCCCACATGGTGGGAGGGATACCATGAGCATAGGAAAATCCCACTAGTGGTTTATTGCCCTGTTTTTTTCCTATCCAACAACCAAACTAGCCCTTATTGTTCCAATTTGGTCCGTCTAGGTTTGGACGGGCAAAACACGCGGTCCAGCGTGCCGACGCAAATGAAAGGATGCCATTTTTTCTTTGGATTCATTTTCGGCTCAAATTTGAGATCACTAGTAGAAAAATGGCCTAATGTGAAGCACGTTAGTCCCGATTTGTAATTGAATCGGCACTAATGTGACCATTAGTGCCGGTTCCAACGGCTACGCGGGCGGCGCTCATTAGTACCGGCTCGTGGCGAACCTTTAGTACCGGTTCATGCCACAAACCGGTACTAAAGAGGTTGTGGCAGGCTTTTGTCATTCTGGGGCCCCACCTGTCCTTTTAGTACCGGTTCATGCCACAAACCGGTACTAGAGTTTTTAGTTGATTCTTTTTGAAGCGGTTTTTTAGTCCCACCTCGCTTCGCTAAGAGGGGGTTTTACCACCTTAAATATATTACTTCTCAAACTATGACAACCACTTGGTTTTCACTGAACTCTATGTGTAGAATTTGTGACCGCAATATGAGTCTTCTCCGATTTCTAAACCAGTGAGAACTATATTGACAATTCAGATTGTACACAAAAAGATCATTGATGATCAATGTATTTTTGATGATCAATCTGTTACAGAGGCATTTCATTTTTTTAAACTGATTTTGAACCCAGACTGTTTACATGTTCAAAATGCATCATTCAAATTCACATCATCAATTATCAACCCTTTCTGAATTCATTTGGTATTTTTCATGCATTTACTGATTTTTTTAGAGCTAAACGACCCTGAAATTGAAAAACACTTCAAATGAACTCTGAAAAGGTTGAAAGTTGGCATGGTATCATCATTTGACCCACATAGCATGTGCAAAAAAGTAGAGAGAGTTACGGCAAAAACTAGATGCACTTCGTGTACAAAATGGACAATCTTTTTCAAAGTATCAGGGTTTTGGACTAAAACTCATATGTTACAGAGGCATTTCATTTTTTTTAAACTTATTTGAACTCTAGATTTTTTGGATGTTCAAAATGCACCATTCAAATCCACATCATCAATTATCAACCATTTCTGAATTCATTTGGTATTTTTCATGCATTTACTGGATTTTTTTAGAGCTAAATGACCCTGAAATTGAAAAACACTTCAAATGAACTCTGGAAAGGTTGTAAGTTGGCATGGTATCATCATTTGACCCACATAGCATGTGCAAAAAAGTAGAGACAGTTACGAAAAAAACTGGATGTACTTCGTGTACAAAATGGACAATCTCTTTCGAAGTATCAGGGTTTCGAACGAAAACTCATCTGTTACAAAAGCATTTCATTTTTTTGAACTGATTTGAACTCCAGACTTTTTGCGTGTTCAAAATGCACCATTCAAAGCCACATCATCAATTATAAACCCTTTCTGAATACATTTGGTATTTTTCATGCATTTACTGAATTTTTTTAGAGCTAAATGACCCTGAAATTGAAAAACACTTAGGCGCATCGTTTCGGAGGCTGACCTGTGGGCCTACTAAGTTGGTGCGTACCAAGGGCTTTGTCAACTTAGTCAATATAAACGATTCTAGCTTCAGTGATCGTACGATGTCCATCCAACGGCCGTAGTGCTTCTTTAACCTCTAGTCTTCTTGGTCCAGCCGCCCAAAGCAGCGCCGGTCGTGCCGCCTACTCCTGCCTCCCGTGGCCGGCTGTGCTGCCGCGGAGGCCTCATCGCCCCCATACTACTCCCACCGCTGGCCAGGCCATCCCTCCACTCACCCACACCCCCTGTTATTCTGCAGCGACAGCAGCCTCACACCGCAGCCAAACCAGTGAACCCTCGAACTCCTCTCCGCGCGGGCTTCCACTGTTGCGTCTTCCCCGGCTCCGCGTCGTCCCCTTCCTAGGCCTCGCCATCGTCCACCGCCCTGGTGCTCTCGGCGCGGCGTGGTCAACGTGGTCAACGACCGACTTCCATCGGAAGAGTACTATACGTGGAGAGGCTGACAGCTGGGTCCACGACGGCCGCAAGGAAGTGCCTCCTTATTATGCGTAAAATAATTATTCCTCCACCTGACAGCAAGGACCCACCGGACGGGCCACCTTATTTCGTGAAAAAAACTTTTCCCCCTTGACTATTGGGACCCACCGGACGGGCCACCATATTTTGCGAAAAAAACGTTCCCCCTGCTGTCAGTTCGGACCCACCGGAAGTGCCTCCTTATTACACACAAAAAAATGAATACCCCCTGCTAGCTGGGACCCACCTTGGTGCGAGGCTGACTTGTGGGCCTACTAAGTTGACGGGGACGGAGGGCTTTGTCAACTTAGTCAATATGGACGATTCTAGCTCCAGTGACCGTACGATGTCCATCCAACGGCCGTAGTGCTTCTTCAACCTCTGGTCTTCTTGCTCCAGCCGCCCAAAGCAGCGCCGGCGTGCTGTCTGCTCCTGCCTCCCATGGCCGGCTGTGCTGCCGCGGAGGCCTCACCACCCCCTACTATTCCCACCGCTGGCCAGGCCCTACGGCGACGGCAGCCTCACACCGCAGCCGAACGAGTGAACCCTCATACTCCTCGTCCACTTCCTAGGCCTCGCCGCCGTCCACTACCCTGGTGCTCTCGACGCGGCGTGGTCAACGTGGTCAAGGAACGACTTCCATCAGATGTGGACTATACGTGGAGAGGCTGACAGCTGGGTCCACGGCCGTAACAAGGAAGTGCCTCCTTATTACGCAGAAAATAATGATTCCTCCACCTGACAGCAGGGACCCAGCGGACGGGACACCGTATTTTGTGAAAAAAAGTTTTCCCCCTGACTGCTGGGACCCACCAACTACACCTTCGCACCCAAGGAAGTGCGCCCGGGCAAAAAAAATGATTCGCCCCCCTGACTGCTGGGACCCACCAGCTACATCTTCGCACACAAGGAAGTGCGTGACAGTCGGGACCCACCTGGTCGAAGCGTACGTAGCATTGTCATTCTGGTCGCGAAAGTGTACGTACATACTGGTCGTTGTAGAGGCGCGCACGTGTCGTAGTAGAGGCGCGCACGTAGCATGTACACGTACGTACAGCGGCCAGGGTGCAAGAAAGAAAATACGGCCATGTATGTGTACATACGGGCGGGGTCTCGAACGCCTACTCGCAAATATGTACGGCGAGGGCTCGTGTACATGGCTGGGTCGGAACGGAGAAACAACGTCGTCGTCATGTTCATGGGGAGGAAACGGAATGCGTCGTGTTCATCGGGAGGCAATGGAACGCGTGGGAGCTAACCGGCTGGGTCGGAACGTAATGCGTCGTCGTGTTCATCGGGAGGGCTTGGACAGAATAGGCGATGGAAACGAGGCATGGCATACCGCAGAACGGAGGAAACGGCCTTGTGTTCGACCGGCCACGTTCAAAACGGGATCCTGTTCATCGGGAGGGGTCTGGCGTACCGCAAAACAGAGGAAACGGCCTCCTACGTTCGGAACGGGGTTCTGTTGATCGGGAGGTGTCTGGCGTACCGCAAAACGGAGGAAACGGACCTCCTACGGTCGAAATGGGGGTCCTGTTGATCGGGAGGGGTGTGGCGTACCGCAAAACGGACGAAACGGACCTCCTACGGTCGAAACGGGGGTCCTGTTGATCGGGAGGGGTGTGGCGTACCGCAAAATGGACAAAACGGACTTGTATGGAGCGCTACGGTCGAAACGGGGGTCCTGTTCATCGGGAGGGGTGTGGCGTAACGCAAAACGGGACTCCATGGGATATTGTTCATCTCCACTGTCAACCTCCTCTAGTCTCCACGGGCTACCATCGACCTCCTCCAGCCTCCACGGGCTCCTGTTCATCCAGCCTCCACCGCGAGCTACTCCATTGGCTACTGTTCAACCACCCCTCCACCGTCTACTGTTCATCCAGCCCTCCACACCAGAGGGTCCTGTTCAACCACCCCTCCACGGGCACCCCTCCACCGTCTATTGATCATCCAGCCCTCCACACCACGGGGTCCTGTTCATCCAGAGGCAATGCCATCGCTCACTGTTCATCCAACCCCCCACCCCCCGCAACGCTCGCTGTTCATCCCAGAGGCAGCATCGATCGGCTTCAGTTAGCAGCAGTAGCGAAGGAATCGCTCAATCGGGTTTAGTTAACAGCCATCGATCGATCGCTCGGGTTCAGTAACGCGTAGCCTGCAGTGCTATCGCTCGGGTTCATTTAGAGCCCAATGCCTCGCTCGGGTTCAGTTAGAGCCAACGCCTCGCACACACGCGCGTAGGTGTATGAGAGAAACGTGCATCGCTCGGCCCCCGACCTCCCATCATAACCGGGAACTCCCTGAAATTTTCCTCTCCCTCGCTTCTACCACGGTTTTTTCCGTCATGGACGGCCCAAAGAATGTCATGCAGCTGCGTCTCCGGCCCGTCCAGGACGAAAAGCTCATTTTCTGTCATGATTTTTTGTCATAGAAGCAGGAGCCCACCACATCTATGATGATACCGGGTTTTGTCACAATTATCGTCATATAAGTGTCATATGTATGACAGGAAAAAAAATCGTTCGGCCCAAAATGTCACGGATGTGTCTTTTTTTTGTAGTGCTTGCTCAGCCTCGGACTTGGTTCGATGCTCATTAATAGAAAGGAGAGTGCTTAAGCCTTTAAGTCTAGTGCCTCAATCGGTTGAGTAAGACGCTCTTTTTCCTGTTTGTAAATCCCACTCTCATTTCTGGCCCAACCTATCAGAAATTGTTGTAGATGTCTAATTTTATTTTGCCATCTCTCGACATGCGTCCTTCCCGCAACCGGCTTAGCCCATTCATGTGCAATCATCTCCATAAATCCTTCTCGCTCAAACCAGCTGTGCTCGAAGGAGAAGATATTTTTATTTGCCACATGGGAGCCTCACCCGAGTCTAAAAGGAGTGGTGTATGATTCGAGATCGCTCTCTGCATCGCATGGACCGACACCAACAGTTACTTTTGCTCCCACTCAACACTAGCAAGAACCCTATCCAGCTTTTTATAAGTCGGAATAGGTAAGGAGTTGGCCCATGCAAATTGTCTACCGGTGAGCTCTATTTCTCTCAAATTAAGACTCTCGATAATCATGTTGAACATCATAGACCAACGACCATCAAAATTGTCATTATTCTTTTCTTCTCTTCTCCAGATAATATTAAAATCCCCCCAACTAATATTGGCAGATTTTCATCTCCACGAATCCGCACCAGAGCGGCCAGAAAGTTAGGTTTAAACTCAGGTTGTGCTGCTCCATATACAGCAACTAGTGACCAGCGGAACCCATCCAGCTTTGGTCTTACCCTGAATTTAACCGAAAAGTCTCCCTGAACCACAGTAAGAACCTCTAAAGTCTCGCACCGTACTCCTAGTAAGATCCACCGGATCTTCCTCTAGGAGGTAAAATGTGCCAATCAAAATCGATACCACTAGAGAGTGTTTGAAGAAATTGTGATGTGAAATTATCTCGTCCAGTTTCCAAGAGTGCAATAACATCTAAGTGATATTCTAACGTTGTCTCTGCTAAGAATCTTTGTTTAGCCAAGTCAGCTAGACCTCTGCTATTCCAAAAGAGTCCTTTCATAAGTCATCATGGAATTTTTTTCTTAAGCTTAACTCTAGAACTTCGGTGTACTACCGAGGTAGGATAAATTTTCTGCTTCCAGGGCCGTTTGGGCTTCTCCTCAACACCCCGCGGGAAAATAGGATTGTCTACAATAGAGACTGCACCCTCCATCAAGAGAGGCTCCACCGTATCTGTGGTCTCCAGATCCTCCTCATCCTCAGCCTCCACAGTAGGCAACAGGTTATTACATATATTTGTGAGATCATTAATTTCTAAGTTATTCATGTCATTGCCATTCATAGGTTTGATAGATGCAAGGTTACGAATGATCTCAGAAGCTCTCTCCGCTTCCAAGTCTAAAAGATCATTAACGGATTTGACGACCTCGGTTTCATTTGATCCCAAAAAAATTCCTAAGTTGTTTGCCTTATCAACTATTTCAATCTCAGAGAGATGCAAAATTGAACAACTTTTATCAAAAGACGCACCTGTAGTAGCCTGGGCATGACGAAGCATGGCGGCCCTCTTGGCACGCGCTAGCTGTAGGTCGTCTGCATCTGGCTGTCCCTGGATTCGGTTGCTGACACGCCTGCGAGCCGACACCGGATCCACTATCCTGCCGAAAGCGATAAGCTCCTCCGCCATCCTCTCTCGAGGGGTACGATCCCGACTCCCACGCCCGTCCCCTATCATCGGTGAAGGAGGGACGGGCGTAGTCGAGTGGGCCTCGGCTACCGAGATCAAGGGGAAAGGGGACCGTGGAGACGCCTACTCACTAGGCCCGTCCCCCCTTGCTGAACAGCTCGTCCCCTGGCCAACTTGCAGAGCGCACTCCTGTGGAGGGATTGCGACATAGGACTCCTTCCCGCATCTCATCCCTAGCTCGCCACTCAGGATGGTGGCGTCCTATGGAGGGGTTACAGCACGGGACTCCTTCCCGCACCTCACCCCTAGCTCGACCGGTGAAGCCTGTGTGCGGGGAACGCCATAGACCGCCTGTCCAGGCGCCCCTCCCAAAGAAGTCAAGACGGGTGATATGTCTCCAACGTATCTATAATTTTTTATTGTTCCATGCTATTATATTATTTGTTTTGAATGATTATGGGCTTTATTATACATTTTTATATTACTTTTGGGACTAACCTATTAACCGGAGGCCCAGCCCATATTGATGTTTTATTAACTGTTTCAATATTTCGAAGAAAAGGAATATCAAATGGAGTCCAAATGGAATGAAACCTTCGGCATCGTGATTTTTTGGAAGAATATCATCCTGGAGGCTTGGAGATCAAGTCAGAAGACCCTCGAGGAGCCCAGGAGATAGGGGGCACCCCCCCTACAGGGCGCGGCCCCCTGTCTCGTGGACCCCTCGAGCACCCCCCGACTGACTTCTTTCGCCTATATAACCCTACGTACCCTAAAACTATCGAATATCAAGATAGATTGGGAGTTCCACCGCCGCAAGCCTCTGTAGCCACCAAAAACCTCTCGGGAGCCCTTCCCGACACTCTGCCGGAGGGGGGATCCATCACCGATGGCCATCTTCATCATCCCGGCGCTCTCCATGACGAGGAGGGAGTAGTTCACCCTCGGGGCTGAGGGTATGTACCAGTAGCTACGTGTTTGATCTCTCTCTATCGTGTTCTCTCTCGTGTTCCCTCTATGGCACGATCTTGATGTATCACGAGCTTTGCTAGTATAGTTGGATCTTATGATGTTTCTCCCCCTCTACTCTCTTGTGATGAATTGAGTTTCCCCTTTGAAGTTATCTTATCGGATTGAGTCTTTTATGAGAACACTTGATGTATGTCTTGCCGTGCTTATCTATGGTGACAATGGGATATCATATGCCTCTTGATGTATGATTTGGTGACCAACTTGCGGGTTCCGCCCATGAACCTATGCATAGGGGTCAGCACACGTTCTTGACTCTCCGATAGAAACTTTGGGGCACTCTTTGAAGTACTTTGTGTTGGTTGGATGAATCTGAGATTGTGTGATGCATATCGTATAATCATCATTAGTAGAAAAGGGGGCAATGGTCCAGGTCAGGTCAGCCCATTAGTCCCGGTTCAATCCAGAACCGGGACCAATGGGGGCACTGGACCCGGTTCGTGAGCCCCGGGGGCCGGCCGGGCCACGTGGGCCATTGGTCCCGGTTCGTCTGGACCTTTTGGTCCCGGTTGGTGGGACGAACCGGGACCAATGTGCCTCGCTCCTGGCCCACCACCATTGGTCCCGGTTGTTGGCTTGAACCGGGACCAAAGGCTGCCCTTTAGTCTCGGTTCTTTCCACGAACCGGGACCAATTAATTGCCTATGTATACCCCTCGCCCACGAGCAGAGCACTCCCACTGGTCTGTTTTTCGTGGCCGGAGAGGAGAGAGCTTTGTGGTGCTCTAGCTCACCTCCTATGAACACGAGGTGTTCGATGGAATGCCCGAGCCACACTACTTAAGCTTTCTCCTCTCCAAGCTCGACCTCCAAGCTCCATTTTCCTTAATATTTGTCTAGGTTTAGCGGTCCGTCACGTCCCGTCCCCGTCTTCACCACCGTCGATCGCCCGCGCCGATCTCGTCGTCGGCACCACCATGGTGAGCCTCTTGTTCTTATCTTCTTTCTGAAAGGAAAAAAAATCTTATTTGTATGTTTATATAGATACTTGTATAATTTTCTTACTTTTATTATTGCATCTTATATAGTGCAATGGTTTTGGTATCCGCCCCCATCAGCCCTCGTCCTGTCTATGATTCGGATGTGGTATATATTATCTTTTCATAACTATTGGTTCATCTATTATTTATGACAATTATGCCGACCAACATGACATAGATTTTAATTGTCTAGGAGGTTGTTGAACCGGAAATTCCAACCGGCCCTATTGTCGAGAGGTTAAATTTAGTTGAAGAAGAAAACAATTTCTTGAAGGAAAAAATTAGAAAAATTGAGGAGGATAAGATGATATTGGAGTTGCATGTTGCGGATGTCGTTGATGATCACAAGATCAAGATGGATGCAATGCGCTTGAAGATTAGAAAGATTAGAAAATATGCCATTCATACCGAGGCTTGGTATCATTATGCCGTTGGATCAGTTGTTACATTGGTTGCGACTATGATCGCATTTGTTTTCGCATTGAAATGTTTTACATAGTTTCAATGTATGGTTTAATTAATTTAGAGGCTCTGCAGAGCTTTATGTTGTTAGATGAGAACTATGTATGTACTTTGGTTTTAATGTGATGATGAACTTCTATTAATTTGGTCACTTAATTATCTATTCATGATGTTCTGTAATGATTTTTGACACACTTAATTATATATAATGCACGCAGATGAACCAGCAATGGATGTACGGTTCAAGACACACCTCCGAGTACATTAAGGGCGTGCATGATTTTCTCGAAGTGGCTGAGGCAAACAAGCAGAATGGTTTTATGTGTTGTCCATGCCCTATATGTGGGAATACAAAGTCTTACTCTGACCGGAAAATCCTTCACACCCACCTGCTTTACAAGGGTTTCATGCCACAGTATAATGTTTGGACGAGGCACGGAGAAATAGGGGTTATGATGGAAGACGGTGAAGAAGAAAAGTACGATGACAACTATGTGCCCCCTGAATACGGTGATGCTACTGAAGATCAAGAGGAACCAGACGATGTGCACGATGATGTTGCAACAGGCGAAGCTGCTGAAGATCAAGAGGAACCAGACAATGTGCCCGATGATGATGATCTCCGCCGGGTCATTGTCGATGCAAGGACGCAATGCAAAAGTCAAAAGGAGAAGCTGAAGTTCGATCGCATGTTAGAGGACCACAAAAAAAGGTTGTACCCCAATTGCGAAGATGGCAACACAAAGCTCGGTACCGTACTGGAATTGCTGCAGTGGAAGGCAGAGAATGTTGTGCCTGACAAAGGATTTGAGAAGCTACTGAAAATATTGAAGAAGAAGCTTCCAAAGGATAACGAATTGCCCGACAGTACATACGCAGCAAAGAAGGTCGTATGCCCTCTAGGATTGGAGGTGCAGAAGATACATGCATGCCCTAATGACTGCATCCTCTACCGCGGTGCGTACAAGGATCTGAACGCATGCCCGGTATGCGGTGCATTACGGTATAAGATCAGACGAGATGACCCTGGTGATGTTGACGGCGAGCCCCCCAGGAAGAGGGTTCCTGCGAAGGTGATGTGGTATGCTCCTATAATACCACGGTTGAAATGTCTGTTCAGAAACGGAGAGCATGCCAAGTTGATGCGATGGCACAGTGAGGACCGTAAGAAAGACGGGAAGTTGAGAGCACCCGTTGACGGGTCACAGTGGAGAAAAATCGAGAGAAAGTACTGGGATGAGTTTGCAAGTGACCCAAGGAACGTATGGTTTGCTTTAAGCGCAGATGGCATTAATCCTTTCGGGGAGCAGAGTAGCAATCACAGCACCTGGCCCATGACTCTACGTATGTATAACCTTCCTCCTTGGATGTGCATGAAGTGGAAGTTCATTATGATGCCAGTTCTCATCCAAGGCCCTAAGCAACCCGGTAACGACATTGATGTGTACCTAAGGCCATTAGTTGAAGAACTTTTATAGCTGTGGAATGGAAACGGTGTACGTACATGGGATGAGCACAAACAAGAGGAATTTCACCTAAAGGCGTTGCTGTTCGTGACCATCAACGATTGGGCCGCTCTCAGTAACCTTTCAGGACAGACAAACAAGGGATACCACGCATGCACGCACTTTTACTTGACACCGATAGTATATACTTGGGAAGCTGCAGGAAGAATGTGTACCTGGGCCATCGTCGATTTCTTCCGACCAACCATCAATGTCGAAAGAAAGGCAAGCATTTCAAAGGCAAGGCAGATCACCGGAAGAAGCCCGCCATGCGTGCCGGTGATCACGTACTTGCTCTGGTCAATGATTTACATGTAATCTTTGGAAAGGGTCCCGGCGGACTAGCTGTTCCGAGTCACGCTGGGGGACACGCACCCATGTGGAAGAAGAAATCTATATTTTGGGACCTACCCTACTGGAAAGACCTAGAGGTCCGCTCTTCGATCGATGTGATGCACGTGACGAAGAACCTTTGCGTGAACCTGCTAGGCTTCTTGGGCGTGTATGGGAAGACAAAAGATACAGCTGAGGCACGGGAGGACCTGCAACGTTTGCACGAAAAAGACGGCATGCCTCCAAAGCAGTATGAAGGTCCTGCCAGCTATTCTCTTACCAAAGAAGAGAAGGAAATCTTCTTTGAATGCCTGCTTAGTATGAAGGTCCCAACTGGCTTCTCGTCGAATATAAAAGGAATAGTAAATATGTCAGAGAAAAAGTTTCAGAACCTAAAGTCTCATGACTGCCACGTGATTATGACGCAACTGCTTCTGGTTGCATTGAGGGGGCTTCTACCAGAAAACGTCCGATTAGCCATTGTGAAGCTATGTGCATTCCTCAATGCAATCTCTCAGAAGGTGATCGATCCAGAAATCATACCAAGGCTAAGGAGTGATTGTTGGGGAACGTAGTAATTTCAAAAAAAATCCTACGCACACGCAAGATCATGGTGATGCATAGCAACGAGAGGGGAGAGTGTGTACACGTACCCTTGTAGACCAAAAGCGGAAGCGTTAGCACAACGCAGTTGATGTAGTCGTACGTCTTCACAGCCCGACTGATCAAGCACTGAAACTACGGCACCTCTGAGTTCTAGCACACGTTCAGCTCGATGACATCCCTCGAACTCCGATCCAGCCGAGTGTCGAGGGAGAGTTACGTCAGCATGATGGCGTGGTGACGATCTTGATGTTCTACCGTCACAGGGCTTCGCCTAAGCACCGCTACAATATTATCGAGGTGGACTATGGTGGAGGGGGGCACCGCACACGGCTAAGAGATCTAAGGGATCAATTGTTGTTGTCCTAGAGGTGCTCCCTTGCCCCCGTATATAAAGGAGCAAGGGGGAAGGGGGCGCCGGCCTAGAAGGGGGCGCGCCAAGGGGAGTCCTACTCTCACCGGGAGTAGGACTCCCTCCTTCCTTGTTGGAGTAGGAGAAGGGGAAAGAAGGGGAGAGGAATAAGGAAAAGGGGGCTGCGCCCCTTGTCCAATTCGGACCAGAGGGGGGGCGCAGGCCTCCTTCCTTTTGGCCTCTCTCCTCTATTCCCGTATGGCCCAATAAGGCCCATATACTCCCCGGCGAATTCCCGTAACTCTCCGGTACTCCGAAAAATACCCGAATCACTCGGAACCTTTCTAAAGTCCGAATATAGTCGTCCAATATATCGATATTTACGTCTCGACCATTTCGAGAGTCCTCGTCATGTCCCCGATCTCATCCGGGACTCCTAACTCCTTCGGTACATCAAAACTCATAAACTCAGAATATAACTGTCATCGAAACCTTAAGCGTGCGGACCTTACGGGTTCGAGAACAATGTAGACATGACCGAGACACGTCTCTGGTCAATAACCAATAGCGGAACCTGGATGCTCATATTGGCTCCCACATATTCTACGAAGATCTTTATCGGTCAAACCGCATAACAACATGCGTTGTTCCCTTTGTCATCGGTATGTTACTTGCCCGAGATTCGATCGTCGGTATCTCAATACCTAGTTCAATCTCGTTACCGGCAAGTCTCTTTACTCGTTCCGTAATACATCATCCTGCAACTAACTCATTAGTTGCAATGCTTGCAAGGCTTATCGTGATGTGCATTACCGAGTGGGCCCAGAGATACCTCTCCGACAATCAGAGTGACAAATCCTAATCTCGAAATATGCCAACCCAACATGTACCTTCGGAGACACCTGTAGAGCTCCTTTATAATCACCAAGTTACGTTGTGACGTTTGGTAGTACACAAAGTGTTCCTCCGGTAAATGGGAGTTGCATAATCTCATAGTCATAGGAACATGTATAAGTCATGAAGAAAGCAGTAGCAACATACTAAACGATCAAGTGCTAAGCTAACAGAATGGGTCAAGTCAATCACATCATTCTCCCAATGATGTGATCCCGTTAATCAAATGACAACTCTTTTGTCCATGGCTAGGAAACATAATCATCTTTGATAAACGGGCTAGTCAAGTAGAGGCATACTAGTGAAACTATGTTTGTCTATGTATTCACACATGTATTATGTTTCCGGTTAATACAATTCTAGCATGAATAATAAACATTTATCATGATATAAGGAAATAAATAATAACTTTATTATTGCCTCTAGGGCATATTTCCTTCAGTCTCCCACTTGCACTAGAGTCAATAATCTAGTTCACATCATCATGTGATTTAACACCAATATTCATATGTGTATATGATTAACACCCATAGTTCACATCGTCATGTGATCAACACCCAAAGGGTTTACTAGAGTCAATAATCTAGTTCACATCGATATGTGATTAACACCCATAGAGTACTAAGGTGTGATCATGTTTTGCTCGTGAGAGAAGCTTAGTCAATGGGTCTGTTACATTCAGAGCCGTATGTATTTTGCAAATATTCTATGTCTACAATGTTCTGCATGGAGATACTCTAGCTAATTGCTCCCACTTTCAATATGTATCCAGATTGAGACTCAGAGTCATCTAGATCAGTGTAAAAGCTTGCACCGATGTAACTCTTTACGACGGGCTCTTTTATCACCTCCATAATCGAGAAATATTTCCTTAGTCCTCACTAAGGATATTCTTGACCAATGTCCAGTGATCTACTCCTAGATCACTATTGTACTCCCTTGCCAAATTCAGAGCAAGGTATACAATAGGTCTGGTACATAGCATAGCATACTTTATAGAACCTATGACTAAGGCATAGGGAATGACTTTTTCATTCTCTTTTCTAATTTCTGCTGTGGTCGGGATTTGAGTCTTACTCAATTTCACACCTTTGCAACACAGGCAAGAACTCTTTCTTTGACTGTTTCATTTTGAACTATTTCAAAATCTTGACAAGGTATGTACTTATTGAAAAACTTATCAAGCATCTTGATCTATCTCAATAGATCTTGATGGTCAATATGTAAGTAGCTTTACTGAGGTCTTTCTTTTAAAGAACTCCTTTCAAATACTCATTTATGCTTTCCAGAAAAATTCTGCATCATTTCTGATCAACAATATGTTATTTACATATATTTATCAGAAAGGCGGTAGTGCTCCCACTCACTTTATTGGAAATACAGGCTTCACCGCAAGTCTGTATAAAACTATATGCTTTGATCAACTCATCAAAGTGTATATTCCAACTCCGAGATGCTTGCACCAGTCCATTGATGGATCGTTAGAGCTTGCACATTTTGTTAGCACCTTTGTGATTGACAAAACCTTCCGGTTGCATCATATACAACTCTTCTTTAAAGAATCCATTGAGGAATGCAGTTTTGACATCCATTTGCCAGATTTCATAAAATGTGGCAATTGCTAACATGATTCGGACAGACTTAAGCATCGATACGAGTGAGAAAATCTCATCGTATTCAAGACCTTGAACTTGTAGAAAACCTTTCGCAACAAGTCGAGCTTAGTAGATAGTAACACTACTATCAGTGTCCGTCTTCCTCTTGAAGATCCATTTATTTAACATGGCTTGCTGATCATCGAGCAAGTCAATCAAAGTCCATACTTTGTTCTCATACATGGATCCCATCTCAGATTTCATGGCCTCAAGCCATTTCGCGGAATCTGGGCTCATCATCGCTTCCTCATAGTTCATAGGTTTATCATGGTCTAGTAACATGACTTCCAGAACAGGATTACCGTACCACTCTGGTGCGGATCTTACTCTGGAAGACCTACGAGATTTTGTAGTAACTTGATCTGAAGTTTCATGATCATCATCATTAGCTTCCTCACTAATTGGTGTAGGAATCACTGGAACTGATTTCTGTGATGAACTACTTTCCAATTCAGGAGAAGGTACAATTACCTCAACAAGTTCTACTTTCCTCCCACTCACTTCTTTCGAGAAAAACTCCTTTTCTAGAAAGGATCCATCTTAGCAATGAATAACTTGCCTTCGGATCTGTGATAGAAGGTGTACCCAATAGTTACCTTTGGGTATTCTATGAAGACGCACTTCTCCGATTTGGGTTCGAGCATATCAGGTTGAAACTTTTTCACATAAGCATCGCAGCCCCAAACTTTAAGAAACGACAACTTTGGTTTCTTGCCAAACCACAATTCATAAGGCGTCGTCTCAATGGATTTTGATGGTGCCCTATTTAAAGTGAATGCAGTTGTCTCTAATGCATAACCCCAAAACGATAGTGGTAAATCGATAAGAGACATCACAGATCGCACTATATCTAATAAGTACGGTTATGATGTTCAGACACACCATTAAGCTGTGGTGTTCCAGGTGGCATGAGTTTGTGAAACTATTCCACATTGTTTTAATTGAAGACCAAACTCGTAACTCAAATATTCTTCTCCACGATCAGATCGTAGAAACTTTATTTTCTTGTTACGATGTTTTTCCACTTCACTCTGAAATTGTTTGAACTTTTCAAATGTTTCATACTTATGTTTCATCAAGTAGATATACCCATATCTGCTCAAATCATCTGTGAAGGTCAGAAAATAATGATACACGCCGCAAGCCTTAACACTCATCGGATCGCATACATCGGTATGTATTATTTCCAATAAGTCAGTAGCTCGTTCCATTGTTCCGGAGAACGGAGTTTTAGTCATCTTGCCCAAAAGGCACGGTTCGCAAGCATCAAATGATTCATAACCAAGTGATTCCAAAAATCCATCTTTATGGAGTTTCTTCATGCGCTTTACACCGATATGACCCAAACGGTAGTGCCACAAATAAGTTGCACTATCATTATTAACTTTGCATCTTTTGGCATCAATATTATGAATATGTGTATCACTACGATCGAGATCCAACAAACTATTTTCATTGGGTGTATGACCATTTGAAGGTTTTATTCATGCAAACAGAACAACAATTATTCTCTGATTTTAAATGAATAACCGTATTGCAATAAACATGATCAAATCATATTCACGCTCAACACAAACGCCAAATAACATTTATTTAGGTTTAACACTAATCCCGAAAGTATAGGGAGTGTGCGATGATGATCATATCAATCTTGGAACTACTTCCAACACTCATCGTCACTTCACCCTCAACTAGTCTCTGTTTATTCTGTAACTCCTGTTTCGAGTCACTAATTTTTAGCAACCGAACAAGTATCAAATACTCAGGGGCTACTATAAACACTAGTAAGGTACACATCAATAATTTGTATATCAAATATACCCTTGTTCACTCTGCCATCCTTCTTATCCACCAAATATTCAGGGTATTTCCGTTTCCAGTGACCATTTCCTTTGCAGTGTAAGCACTCAGTTTCAGGCTTTGGTTTAGCCTTGGGCTTCTTCGTGGGAGTGACAACTTGCTTGTCATTCTACTTGAAGTTCCCCTTTCTTTCCCTTTGCCCTTTTCTTGAAACTAGTGATCTTGTCAACCATCAACACTTGATGCTCTTTCTTGATTTCTACCTTCGTTGATTTCAACATCATGAAGAGCTCGGGAATCGTTTTCATCATCCCTTGCATACTATAGTTCATCACAAAGTTCTACTAACTTGGTGATGGTGACTAGAGAACTCTGTCAATCACTATTTTATCTGGAAGATTAACTCCCACTTGATTCAAGCGATTGTAGTACCCAGACAATCTGAGCACGTGCTCACTAGTTGAGCGATTCTCCTCCATCTTTTAGCCATAGAACTTGTTGGAGACTTCATATCTCTCAACTCGGGTATTTGCTTAAAATATTAACTTCAACTTCTGGAACATCGCATATGGTCCATGACGTTCAAAACGTCTTTGAAGTCCTGATTATAAGCCGTTAAGCATGGTGCACTAAACTATCAAGTAGTCATCATATTGAGCTAGCCAAACGTTCATAACGTCTGCATCTGCTCCTGCAATAGGTCTGTCACCTAGCGGTGCATTAAGGACATAATTCTTCTGTGCAGCAATGAGGATAAACCTCAGATCACGGATCCAATCTGCATCATTGCTACTAACATCTTTCAACACAATTTTCTCTAGGAACATATCAAAATAAACATATGAAAGCAACAACGCAAGCTATTGATCTACAACATAATTTGCAAAATACTACCAGGACTAAGTTCATGATAAATTTAAGTTTAATTAATCATATTACTTAAGAACTCCCACTTAGATAGACATCCCTCTAATCCTCTAAGTGATTACGTGATCCATATCAACTACACCATGTCCGATCATCACGTGAGATGGAGTAGTTTCAACGGTGAACATCAATATGTTGATCATATCTACTATATGATTCACGCTCGACCTTTCGGTCTCCGTGTTCCGAGGCCATATCTGTTATATGCTAGGCTCGTCAAGTTTAACCTGAGTATTCCGCGTGCGCAACTGTTTTGCACCCGTTGTATTTGAACGTAGAGCCTATCACACCCGATCATCACGTGGTGTCTCAGCACGAAGAACTTTCGCAACGGTGCATACTCA
Organism: Triticum dicoccoides; assembly: GCF_002162155.2. Lineage (NCBI taxonomy): Eukaryota > Viridiplantae > Streptophyta > Magnoliopsida > Poales > Poaceae > Triticum > Triticum dicoccoides. The sequence continues at coordinate 713,690,563 of NC_041391.1, forward strand.
GGGAGAACACTTCTTGATAATTTAGTGAGAGATCATCTTATAAAGCTACCGTCGAACTAAGCAAAATAAGATGTATTAAAGATAAACATCATATGCAATCAATATAAGTGATATGATATGGCCATCATCATCTTGTGCTTGTGATCTCCATCTCCGAAGCACCGTCGTGATCACCATCGTCACCGGCGCGACACCTTGATCTCCATCGTAGCATCGTTGTCGTTACGCCATCTATTGCTTCTACGACTATCGCTACCGCTTAGTGATAAAGTAAAGCAATTACAGGGCGTTTACATTTCATACAATAAAGCGACAACCATATGGCTCCTGCCAGTTGCCGATAACTTCAGTTACAAAACATGATCATCTCATACAATAAAATATAGCATCACGTCTTGACCATATCACATCACAACATGCCCTGCAAAAACAAGTTAGACGTCCTCTACTTTGTTGTTGCAAATATTACGTGGCTGCTACGGGCTGAGCAAGAACCGTTCTTACCTACGCATCAAAACCACAATGATAGTTCGTCAAGTTAGTGTTGTTTTAACCTTCTCAAGGACCGGGCGTAGCCACACTCGGTTCAACTAAAGTTGGAGAAACAGACACCCGCTAGTCACCTGTGTGCAAAGCACGGCGGTAAAACCAGTCTCGCGTAAGCGTACGCATAATGTCGGTCCGGGCCGCTTCATCCAACAATACCGCTGAACCAAAGTATGACATGCTGGTAAGCAGTATGACTTGTATTGCCCACGACTCACTTGTGTTCTACTCGTGCATATAACATCTACGCATAAAACCTAGGCTCGAATGCCACTGTTGGGGAACGTAGTAATTTCAAAAAAATTCCTACGCACACGCAAGATCATGGTGATGCATAGCAACGAGAGGGGAGAGTGTGTCCACGTACCCTTGTAGACCGAAAGCGGAAGCGTTAGCACAACGCGGTTGATGTAGTCGTACGTCTTCACAGCCCGACTGATCAAGCACTGAAACTACGGCACCTCCGAGTTCTAGCACACGTTCAGCTCGATGACGTCCCTCGAACTTCAATCCAGCCGAGTGTCGAGGGAGAGTTCTGTCAGCACGACAGCGTGGTGACGATCTTGATGTTCTACCGTCACAGGGCTTCGCCTAAGCACCACTACGATATTATCGAGGTGGACTATGGTGGAGGGGGGCACCGCACACGGCTAAAAAATCTAAGGGATCAATTGTTGTTATCCTAGAGGTTCCCCTTGCCCCCGTATATAAAGGAGCAAGGGGGAAGGGGGCGCCGGCCTAGAAGGGGGCGCGCCAAGGGGAGTCCTACTCTCACCGGGAGTAGGACTCCCTCCTTCCTTGTTGGAGTAGGAGAAGGGGAAAGAGGGGGAGAGGAATAAGGAAAAGGGGGCTGCGCCCCTTGTCCAATTCGGACCAGAGGGGGGGCGCAGGCCTCCTTCCTTTTGGCCTCTCTCCTCTATTCCCGTATGGCCCAATAAGGCCCATATACTCCCCGGCGAATTCCCGTAACTCTCCGGTACTCCGAAAAATACCCGAATCACTCGCAACCTTTCCGAAGTCCGAATATAGTCGTCCAATATATCGATCTTTACGTCTCGACCATTTCGAGACTCCTCATCATGTCCCCGATCTCATCCGGGACTCCGAACTCCTTCGGTACATCAAAACTCAAACTCATAATATAACTGTCATCGAAACCTTAAGCGTGCGGACCCTACGGGTTCGAGAACAATGTAGACATGACCGAGACACGTCTCTGGTCAATAACCAATAGCGGAACCTGGATGCTCATATTGGCTCCCACATATTCTACGAAGATCTTTATCGGTCAAACCGCATAACAACATGCGTTGTTCCCTTTGTCATCGGTATGTTACTTGCCCGAGATTCGATCGTCGGTATCTCAATACCTAGTTCAATCTCGTTACCGGCAAGTCTCTTTACTCGTTCCGTAATACATCATCCTCCAACTAACTCATTAGTTGCAATGCTTGCAAGGCTTATAGTGATGTGCATTACCGAGTGGGCCCAGAGATACCTCTCCGACAATCGGAGTGACAAATCCTAATCTCGAAATACGCCAACCCAACATGTACCTTCGGAGACACCTGTAGAGCTCCTTTATAATCACCAAGTTACGTTGTGACGTTTGGTAGCACACAAAGTGTTCCTCCGGTAAACGGGAGTTGCATAATTTCATAGTCATAGGAACATGTATAAGTCATGAAGAAAGCAGTAGCAACATACTAAACGATCAAGTGCTAAGCTAACATAATGGGTCAAGTCAATCACATCATTCTCCCAATGATGTGATCTCGTTAATCAAATGACAACTCTTTTGTCCATGGCTAGGAAACATAACCATCTTTGATAAACGGGCTAGTCAAGTAGAGGCATACTAGTGACACTATGTTTGTCTATGTATTCACACATGTATTATGTTTCCGGTTAATACAATTCTAGCATGAATAATAAACATTTATCATGATATAAGGAAATAAATAATAACTTTATTATTGCCTCTAGGGCATATTTCCTTCAGTGATGTGGTGCAATGTCTTGTCAGTTTCGAGCTGGTGTTCCCACCATCCTTCTTCAATATCATGACGCACGTCCTAGTTCATCTAGTTGACGAGATTGTCATTCTGGGGCCCGTATTTCTACACAATATGTACCCCTTTGAGAGGTTCATGGGAGTCTTAAAGAAATATATCTGTAACCGTGCTAGGCCAGAAGGAAGCATCTCCATGGGCCATCAAACAGAGGATGTCATTGGGTTTTCTGTTGACTTCATTCCTGGCCTTAAGAAGATAGGTCTCCCTCAATCGCGGTATGAGGGGAGACTGACTGGAAAAGGCACGCTTGGAAGGGACTCAATAATATGCAGGGACACATATTCTTGGTCTCAAGCATGCTACACAGTTCTACAGAACTCTACCTTGGTGACCCCGTATGTCGATGAACACAAGAACAGTCTGCGCTCCAAACACCCGGAGCTGTGCGACGACTGGATTACATGTGAACACATCAGGACTTTCAGCAGTTGGTTGGAAGCACGTCTAGAGGTGACAACACTTTTTGTGATGATCTGTACTTGTTGTCCAGGGGACCATCTTCGACTGTTACAATTTGGAAAGGATACGAGATAAATGGGAATACATTTTACACGATTGACCAAGATAAAAAGAGCACCAACCAAAACAGCGGTGTCCGCTTTGATGCAACAACCGAGAGGGGAAAGGACACATATTATGGTTATATAGTGGACATATGGGAACTTGACTACGGACATGATTTGAAGGCCCCTTTGTTTAAGTGCAAATGGGTCAATCTGTCAGGAGGTGGGGTATAGGTAGACCCACAGTACGGAATGACAACAGTGGATCTGAAAAATCGAGGGTACACTGACGAATCATTCATCCTAGCCAATGATGTGGCACAGGTTATCTATGTGAAGCACATGTCTACCAGACCGAGAAAAAGAAAAGATAAGGAAGCGAATACATCATACGATGAGCCAAAGCGCCACATAGTTCTTTCAGGAAAAAGGGACATCGTGGGAGTGGAGGGCAAGACAGACATGTCTGAAGATTATGAAAAGTTTCATGAAATTCCTCCCTTCAAAGTCAAGGCTGACCCCAGCATCCTGATAAACGATGAAGATTATCCATGGTTACGGCGCAATAAGCAAATGACACAAGCGAAGAAAAAGTGAAGACTTTCTCCCGCAACTATTATGATGATACGATGCCAACTTTGTAACAGACGAAATTATGATACCATGCCAACTTTCAATTTTCAAATTTTTGAGAGTTCATTTGAAATGCTTTAATGTCTTATGGTTCGGCCCTCGTGACACCATGCCAACTTTCAACTTTCAACTTTTTCAAAGTTCATTTGAAATGCTTTAATGCAGGAAACAAAAGAAAATAAATAATGCAGAAAACAAAACAAAAAACTGGAAAATAAAATAAAATAGCAACAATAGGTATTTTGTTGTAAGTAGAAACAAAATAAAATAAATAAAGCAAAAAGAAAACAAAAAAGTGTATTCAAATTTGAAAACTAATGGCACTAACAGAAAGTTTATAATTTTTCTAAAACTAAAAGCAAAAAAGAATTAAAAAATAAAGCAAAAAACAAAAGAAAATAAATAATGCAGAAAACAAAACAAAAAATCTGGGAAAAAAATAAAAATAGCAACAATAAGTATTTTGTTGTAAGTAGAAACAAAATAAAATAAATAAAGCACGAAACAAAACAAAAAAACAAAAAAAGTGTTTTCAAATTTGAGAACTAATGGCACTAACAAAAAGTTTATAATTTTTCTAAAACTAAAAGCAAAAAGAATTAAAAAATAAAGCAAAAAAACAAAAGAAAATAAATAATGCGGAAAACAAAACAAAAAATCTGGGAAAAAAATAAAAATAGCAACAATAAATAAATAAATAAAAAGTGCCTCCTACTGGGCCCCCATAGCCTGAATACGACTAGAAACCCACCATGGGCCAGGATTCAGGCCCGCAGGTGGCCTAGTAGGCCCATCAGGCAAAGCAGTAGTAAGTAGGCCATTAAGCCTGAAGTGGAGAGGAGCTCGAGAGGGGTGCGGCAGTGGGGCTTATAAACCACTGCGCGCCCCTCTCAGCTAGCGAGGTGGGACTAAACTTTCGTGTCGCACCGTGCCAGCACACGACCAGTGGTCCCGGTTGGAGGCACCAACCGGGACTAAAGGGGAGCATTGGTCCCGGTTCGTGGCACCAACCGGGACCAATGCCCACCCTTTAGTCCCGGTTGGTGGCACCAACCGGGACCAAAGGCCGCCGCTTCCCACCCTTTGGGCTGCTGAAAAGAGGCCTTTGGTCCCGGCTGGTGGCACTAACCAGGACTAAAGGGGGCATTGGTCCCGGTTGGTTTCACGAACCGGGACCAATTCTCTTCATATATAACTAGCACTTAGCTGTTTCTCCAAAATCCATCCCTTTCTTCTCCGCCCGACGCCCGCTGCTCGATCTGCCTCGTCGCCGTCACCGCCGAGCCGTCAGGCTGCTCCACCTCGTCGTCGCTGCCGCCTCCGACGCCGTCAGGTTGGTCCACCTCACCGTCGTTGCCGCCTCCGACGCCGTCAAGCTGCTCAACTTTGCCATCCCCGCCGCCCTCGACGCCATCTGCCCCGACGCTGGCGCCGCTCCCCGCACCCCAATGCCGCCCGCCGTGCCCCGCCACCCCCCTGTGAGCACCTGCCTCGCTCCCGCCGCCCCTGCCCTGCACGGCCGCCGCGCCGCCGCCCCTGTCCTGCGCGGCCGCCGCGTCGCCGCCCCTGCCCTGCATTTTTTTCGTATATGTGTATATATGCAATTTTTTTGTGTATATGTGTATATATGTGTATATATGTGTTTGTATGTGTATATATGTGTATTTTTTTGTGTATATGTGTATATATGTATGTTTATGTACGTGTATATACTAACAACCTAAATATAATGTTCATAACATTTTTTTGTTTATGTATGTTTTTTAATATATGTATTAATTTTTTATTTAGGTTGTTAATTAGTATTAGGTTTTAGGTTAGTGCATTTTAGTTTAGTGTAGAGGAAAAAGTAAAATAAGAAGAGGAAAAAAGAAGAAAAAGAAGAGGAGAAGAAGAAAGGAATAGAGGAGAAGTTTTTCTTCTTCTCCTCTATTCCTTTCTTCTTCTCCTCTTCTTTTTCTTCTTTTTTTCTTTGATCTTCTCCTCTGTCGTCGTCGATATACCCCCCCTCGGCCCTCTCGCTCGACAAAAACTCTCGAGGACACCCAAATCCTAGAGAAAAAACGATGTTGGTCTATACCCCCTCCCGCTGCGCCCTACCCGACAAAATCTCTTGAGGCCACCCAAATTTACCAAGTTAAAAGAGTGTTGTCGTCGAGGCCACCCCAAACCCTTGAAGCGTTGTCGTCGGGGCCACCCCAAAACCTTGAAGCATTTTTTGTTTATATATGTTTTAATATATGTATTAATTTTTTATTTAGGTTGTTAGTATTAGGTTTTAGGTTAGTGCATTTTAGTTTAGTGTAGAGGAAAAAGTAAAATAAGAAGAGGAAAAAGAAGAAAAAGAAGAGGAGAAGAAGAAAGGAATAGAGGAGAAGAAGAAAAAATAGAATATTTTCTATTTTTTTCTTCTTCTCCTCTATTCCTCTCTTCTTCTCCTCTTTTTTTCTTCTTTTTTTCTTCGATCTTCTCCTCTGTCATCGTCGATATACCCCCCCTCGGCCCTCTCGCTCGACCAAAACTCTCGAGGACACCCAAACCCTAGAGAAAAAACGATGTTGGTCTCTACCCCCTCCCGCTGCGCCCCTACCCGACAAACTCTCTTGAGGCCACCCAAATTTACCAAGTTAAAAGAGCGTTGTCGTCGAGGCCACCCCAAACCCTTGAATCATTGTGTCGAGGCCACCCTAAACCCTAGAGAAGCAGCATCGAGGCCACTAATTAACATGATTCCTTATTGTGATTAGCTAGCTAGTTCTACGTTTGCCACTAATATATATCCATCTGTACCATGCATGTTTGAATAATAATTGACATGTTGTAAATATTTGCAGAAACTATGGAGAACTATCGAGACGAAGCAACAGAAGAGATGTTGGGGGAGATAATCGCAGAAGGAACTGATGTCATTGCGTCATTTTTCATCGACGTCGTTCGTCAGGAAGGACTGGGTGAAGAAGAGGGCTATGTTCATGATGGCTTCGGCCCATTAATGCCGGTACAAGAAGAGGGCTATGTTCGTGATGGCTCCGCTGACACGATGGAGGTACAAGAAGGAGACCGTGCTGACTGCTCCGGTGACCGAACCGAGTCCGGCCAGGTATATATATATATTAGTTAAGCCTGTGCTGACTAGTTAATTGATGCATCCATTGTTTTGGTATATGTACACATATTAATTACTCTCGTCTTTCTTCCTTTTAATTTCTAGCCCTCCGGATCGAGCACAACTTCGGTCAGGAGACGAGGCCCGAAGAAAAAGTTGAGCTCGGATGAAAGGTTTGAGATCAGAGAAATCGCGCCCGACGGCGAACCGATTGAACCCATCCGGACAAAGAACACATTTTCTTTTCAGTGCGGGGTTCTTGTTAGGGACAAGATCCCGATCAGCATCCAGCAATGGTATAAGCCTAAGGATGACCCTGAGGTGTCTTATGTCAATGATATGCAGAAAGAAGATCTTTGGACTCAGCTGAAGGCAAATTTCACCCTACCGCCAGAGGAGGATCCGGAGAAGCCAGTTAAAGAGCAATTAATCAAGTCTTGTGCTCTTAAGAAGATGGCAACCCTATTCAGGAGGTGGAGGAAAGAGCTGAACAAGTTTGTCGACAAAAAAAGACACCAGAATTCATCGGCAAATATGAGAAGATCAAAGATCACTGGCCCGCATTTGTGGCCCACAAGACATCGGAAAAGAGTAAGAAGATGTCGGTGACAAACAAGCAAAATGCTGTGAAGAAGAAGCTTCACCATCGCATGGGGTCAGGTGGCTACCTGCAAGCCCAGCCTAAGTGGTCCAAGGCTGAGAATGATCTGCTTGAAAAAGGGATCGAACCAGAGACAATGAGATGGCCAGACCGTTGCCGGACTTGGTTCTTCGGGGCTGGCGGAACCTTGGACCCTGTATCAGGGAGGTGCTGTTGGACGGACGAGCAACTGGAAATACCAGTCAAGAACCTTCGACACTATATCAATGCAGCGCAGAAAGGGACGTTCGTACCAGACAGGGAGAAGGACGAGCTCACAATGGCCCTCGGGAATCCTGAGCACCCTGGACGGACACGAGGCACGCCAGGCTCCATTCTGTGGAAGGTTGGTTTTCCGGACGCAGGGGGTTACAAAACCCACGAGAGGAGGAAGAAACTGGAGCAGGGCCAACTGCAGGCGCTGCACGAAAGGGTAATGGGGCTAGAGGAACGAGAAGCAGCAGATTGCAGCAAACGACCTACCGAAGCTTCCCCCGAAGCTACCCCGCCATCTCAGCGGAGAAGCAGCGTGGCTTCCACGGAGCTGCTTCAACCGGAGCATGTCTTGACGGCTCCTGCCAGCTATCCTGTGGATGCTATCACGGGGACTCAAAATTGCCACCGAATGATGCGATGGATGAATTTGAAGGTCAAGGCGGCTGTTGGCTCTGTTTATCCTACTGAAAAAGGCGCAACTTTTCACTGCCGGCCGATTCCAGAAGGATATGCTAGGGTGATGGTGGATGAAATAACGGAGGGATTTGAGGACCTCCTGCTTGAGCACCCTACCGGTGAAGGGGAGACTAGGCTGGGTTCTGCTCTGAAGACTCCATGCCCATGGCGGAAGGAGCTCATCAACCTTCCGAACTGGACGCCTCCGCCTCCTCCTCCTCCTCCGGCGAGTCAGGGCACTCCGCCTCCTCCACCGCCTCCTCCTTCGGCGAGTGACGATCAGGGCACGCGTGGCGGCACTCCGCATCCTTCTCCGGCGCGTGGCGGCACTCCGCCTCCTTCTCCGCCTGCGCCGGCGCTCCCGAGCAGCCAGCAGCCTCCTCCTTCTCAGCCTCGCCAGCAAGGGCGGAAGAGACCCACCGCCGCCCCGGCTGCTCCGGTGTGTCGTACTCCTTCTCCTCCGCCTCGTAATCAAGCACGAAAGAAGACAGACGCCGCAGCCGCTCCGTCTGCTCCGGCGTCTAGCGGCACAACTAGAGGCGGGAGGCAATACATATATGGTCCACCTCTCAAGCCTCTAGAGAAGTTACCGTACGAGAGGACCGAGGAGGAAAACGATACGATTGTGCGGACCCATGTGAAGGAGTTCTTTGAAGGGGTGAAAGCAAAGAGACATCCACCTCCGGAAGAGAAGGTAGATCCGGTGAAAGCAAAGCGCACTATCGATGCAATGAGGAAACCACCAAAGTCTCCGCCAAGAACCAACTATCAGCGCATTACTGAACAGACATATCTCGAAGCCCAGCGGTCGGGAAGTACTGTTAGTGATAAAAGGTTAAAAGAACGAGTAGAGGGGAAAAAATTGCCCAGCTCGGCGAACAAGCACAGCAATCGTGCCCCCCGCTCAATGTGTCTAATGCTCCGGGGACGGTGGCCGGTTATGGCAATCTTGCAGATTACCTGCCTGACGATCAATTTCCTGATTTCTTGGAGGTGGACGAACACAGATACGAGTACGGGAAGCCTCTCGTCAAAGATGAAAAATCTCTGACAACAATGATGCAAAGATTCCATAATTGGTACATGAAAACCTGCAGAGAGTCTGGGGGACGAATGCTTTGTATCTGAATATTAAAGAGGAGCACGACCTCGTTGCAACTGATCTGTTGACTGTTCCATTTGATGAGTTCTTCGCGTTCTTCAATCAAAAGGCCCTCGATAAACAAATGGTCTTTTGCTACTGTCTGTAAGTACTATTTTTGTCATTAAGTCTCTCTATATATAGCACGGCTCTTTCATTGCATGTATTTATAATTAATTATCCTCAATATATTATGCAGATTGAAGATCGTCGAGTGCAAAAAACAAGAAATTTATGATATTGGGTTCATTAACACAAATATCATAGATGAATTTCTGGTTAAAAAGGACGTCAAAGAGGCCGAGGACAACTTGCTACGATCGTTGATCAAAAATCAAAACAAAGATACCATACTCTTTCCTTACAATGGAAAATGAGTGTTACTGTCGTGTGCATATTTGGTTTCCCTTATTACTCGAGCGAGGTTATAGTAATGTAATTGATGAGTTATGCATGCGTGCGCAGGTACCACTATGTTCTTCTGGAGATTAAGCTTGAGCGGGGACTAGTAACCGTCTTAGACTCGAGACGGAAAGATCCCGAAACCTATGCGGACATGACTGAATTGCTCAACAAGTAAGTTCAATCGATCATTATCGCACCATATCGGCAACTTTTTGTTCATTTCCTGATATCTCAAGTAATAATAATTATTTTCTTTGTCTTGCAGGGTTTGGAAACAGTTCACCGCAAAAGCTCCGGGACTGCCGAAGGAGCTGCGATATATATACCCGAAAGTAAGTACTACTAGCTAGCTAGTTGCACGCATCAATGCCATTTATAATGCTTCATTATCAGTTTGATTGACCTCTATTTATCGTAAAGTGCTTGTGGCAGGAACAAGGGAATGATTTTTGTGGATACTACGTGTGCGAGTTCATCCACAACGCGACTTTGAAAAACAAGCGGGGCTACTCTAAAAGACAATATGAAGTGCGTAAGCAATAATATTCACAATTTCATTTTACTACACCATCATTTCTGTTGAGTTTCATTCATATATATGTATTAATTAACCCCCTTCTTCAAATTAGATGTGGCAGATGCGGAATGAACTCCTAGAACCAGATCACATGAAAGCAATTCAAGAGGAATTGGCGGGATTCTTTCTTGACCACGTCATCAATAAAGCCGGAGAATACCATGTGGAAGTTTATTTCAAATGCTAGGGGATTGTAATTAAGAGATCTTATACATATTGTACATGTATGTAGCCAGTAGCGTCGGATACATGATACAAAAACTTGTTGTTTGATCAATCTCTCGGAGAAGGAGAGGTCGATCGATCACTTCTCTCGGTATGCATGACGAACTTCTGTACTCAATGGTTCTCTCGATCACTTATGTATATAGTACGTAGCGTCGACCAAGCACGGACATAAGAGAGGACACTTCTCCCTATTAATTAGCTAGCTAACACAATATATGAAACACCTAAATTAACCCCCCAAAACCCCCAACCCCCCCTCCTTTCAAAAAAAAACCCAGCCACTGGAATGCTGACGCGTGGATGCCTTTTGGTCCCGGTTGCTGCCACCAACCGGGACCAAAGGCCCCCCCTACCTGGGCTTGGTGCACCAGCCACGTGGAGGACCATCTGTCCCGGTTCGTGTTTGAACCAGGACTAAAGGGGGGAGGTATTAGTAACGACCCATTAGTCCCGGTTCATGAACCGGGACTAAGGGCCCTTACGAACCGGGACTATTAGGTGTTTTTCTACTAGTGCATGCCCATGGATACTTGAGGTGACAATGGAGTATCTAGGTGACATTAGGGTTTTGGTTGATTTTTGTCTTAAGGTGTTATTCTAGTACGAACTCTTTTATAGATTGATCCAAAAGAATAACTTTGAGGTGGTTTCATACCCTACCATAATCTCTTCGTTTGTTCTCCGCTATTAGTGTCTTTGGAGTGACTCTTTGTTGCATGTTGAGGGATTGTTATATGATCTATCTATGTTATTATTGTTGAGAGAACTTGCACTAGCGAAAGTATGAACCCTAGGCCTTGTTTCCTATCATTGCAATACCGTTTGTGCTCGCTTTTATCGCTCTCTACCTTGCTGTTTTTATAATTTCAGATTACAAAAACCTTTATCTACTACTCCCTCCGTTCCTTGATATAAGGTGTATAGATTTTTGAGAAAAAGTCCAAAATATAAGGTGTATTGCGTTTCACCACTCGTTTGAATAATTTTTTAAGGAATTTGATTACATTTCCTTATGTAGGTCAAGCTCCTCTATTTTCTCATGTCAATTAGTTTGGTGCAATCTCGCCCAAAACTTGTGAAATTTTCCCTTCATGTGCGTTCTTTAATTTCCGTGCCAAAAACTATACACCCTATATTTAGGAACGGAGGGAGTATCTATTTTGCACTTGTATCACCATCTCTTCGCCGAACTAGTGCACCTATACAATTTACCATTGTATTGGGTGTGTTGGGGACACAAGAGACTCTTTGTTATTTGGTTGCAGGGTTGCTTGAGAGAGACCATCTTCATCCTACGCCTCCTACTGATTGATAAACCTTAGGTCATCCACTTGAGGGAAATTTGCTACTGTCCTACAAACCTGTGCACTTGCAGGCCCAACAACGTCTACAAGAAGAAGGTTGTGTAGTAGACATCAAGCTCTTTTCTGGCGTCGTTGCCGGGGAGGTGAGTGTTTGAAGGTATATCTTTAGATCTTGCAATCGAGTCTTTTAGTTTCTTGTTTTATCACTAGTTTAGTTTATAAAAGAAAACTACAAAAAATGGTGTTAAGTTTGTCTCGTACGCTTCGTCTTTTTAATATCTTTCGTGAGTTTGATGGAAGGGAAAATTGTGCTCAAGTGCTAGAAGAAGAATGCATTAGAATGTTTGGTACTATATCTTTGTATGATGAGCATGATTGCAATGTTGTTAGTATGAATTCCTTGAATATCCATGATGCTAATGATATGCAAAGCCACAAGCTTGGGGAAGCTATGTTTGATGAATATGATATATTTTGTCTCCCAAGTTTTGATATGCAAAGTTTTTATGATGATAGCATGCCTTGTACCTATGATGATTATATTGATGAAAGTGGGTTTGGAAGAGTGTCAACTTTAGAAAGTAGTGATCCCACTATTTTGGAGGATGTTGAATCTCATAATATAGATGAAAGTGGATTTGGAAGAGTGTCAACTTTATTTAGTGATGATTCCACTATCTTGGGAGAGGTTTCAATTGATTATGATGAGAACGAAGTTGCTACTTATGATGATTATTGTGATGAAACTTATGCTATAAAAAGTAGTGATGATTATATTTATAAAACTTGTCATGATTATGATTACCCTTTTTCTGAACATTACTCTTTTAATGTGGAAACAATTTTTAGTGTTCAAGTCTTTTATGATACTCTCACTATTCCGAATGAGAAGAAATTTGCTCATGTGGAGAGTAGTAAATTTTCTATGCTAGTAGATCATGAAAAGAATGCTTTAGGTGCTGGTTATATTGTTGAATTCATTCATGATGCTACTGAAAATTATTATGAGAGAGGAACATATGCTTGTAGGAATTGCAATAATTTCAAGTTTCCTCTCTATGTGCTTAAAGTTTTGAAGCTATGCTTGTTTTACCTTCCTTTGCTAGTTGATTATTGTTCCCATAAGTTGTTTGCTCACAAAATCCCTATGCATAGGAAGTGGGTTAGGCTTAAATGTGCTAATCATATGCTTCATGATGCTCCTGTTATGTTTCAATTCTTATCTTTTATGTGAGCATCATTGCCATCATCATGCCTAGCTAAAAAGGCATTAAAGAAAAGCGCTTGTTGGGAGACAACCCAATATTTATCCTTACTGTTTTTGTGTGTCCACATGATTATGCTACTGTAGTAATCATGTTTTACAGCTTTTGTTTCAATAAAGTGCCAAGTAGAACCTTTGGGAAGACTTGGGTGAAGTTTATGTGATCTTGCTGTAGAAAATATAAACTTTTGCGCTCACGAGAATGGCTGCCATTTTTTACTAGAGAGTGCTTTTAGGTTGATTCTTTTTGCAGATTAATAGACAAATTACTCAGGTCCAACAATTTATTTCATAATTTTTGGGGTTCCAGGAGTATACGTTTGATACAGATTACTACAGACTGTTCTGTTTTTTGACATATTCTGTTTTCTATGTGTTGTTTGCTTATTTTGATGAATCTATGAGTAGTATCGGAGGGTATGAACCATAGAGAAGTTAGAATACAGTAGATATTACACCAATATGAATTTAGAATAAGTTCATTACAGTACCTAAGTGGTGGTTTTATTTTCTTATACCAACGGAGCTTACGCGTTTTGTTTTTGAGTTTTGTGTGGTTGAAGTTTTCAAGTTTTGGGTAAAGATTCGATGGACTATGGAATAAGGAGTGGCAAGAGCCTAAGCTTGGGGATGCCCTGGATGGCATCCGCTCTTTCATCTTCGTTCATCGGTAACTTTACTTGGAGCTATATTTTTATTCGCCACATGATATGTGTTTTGCTTGGAGCATCATTTTCTTTTGTTAGTTTTTGCTTGCTGTTAGTTAGAATGATGTTTTGCACCTTTAGTTTCAATAAAAAGTCAAGGATAGCCTTTGCCATGCTTATTTTGCTAATATACATGTTGCTGTTTGAAAACAGAAAGTTTACCGCTGTTGCAAAAATTCCCTAGAAAAGTCAGAGAATGGTATAATGTTGAATCTTTTTGCATATTAATCTCTGATAAATTTGTTACAGTGGGAATTTTAGTTCATAATTTTTGGAGTCAGGGAAGTATTGATACTCTTGCATTCTTTACAGACTGTACTGTTTTGGCAGATTGCTGTTATGTTTGCATTGTTTGCATATGCTTGCTTGTTTAATGATTCTATTTGAGGATAGGAGTATTAAATATGCAGAGGCATTTAGTATGCAATGTTGAATAATAATGTTAGTGACTTTTTACAGTAGAAGATGATATGCTTTTGCATTGGTTTATACTAACCTATCTCATGAGTTCTTTTTGAGTTTGTTGTGAATGAAGCTTTTGATAAAAAGAGAAACCATGATATGAGAGGAATTAAGGAGACACAAAAGTTCAAGCTTGGGGATGCCCAAGGCACCCCAAGATAATATTTCAAGAAGTCTTAAGCATCTAATCTTGGGGATGCCCCGTTAGGCATCCCACCTTTCTTCTTCAACAACTATCGGTTAGTATCGGTTGAGCCTAAGTTTTTGCTTCTTCACATGAGTTGTGCTATCCTTGCAATGTCATTTTATTTTGTTTTGCTTGCTGTCTGAATAAGATACCAAGATCTGAAATTCTTAAATGGGAGAGAGTCTTCATATAGTTGCATAATTATTTAGCTACTCATTGATCTTCACTTATATCTTTTGGAGTAGTTTGTAGTTTGCTCTTGTACTTCACTTCTATCTTTTAGAGCACGGTGGTGGTTATATTTTGAAGAAATTGCTAGTCTCTCATGCTTCAATTATATTATTTTGAGAGTCTTAAAAAGCATGGTAATTTGAATGAAAACTATCATAGGAAGTGAATTGGATGCTATGATCAACTTGATGCTTGATAATTGTTTTGAGATACAAAGGTAGTAATGTTAGGGTCATGCTAGTGGGTAATTATGAAATTGAGAAATACTTTTGTTAAAGTTGGCAAGTCCCGTAGCATGCACGTATGGTAAAAGTTGTGTGACAAGTTTGTTGCATGAGGTGCTCTTTTGATTGTCTTCCTTATGAGTGGCAGTCGGGGACGAGCGATGGTCTTTTCCTACCAATCTATCCCTCTTGGGGCATGCGTAGTAGTACTTTGCTTCGAGGGCTAAGTAGACTTTTGCAATAAGTATATGACTTCTTTATGACTAATGTGAGTCCATGGATATATATGCACACTCATCCTTTCACTTTGCTAGCCTTTATTATTACCGCGCAACTTTTGCCGGTATCATGAACCCATTATTTACCTTCCTCAAAACAGCCACCATACCTACCTATTATGGCATTTCCATAGCCATTCCGAGATATATTGCCATGCAACTTTCCACCGTTCCGTTTATTATGACACGTTTCATCATTGTCATATTGCCTTTTGCATGATCATGTAGTTGACATCGTATTTGTGGCAAGGCCACCTTCATAATTTTCATACATGTCGCTCTTGATTCATTGCATATCCCGGTACACCGCCGGAGGCATTCATATAGAGTCATATCTTGTTCTAGCTTTGAGTTGTAATTCTTGAGTTGTAAATCAATAAAAGTGTGATGATCTTCATTATTAGAGCATTGTCCCAGTGAGGAAAGAATGATGAAGACTATGATTCCCCCACAAGTCGGGATGAGACTTCGGACTTTATAAAAATAAAAGAGGCCAAAGAAGCCCACCAAAAAGAAAGAAAAAAGAGAAAAGAAAAAAGAAGAGAAAGAAAAAAAAGAAAAAAAAGAAAATAATAATAAAATGAGAGAAAAAGAGAGAAGGGACAATGCTACTATCTCTTTTTCCACACTTGTGCTTCAAAGTAGCACCATGATCTTCATGATAGAGAGTCTCCTATGTTGTCACTTTCATATACTAGTGGGAATTTTTCATTATAGAACTTGGCTTGTATATTCCAATGATGGGCCTCCTCAAAAATGCCCTAGGTCTTCGTGAGCAAGCAATTTGGATGCACACCCACTTAGTTTCTTTTGTTGAGCTTGCATATATTTATAGCTCTAGTGCATCCGTTGCATGGCAATCCCTACTCACTCACATTGATATCTATTAATGGGCATCTCCATATAGCCCGTTAATACGCCTAGTTGATGTGGGACTTTCTTCTCCCTCTTTTTGTCCTCACAACCACCACCATATACCACCATAGTGTTATGTCCATGGCTTACGCTCATGTATTGTGTAAGAGTTGAAAAAGTTGAAGCGCGTTAAAAAGTATGAAACAATTGCCCGGCTCGTCATCGGGGTTGTGCATGATGGGAGTATTTTGTGTAATGAAAATGAAGCATGGCCTAACTATATGATTTTGTAGGGATAAGCTTTCTTTGGCTATGCTTTTTTGATAAGACATGATTATTTGTTAGTATGCTTTGAAGCATTATTATTTTTATGTTTTATAAGCTTTTATCTTGAATCTTTTGAATCTGAACATTCATGCTACAATAAAGAAAATTACATTGAGAATCATGCTAGGTAGCATTCCACATCAAAAATTCTATTTTTATCATTTACCTACTCGAGGACGAGAAGGAATTAAGCTTGGGGATGCTTGATACATCTCCAACGTATCTATAATTTTTGATTGTTCCATGCTATTATATTATCTATTTTGAATGATTATGGGCTTTATTATACACTTTTATATTACTTTTGGGACTAACCTACTAACCGGAGGCCCAGCCCATATTGCCTGTTTCAGTATTCCGAAGAAAAGGAATATCAAACGGAGTCCAAACGGAATGAAACCTTCGGCATCGTGATTTTTTGGAAGAATATCATCCTGGAGGCTTGGAGATCAAGTCAGAAGACCCTCGAGGAGCCCAGGAGATAGCCCCCCCCCCCTACAGGGCGCGGCCCCCTGTCTCGTGGACCCCTCGA
>NC_041391.1:713707681-713756076 GCF_002162155.2 Triticum dicoccoides
ATAACCCTACGTACCCTAAAACTATCGAATATCAAGATAGATCGGGAGTTCCGCCGCCGCAAGCCTCTGTAGCCACCAAAAACCTCTCAGGAGCCCTTCCCGGCACTTTGCCGGAGGGGGGATCCATCACCGGTGGCCATCTTCATCGTCCCGGCACTCTCCATGACAAGGAGGGAGTAGTTCACCCTCGGGGCTGAGGGTATGTACCAGTAGCTATGTGTTTGATCTCTCTCTATCTCTCTCTCATGTTTTCTCTCGTGTTCCCTCTATGGCACGATCTTGATGTATCCCGAGCTTTGCTATTATAGTTGGATCTTATGATGTTTCTCCCCCTCTACTATCTTGTGATGAATTGAGGTTCCCCTTTGAAGTTATCTTATCGGATTGAGTCTTTTATGAGAACACTTGATGTATGTCTTGCCGTGCTTATTTGTGGTGACAATGGGATATCATGTGCCTCTTGATGTATGTTTTGGTGACCAACTTGCGGGTTCCGCCCATGAACCTATGCATAGGGGTTGGCACACGTTCTTGACTCTCTGGTAGAAACTTTGGGGCACTCTTTGAAGTACTTTGTGTTGGTTGGATGAATCTGAGATTGTGTGATGCATATCGTATAATCATGCCCACGGATACTTGAGGTGACAATGGAGTATCTAGGTGACATTAGGGTTTTGGTTGATTTGTGTCTTAAGGTGTTATTCTAGTACGAACTCTTTTATAGATCGATCCGAAAGAATAACTTTGAGGTGGTTTCGTACGCTACCATAATCTCTTCATTTGTTCTCTGCTATTAGTGTCTTTGGAGTGACTCTTTGTTGCATGTTGAGGGATTGTTATATGATCTATCTATGTTATTATTGTTGTGAGAACTTGCACTAGCGAAAGTATGAACCCTAGGCCTTGTTTCCTATCATTGCAATACCGTTTGTGCTCACTTTTATCGCTCGCTACCTTGCTGTTTTTATAATTTCAGATTACAAAAACCTTTATCAACTATCTATTTTGCACTTGTATCACCATCTCTTCTCCGAACTAGTGCACCTATAAAATTTACCATTGTATTGGGTGTGTTGGGGACACAAGAGACTTTTTGTTATTTGGTTGCAGGATTGCTTGAGAGAGACCATCTTCATCCTACGCCTCCTACGGATTGATAAACCTTAGGTCATCCACTTGAGGGAAATTTGCTACTGTCCTACAAACCTGTGCACTTGCAGGCCCAACAACGTCTACAAGAAGAAGGTTGTGTAGTAGACATCAACGGGCATCGGTACCTCCTGCCCGCGGGTCCCCCCACACTCGGCCAACCTAGCTGAAACAACCGTCCCATCAGGTGTGGAATCCGTAGACAATGCCTCGCAGGCCATACTCAACACTGGTGGCAACTCAAGTTCCGCCGGGTCGTCTGCCTCGACCCTGGTGCTCCATAACCGACTAGGAGCCGAACTCGGTGCAAAGGAACCAAAGCGAAGCGTGTTCATCGGAGTAGTGGACGGGGGTGTCTCTTTGGTAGATGTGTCTACCTTATCAGATTTCACAGTAGGCCCCTTGTCTGACTCCGGCAGTGAATCATCAGACCCCTTATCCGGATTCCCGGGCACGCCACCCCCCTCAGTTGTGTCCATGTCCTATGGCTCATCCCCATCCTGGGAAATCAGAGTATCCTCGATCTCAAGCTCTAAAACATAAGTGACTCCAGCATGTGTCCATCTAACCACATCAGGTATGAACTCAACACTCACAACACTGACCAGCAACCTCGCAGCCCCTTGTGCACGAGTGAAGGGCATGTCAACCCTTTCTGTCTTACCAATCATACCACCCAAGCTCCACGCAATCAGAAAATGCTTTATCAATTTTGGTGGTGCACCAAAGAAGCGTACCCACACCTTCTCCAAAGGTGTACCTTCAGGTTCCTCCTGCTTCCACTCATCAAAAGCAATAACAATGTTGGTGCTTGGGACTCTGCACAAACCCCACTTGACAAAATGCATCTGATCCTCTTTAGTGGGAAAGTTCACCTTATAAGTCTGGCCCTCTAACTGTTCCAGATGCCGCTGATAGTTACCTGGCACTAAGTCACGCAGTTGTCTCACAATCTGAGCCTCTGTCAACTGTCCGTTAGTAACCCGGACAACTGCAAGGAAGGAACTCTCAACCATCTGCAGTAGAGGATCCACCTCCGGTGTCTCAAAGAACATCAACTTCTTACAACAAACACCAAAAATATTAATGCCAGGTTTAGGACCGGAAAGTAGTGGGCAATCCGCTATCGCATGCTGAGATAGGAGGCAATAGTCACAAAGCTCATTTGTACACTCTGCCACAAAATGACCCGGTTCACCACATTTATAGCAAGGTAACTTTTCTTTTTAATTGCCCACTTAGAGAGTTTTCCGCCCTCCGCTTTCTCTGGCCCTTTGTCAAACGTGTCGTCCCTAGATTTAGCACCTCCAAAAGCGACCGGAACCTGCACTACTGCCAGAGCCCGAACCACGTCAACTGCCACTGCAGGTAACGTGGCTGGGTCTGCCATCCCATCCACTGCGTGCTGGAGCTCCTCCGTCGAGGCCATATCCGCAGTAGGCGGTGGTGGCGGTGGAAGGTGTCGAGGCGGTGGTGGGCGTCTCCCTCTCCCCCTGCGATGATATCCACCTCGGTAGCGATCGCGGGGACCGGCGACACCTTCAACAAAGTTACTGGGCGGACCTTGAAACTGCCCAGTATCCTCATCATTATATCGGTTGTATCCACGGCCACCACCGAACGAAGATCCATGGTGTAGTCCCTCACCATATGCATCATATCCATCATCTCCCCACTGCCCGTATTGGTTGAAGTTCTGACCATCCCGGATGTATCCACTGTATCTGCCACACCCTTGCGTGCAGCGACCCCTTCCTAGGGCCGGCGCCTTGGCTGCCGGTGGCTGCGCCGATTCATCCGGCTGGCGCGTGTTTGGCCTAGGTGCCTGTGCCAACGCCATAGAGCTAGATGCATCGGCCCCCTGCTGTACGGAGGAGTGAATGCCCCGGCCGGCGGCAACTCTGGGCTGCACTCCTGTTGCCACAGGCCTCTGAGGAGGCAAGCAGCCCCACCTGACAGCGTCGATCCCCCCAGCCGACAGGGCACCACAGCCAGCACCACCAGTGGCAAGGACTGGCTGAGCGCCACGCCCGGCCCCGACCGTCGAGGCAGCACTGGCCGGCGGAGCGCCATGCCCGGCCCCGCCAGCAGCTGAAGCACCAACGGCGGGAGGCGGCCCTCGTCCAGTCATGGCGTCGGTGTAGGAGACCTTCCTCGCCTGCCCAGTACCCAGCGAACAAAAACTTGGGACCGAAACCCTAGTCTCGATCGTTTGCTCGACTGGCAGCGATGCAACATGCACGTCCGCCTGTTTGGGGTGAAACAAGGCTTGGGCCTCCAGCTGGGCCTCGCCCAAACCTGGAAGACCCACGACCATCGTTACATTCGGCGCTGCATCCAAACCGGGTCCACCGCCCAATAGCATATTCAAACGAGCCCGTCTGGCCGCTCGAACAGTGCTCGCCGATCTCACCACCGGCGATCTTGGCGGCAGCGGTGGCCGGCTAGTCTTTCCTTTCTTCTTCTTTCGTGTGACCATAGTCCAATTTTACGGCAAGAATTGTGACAAGGTTACAGGTTCTCTCATTACCTTAGGGATCGGTCCGATCCATGGCTTCATGGCCGGCTTAGAGTTTTCAAATTTTGAACGACGTCGAATGATCGTAATCATGGGCTCCGACAACGGACTAGCACCCGGCGAAGCCATGGCTCTGGTGGGGGCATGACACTCCACTTGATCTTCGTCGTCGCTCTCCAGAAGCGCCCAAAAAGTCCTCCCGGACGTGCATGGATCGGCTCCGTCAGCTCACTCATCTCCGATGCCTTCGGTCGTAAGTCTACCTGCACACACTCGCCAACAACTACGTCATATGCATCAAATTTGAATTGAAGACCTACCTCAATCAAGTCTCCGTCCGGAAGATAATCGCCGGCGAGGACGTCGTTCTCCAGATCGAGAAGAACCATCCATCTTGAATGCAGGGTGAATCGAAGCCACCCTTCAATCCAAACGCCCGGATCCATCCCGACGGAGAACGTAGCCCGCCATTGCGACCACCGCCTCTCCTCCCGCCCGATCTCACATTGCGGATCACCACGGTCACCTCCCGATCCCGTAGACCCCGCCCTTCCTCCCGACGGCGCCGCCGCAAGGGTATTAGGAGATCACGAACGGATCTGGTGTGACCCCCCAGCGCAGCCACTCGGTGAGGATCGGGGCGACGGCGATGATAGTCCGGTCGCCTCAGGCGGCCTTGTTTCCGCCTCTCCCTCTCTCTCCATCTTGAATTATGAATGGCTCATAGCATAATGGAGAGGTATCTGACGTTTGACTACATGTGCACTTGAATCCTTGCTAAAATACTTCAATCTCCTGCGGATGGGGCTGATCCGCTACTTGTAGCTCTTCTCCGGCGGCTGGTTAGGTCTATTGCCCTGCTGATCATTTATCGGCCGGACAAAGTAATCCCCGCCTTCTATCTACATGGCGTGGGGGCAGCGGCGGTGGGCTATCATTATCACCCTTATTACAGTCTTAAAGAGTGATGAGATGAAGAGAAAAACACAGTGTATAGAAAAAAAGAGCGGATTAAGGCATATAGCATACTTACACGTGCAGAGCTTCCAAGCCCTCCATTAGTTGGGGATCCAAGATTCTTAGATCTGATACAAATCAGCATAAACCAGTTAGCGGTAAATTAGTAAATACAGTCAATATAGCATATTGGGTGGGAAGCAAACAAAGATAGTCTCCTTGTTTGGATGCAACCCGGAACCTTGAGATGCCATGTGGTTCAATGAATACAGCACATCGCAAACGAAATTAGGCGATAGCAATGATAAGCGACCAAATACATGTTTAAGATCCGCACGTGAAAACATGGTAGAGGACCAGAAGATTGGGACGGAGGGGACCGGAGTCCTCGAAGGAGCACCATCGTCGCGAAGCTCGCCCACGGCGGGACGCCGGTGCATCGAGGAGGGACAGAGAAACTACAGCGGCGCAGGAGGAATAGAGAAACTGCGATGGAAGGGATAGCGCTCGAAACTGTACGACGTGGGCTATTAGCAGCGAACTGGAAACAAGTGGGCCTTGCACAGCCCGATTAAGGAGAGAAAGACCATGTCATTCCGTGAAGAAGCGGCCCGCGAGGGCGTTTCCTATTTAGCGCTGCAGGCACGACCCGATTAAGGAGAGAAAGACCAGGTCATTCCGTGGAAACATCGATGCTCGTTCCCTCACGTTAGGGTTTTACTCCTCCCGGGGGCGATTTTTCGCCGCCGTCGAGACCATCGTCCCCATCCTCTTATTACCAATCCATCACTTGTCCCAAGGACGGGGGCGCGCTCCGCTGCGCCTTCTGATCTCTTGGCTGTGACGGGGCGAGGCAGAGGGGTAGGGTTCCTGTCAACAGCCCGATCTATCCAAATCGGGTTAGGTTTCTGAAGATGGCGTCGAACGAGGCTTCGGGAGCGGCTGCGGCTGAAGCAGATGGGATCGACGACGTGCAACTGATGATGAAAGAACTAGGTCTGCGTGAGGAAGACCTAGATGATGTGGTGTTTGATGAGAAGGAGGCACCGGAGGAGGCGGCCCGTTGGATAGCGCTTGCAAAGGTGAATTCTGTCAAGACCTACTCTCAGTATTGGTTCTTTAGGAACATGAGATCAACTTGGGATCTGGCCCAGGAGGTGATTTTCAAGCCACTTGAGGAGAATCTATATACGGTGCAATTCTCCTGTTTGGGCGATTGGGAGATGGTAACCCAGGAAGGACCTTGGCACTTCAGGGGAGACACCGTAATACTGAAGCCTTACGATGGTTTGGCAAAACCATCGACTGTTCAGCTCGATACAATTGAGATTTGGGCTCAAATTCATGATGTACCTCCCCTATACACTCATCTAGTTCCGTCTCTTGCTGCTAAGGTGGGAGAGGTCCTTTTTACTGAAGCACAATCTCAGGATTTTGCTGGAAATTTCCATCGGGTTTGGGTCCGGATAAATGTCATGAAGCCTTTGAAGAACGCAGTTTCCTTGATCCGAGATGGCAAGCGCCAGATTTACAGGGTGAGATATGAGAAACTCTCAGATTGGTGCGCCATGTGTGGTATGTTGGGGCATCTTTTCAAAGAGCACGGCAATGGAATTCATCCTCCGACAGCTCTGGTTTCTAAGAACCTAAGGGCGTCGTGGACCATGGGCACAGGGCAGGGGCCAGGAGGAGGACGGGGCAGAAGAGGAGGCCGAGGAGGCCGAGGGGGCGGAAGTCGAAGAGGCCCAGAACCAGCTCATGGGGGTGACATGCCAGTTGATGGAGATGACGTGATGGCGGAGGCTGACAACAGGAAAAGGGCACCGGAGCAGGCTATGACTTAGAACAGTACGTCTGCAATCTCATCTTCGGCACCAGCTAACGCAAGGAACAACATGTTAGCCCTCCCATCACCGGCTGCTCCAGCAAGCCCAAGTACCAAGCAGGAGACCAAGAGAGCTAAGGTGGGATCTGAAGTTGAAAAGATCTCGGGGAAGAATGGACCACAGGGAAGGATTGACACAACTTTGGCGGGCTCCGGAGAGGGGCGCCGCCGAACCCAATGAGTATCTTTTGTTGGAACTGTCGCGGCGCGGGTAAAGCCGCTGCAGTTCGAGAACTTCGCGAATTCGCGAGGAAGTTTACCCCTACCCTGCTATGTATAGTTGAAACTCAAATTGAGGGAGCCAGGGTAGAAGCTATGGCTAGTTCTATTGGTTATGATAATTCTTATGCAGTTGATAGTAATGGAAGAAGTGGTGGAATAGGCCTTTTTTGGAACAATTCAATAAAGATTGAAATTCTCGGTTTCTTTGTGTACCACCTAGATGTATCTGTTGAGGAACAGGGGAGAGACTTGTGGAGGCTAACCTGTGTATATGGTGAAGCCCGGACACACTTGCGCCATCAAACCTGGACGGTTCTGAAAAATATCAGTACTTTGAGCAGCTTGCCCTGGTTATGTATGGGGGATTTTAACGAAGTCTTACGTCCAGAAGAACACGAGGGAGTTGGGCAACGCAGCAATGCCTAGATCCAAGCATTCCGAGAAACTACGGATGTTTGCATGTTGCTTGATATCGGCTACAAGGGCACGTTCTGGACTTTCGAGAAGAAGGTGACGGGTGGGAGTTACACAAGATGCAGACTAGATAGAGCTTTGGTAAATGCAGAGTGGTTAGCAAGATTCCCATCAGCTACCTTAACACATCTCACAGTGGCCTCATCCGATCACGCTCCGTTACTTCTGGAGGTTGATATTCGCCAAGAGCAAAGAACACAGAGTACTTTCAAGTATGAATTAATGTGGGAATCACATGCGGGACTCAAGGAGATGATCAGAGAGGGCTGGGACCCGGGCGCTCCCTGCGTTTCGGTGGAGGATATGAGAGTAAAACTCCGGAACTTATCGCAAGAGCTATACAGATGGGGGAAGGACACCTTTGGCAGCGTCCGGAAAGAGATCACATGTCGAGTTGAAAGTCAATGAGAAACTAATAGAGATGTATCACCGGGAGGAGATCATGTGACGACAGAGATCTAGATTGGATTGGCTCTCTCAGGGAGACAAAAACACGAAGTTTTTCCACATGAGGGCAAGTCTCAGGAGAAAAAAGAACATGATCAAAGCTCTACAGAACTCATTAGGTGCTGAAATAAATGATCCGGGAGAGCTTAAGGCTATGGTGAATGCTTTTTACCAGAACCTTTATGAGTTCGAGGGAACCCAGAATATGGATGAGGTCCTTGATCATGTGCCGCGGAAGGTTACAGAGGAAATGAATGCATCACTTTGTGCGCCTTACACCACACAGGAAGTTAAAACTGCTCTGTTTCAGATGTTTCCAACAAAGGCACCGGGTCCGGACGGTTTTCCGGCTCACTTTTATCAGCGTCACTGGGACATTTGTGGTGAAGAGGTTACACAAATAGTTCTACGGATTGTCAGGGGGGAGGAGAGTGCCCAATGCATCAACGATACTATTCTTGTTCTCATCCCAAAGGTAACTAATCCCACAAACCTGTCTCAGTATAGGCCGATCAGCCTGTGTAACATGATATATAAAATTGCATCTAAAGTGGTTGCAAATAGACTGAAAGTTATCTTGCCTGACATCATCTCGGAGGAGCAGTCTGCCTTTGTTCCAGGCAGACTAATCACGGATAATATCATAGCCTCTTATGAATGTATGCATTTCATGAAACGATCCAGCTCAAGAGCTAACAGTTCATGTGCTCTGAAACTAGATATGATGAAAGCCTATGATAGGCTAGAGTGGTCCTACCTTAGCGCTATAATGGCTAAGCTTGGCTTCTCTCGGCAGTGGATTGATATAGTTATGGGCATGATTACTTCAGTCTCTTTCTCGGTGATGTTTAATGGAGAGAAACTTGAAGCTTTTAACCCTTCGAGAGGGATCCGACAGGGAGACCCAATATCCCCTTACCTGTTCTTGATCGCAGCAGAGGGCCTTTCGTGCCTCCTGAAATTCAATTCTCAGTCATCAACCTTATCAGGTATTAAAGTGGCTCCTACGGCGCCTGCTATTAATCACCTTCTTTTTGCAGATGACAACCTGTTGCTTTTTAAGGCTAGTGTGGAGGGAGTAGTTGCGGTGTCTAACCTATTGGACAAATATTGCAGCGCTTCGGGACAGAGAATTAATCATGATAAATCCTCCATTTTTTCAGCAAAGGATGCCCTGGTCAGGTTAGAGATGATGTGAAAAACTCGTTACAAGTTCATAATGAGACTCTCAATGAACGTTATCTGGGGATGCCCACTAATGTTGGCCACTCTAAGAATGGGACTTTCAAATACCTTCGTGATCGTGTCTGGGAGAAGATCAAGGGATGGATGGAAAAACTTTTATCAGCAGCGAGGAAAGAGATTTTGATCAAATCAGTGGCACAAGCTATACCTGTTTTCTCTATGTCATGCTTCAGGCTCCCTAGAGGTTTGTGTGAAAGCATTACCTCGATTATAAGGCAGTTCTGGTGGGGATCCAAGCAAGGAAAAAGGAAGCCATGCTGGGTGTCATGGGACATTGTGACACGGCCAAAACATCTTGGAGGTTTGGGATTCAGGGACTTGGAAATATTCAATCTAGCACTCTTGGCAAGACAAGCTTGGCGTATTCACACTAATGAGTCATCTTTGAGCGCTAGGATTTTAAAGGCAATTTACTTTCCAAATTGCGACTTGTTGGAGGCAGAGTTGGGATCTCACCCTTCTCAGATTTGGCGTGCGATTTTGGACGGCCATGAAATTATGGCTCAAGGACTCATCCGGAGGATTGGGGACGGGACGAGTACATCGATTTGGAATCAGAACTGGATTCCTCGTGCTCACTTTAAGCGACCAATAACTTCGCTGGTTCCTGACCCCCCGTTAATGGTGGCTCAGCTTATAGATAACACGACTGCCTCTTGGAATGAGAATCTGGTCAGGTCGGTGTTTACGCACTTTGATGCAGAAGAGATCATTAAAATACCGCTGTGCACTCGCACAATTCCAGATTTCTGGGCTTGGCATGAGGAGAGCAAGGGAGTTTTCACAGTCCGGTCTGCATACCGAATGATTCTTCGCACAAAGCTTAGTAGGGAGGGCTGGATCGAAGAGGAAGCTGGCACATCAGGAAACGAGTCTGAGAGTAATCAGTGGTCCTCCATCTGGCATATCAAAGTTCCGTCAAAACTTCGGGTGTTTGTATGGAGACTTGCGAGATAATCCATCCCATGCAATGTTCTGCTGCACCACCGCAACATGGCTACAAATGAGACTTGTGCTCTTTGTGGAGCGCGGGACACTTGGAGACACGCCCTCCTTTCTTGCCCTATGGCAGGGAGCGTGTGGGTTCTAGCGCCGGATCACATTGTGGAGCAAATGAGTATGCACACGGAGGAGAGCGCAAAGGACTGGATCTTTGCCTTACATAAAATCATGTCCCAAGATGACTTTGTGCGAGTGGTAGTAACACTTTGGGCAATTTGGGGAGCGAGAAGGAAGGCCATCCATGAAAACATTTTCCAGGCACCAGCGACACTTCATGGTTTCATCAACTCTTACATCATGGAGCTGAAACAGATAGACACAAAATCTTCACCTGTTGTTGCTCGCACTGCTACACAACGCAGGTCACCCTGGGTTCTGCCTGAGGCGGGCTTCTCAAAGTTCAACGCTGACGCTGCTGTCTCGAGGCACGGAGTCGGATCCATTGGCGTCATTGCTAGGGATCAGGGAGGTACATTCCTGGGTGCCTCAGCTTTAGTTTTCAGATTTATTTCAGATCCATCCACGCTTGAAGCCCTAGCTATACGTGAGGCTCTGGCTTTGGCCAATGATCTTTATACTCAGAAGATCCGGGTGGCTTCTGACTGCAAAGTGGTGGTGGAGGACATCCAGGATCGGAGCTTGGCTTGCTATGGTGCAATTATTCAGGAGATTAGAGATATGTCTAGTTTTTTCACTTCTTGTAATATAGTTTATGAAAGTAGGAGCTCAAATTTTGAGGCTCACAATTTAGCAAAGCATGCACTTACCTTGGGAGATGGCCGCCACGTATGGTTAGGCCATCCGGAAAATCTTCAGTCCGTCCCTGTAAACATTGTGACGAATTAATAAAGCTTTGCGGAATTGTCTCAAAAAAAAAGGTCATTCCGTGGAGAAGCGGCCCGCAAGGGAGCGCCTGCAGCGCCGCGCGCGGCAAATTTACAAACGAGCGCCTGCAGCGCCGCGCGCTGGGCCGCCCCATCACTCTGCTTTTTCGTACGCAAAAAATAGGCTCGCTAACTGAGAATCGAACAGGCGACCTCACTTGCGCAGCATCGTTGGTACAACCACCAAACCAGGAAGCGGGTTATGCTAAGATTCAACTCTTTATTACTTTCATTCCTTGCTATTTTTTTTCTTTTTTTTTCATTTTGCTTTATTCCTTTTTCCTTTTTTCCATTTTTGTTTTCTTTTTTTCCTTCTTCTTCCTAGTTTATTCCCTCATCGATTTTTTTCGTTTTTTTTCTTTTCGTAAATGTGTGAACTTTTTTCAATTTGATTGTGTTTTTCTTTTCAAATTTGATGAACTTTTGTTTTCAAATCAATGAACTTTTTCTATTTTTAGTGAACAATTTTTAACAAATGATGATTTTTTTTAATTTGATGAACTTTTTTTCATTTTGATGAACTTTTTTCAAATTAGATGAACTTTTTTTAATTTGATGAACTTTTTTTTCAAATTCAAAGAACTATTTTGAAATTCAATGAACTTTTCCCAAAATCGATGAACCTTTTCTCAAATCCAATGAACTTTTTTTTTCAAATGTGATGAAGAATTTTCAAATTCGATGAACTCTTTTTCAAATCCGATGAACCTTTTCAAAATGAAGTGAACTTTTCTCAAATTCGATGAACTTTTTTAAAATTGGATGACGAATTTTCAAATTTCATGAACTATTTATCAAATCCGATGAACTTTTTTGAAAAGTTGATGAACTTTTTTTAAATTCGATGAACTTTTCCAAATTTAGTGAACTGTTTTTCAAATTCGTGAACTTTTTTCAAATTCATGAAGTCTTTTTTCAAACTCATGGTCGTTTTCATTGTTGTGAACTTTTGTTAAAAGTTTGTGCACTTTTGTTTTCCATTTGCATGAACTTATTTGAATACATGAACCTTTTTTACATTGGCCAACTTTTTTATGCATGTCATCAACTTTACAAAAAAAAATTCATTTTTTTCATACATTCACGTTTTTCATCAATGTTTTCAAATAATTCAAAAATCTAAGGGAGATAAGTAGCGCCGCCACACTGGTTCTTAAACAAAGTCGCGCTGAAGTGAAACAGTGGCAACCACTTCGTGTACCGGTTGGCTGAACTTGAATACGACTGTGAGGTTCGCGAGACGATATGTGAGGCAAGCGGGCGAACTGGGACGACCAGCACTAATCTGAATCATAGATTGAAAGATCTGACGGCTGAGACAATCAAATGGCTGTGAAGGCTCCTAACTAACCTCGTTATACTGTTTCTCAATCAATAGACATTGGTCATGCTAATATTGGGCCTTAGTGCCCGTCAGCTTATAATTGCCTGCAAAATTCGAATGAATGTTGATCGGTTTTCAGTCGGATGTCCCATCAAACTATGACGGTGGATTTATTATATATGATATATAACTGTACGTAGATGGTAGATAGATAATAGGTCAGGTGCATTCATTCATCTTTACATGCTCCAAATCAAATGGCCTTCGTTTGTTTGCACAAAAGACCTTGTGCCTGGCGGTGTTGAGAAATGGATTATTCTGATCAAAGGAACATAATTATGTATACATAATAAGCAAATTTCCACTGGTTGAGAAATGGGCTATTCCATATATATACATACTTCTCATTGCATCTGACCAGACGGAGGTGTTGAGAAATGAACTTGCTCTCTCTTCTGATCAAAGGGTGCAGAAAAGCATATGTGCAGAAAAGCGTTCCCATTGGCTGGTCCAAGTACCGGGTATGGAGTCCTTGTTTTTTGTGCTATTTTTAACTTAGAAAAATGGTCATGAATCACAATGTTTGGGATTTGGTTTTTTTGAAATTCATTTTTCTTACAAAATTGTAAGAATGTTCAGACTACAAAAGATGTTCTCAATATTTACAAATTGTTCATGAATTTGAAAATGTTCTCAATTTCAAAAAACATTCACATTTTTTGTTTTTGAATTTCAAAAAATGTCATGAATTTGAAAAATGCTACTAAATTGCAAAAAATGATCTCAAATTTGTGAAAAGTGAATTTCAATTTTTTTTCTCAAATTTGAGAAAAAGTTCTTGAAGTTCAAAATATGTTCTCGATTTCAAATAACATTCACAATTTTTGTTTTTGAATTTCAAAAAAGGTTCCCAAGTTCTCGAGGTCAAGGAGTCTGAGATCAAGGAGGCTTTAAAAATGATGAAAGGAGGCAAGGCGATGGGCCCTGATTGTATCCCCATTGAGGTGTGGGAAGGCCTCGGGGACATAGCGATAGTATGGCTAGCCAAGCTTTTCAACCTCATTTTTTGGGCAAACAAGATGCCATAAGAATGGAGACTGGGTATATTAGTATCAATCTTCAAGAACAAGGGGGAGGGGGTGTCCAGAGTTGTACTAATTACCGTGGAATTAAGCGGATGAGCCATACAATAAAGCTATGGGAGAGAGTCATTGAGCACCGCTTAAGAAGAATGACAAGCGTGACCAAAAATCAGTTTGGTTTCATGCCTGGGAGGTCGACGATGGAAGCCATTTTCTTGGTTCGACAACTTATGGAGAGATACACGGAGCAAAAGAAGGACTTGCATATGGTGTTCATTGACTTGGAGAAGGCCTATGATAAGATACCGCGGAATGTCATGTGTGGTGGGCCTTGGAGAAACACAAAGTCCTAGCAAAGTAAATTACCCTCATCAAGGACATGTACGATAATGTTATGACAAGTGTTCGAACAAGTGATGTCGACACTGATGACTTTCCGATTAAGATAGGACTACATCAGGGGTCAGCTTTGAGCCCTTATCTTTTTGCCTTGGTGATGGATGAGATCACAAGGGATATACAAGGAGATATCCTATGGTGTATGCTCTTTGCGGACGATGTGGTGCTAGTTGACGATAGTCGGACGGGGGTAAATGGGAAGTTATAGTTATGGAGACAAACCTTGGAACCAAAAGGGTTTAAGCTTAGTAGAACTAAAACTGAGTATATGATGTGTGGTTTCAGTACTACTAGGTGTGAGGAGGAGGAGGTTAGCCTTGATGGGCAGGTGGTGCCTCAGAAGAACACCTTTTCGATATTTGGGGTCAATGCTGCAGGAGGATGGGGGTATTGATGAAGATGTGAACCATCAAATCGAAGCCGGATGGATGAAGTGGCGCCAAGCTTCTCGCATCCTCTATGACAAGATAGTGCCACAAAACCTAAAAGGCAAGTTCTACAGGACGGTGGTTCAACCCGCAATGATGTATGGTGGAACCCTATAGAGAAGATCTTTCACGAATTGGAGGTGGAATCCCCAAGAACAAGATGAACAAAGGAGGGAAAACAAGAGGAGCACTCAAGAACAAGTCAAATCACACATCCACTAGACAATCAAACACATAAGATCCACAAGGTACATGAACAACAAAGGGAAATAAGATACATGGTAGAGTTCATCCCAAATCCTATGAAGGAGATGAGGGCTTGATGATCTAGATAGATCCTTCCCACAAGGGGGTCTTGAGCTAGGTCACTCCAAGAGGAGGTCTTGATCTCCTAGTGGAGTGGATCCATGGAGAAAAGCTCTCATATGTCTAACATATCCTTTGCTTCCCCTAACAAATGGTCTAGGTACGGAATATATAGTCTTGGGGTCGAAGTGGGTGAAGAGGGGCTCGGATTGGGGATCACAGCCGCCCATCCTGATGAGCCCGTGCGCACGGGGTAAGTTGGGCCGTGCGCACGGGGGTCCCGTGGGCACGGTACAGGCCCGTGCGCACGGGGTGCTCCAATGTCAGCTCCCTGAGTAGTCCGTGCGCACGGGGTCTCGGGGGCCCGTGCGCATGGGGTCGCCTGGGTCCTCCTGTCCAGCTCCTGTTGTGCTCCATCTTCTTCCTCGTGGCCTTGTGGTTCTTCTCCAACTCCTTTGGGGTGTCCCTCACCAGCTTGTGGGCGTCGGTCTTCGTACCTAAGGACACATTGAGCACTTTGGTGAGGTAGCAAGCAAGTCCAATGGATATTTATGATGTTCTCGAAGAAGAGCGGGTTCACCTTAGTTCCGGTAGGTCCACTTGGGGCTTGATGTGCTATGAAGGTGTACATGGAGATGAACGTGGGATGCTCCGTATCATCTCCTCCCCCTTTGAAAAGATCCGACCTCGGATCGTAAGCCGTATCGCCATGTACACGGTAGGCATGGATGTACCGAAGGTCGATGTCGTGGTGCTCCTCATCTTGAAGGTCCATAGGGTCCATCTCCAATGTCGGTCCTCCATCCAATAGATGTATCATGTAGACAACAAGAAGGAAACAACAATGAGAGAATGGCCCATCCAATATGCATATTTGAAGATGGCTCAAAGGGAAGGAGTTCACCTTTAGGAGATTCTCACAAATGTTGGTGTTGCACATCATGTACGCCTTCACATAACCAAAATGTGTCTTTATGGTACCGCCTTGTGAATCCTTCAAAATGAAAGAACATGAGAAACACTTGGAAAAACAAATGAGGTTAGTGCAAAAGCAAGACCTATCATTCGAGGGGCGAGATACCCAACAAGTGTATGCATCATGCTCATCATAAGAAAGGACAAGGAAGCATTTCATAGTATGTAGGCATATGATGCGAGAACAAGTGTATGCATATATGTCATCAACCCAAGAAAGCAAGTGATAGTGGAACATGGGTGATGCAACATAGCAAGCAATCATAGCAATCAAGTCAAGCATGCTAGTAGTGCGAAGATGCAACATACTAGAAGGAATCATGGCAATCATGTCATGTGTGCAAATAGTGGGCATGAATAATGCACATGACATATCACAAGCATAAAGGCAATATATGAGCAAAATAGTATCAATAGCATGGGGCACATGATAAACATGGCAATAGCAACAAGGATCTCCACCAAGCATGCAAATACACATAGAAGTAGCATAATGATGAAACATGGGTAGATGCAAGCAAGGGTCACAATTGCATGGCAAAGGCATAGAAGCAATCATAGCATGCAAAGTGAACACGGTAAAATGAGCATAATGTGACAAGTGGTAAATGGCCCATAGCCGTGTGAGAGCCAAGTAGAGGAGTTGCGCGTAGTCCTTGCGCGAAGGGGACGTTGGTGAGGATAGTCCATGGGATCCCAAAGCATCGTTGCTCTCAAGAGCTCGTTTCGTCAACTCTTGGGATTGAGAGGTTGACAAGTATTCATGGGTACCTACACAAAAGAGACACAATCCAAATAAATTGTGCGCGTGGTAAATGTACACATCATGATGCATCCATCATGATGTGTATGTGCACATGTGAGTAAGCACAAGATAAGCATCGTTCAAAGAAATTTGATGCATGGTATAAGAACATGTCATCCATCATGAAAGAATAGTTATTATGTATGACACGATGGGGACACAAATTGAGAATGCAAGTATATGCCACATCAAAAGCATGTTTATTCATGGGGAGCATATGGTGCACACAAGTATGGGGATCATGCAATGAATGGGATGGATCAAAATCTCCTAAAATGTATGAGGAAACTATGGGGGTCTCCTCATGAGCAATAGTGGTAACATCACATGGAGAATATTGACAACATC
The DNA here is from genome assembly GCF_002162155.2 of Triticum dicoccoides. NCBI lineage: Eukaryota > Viridiplantae > Streptophyta > Magnoliopsida > Poales > Poaceae > Triticum > Triticum dicoccoides. Next base: position 713,724,132 of record NC_041391.1, read on the forward strand.
CAAAACAATGCATATTTGGAACAATGTGATCATGGCATGACATAGTAGATGAATTGCGAAAATCATGTAAATGAAGCATGGCAATATCATCACATGAAAAACATAAGCCAATGACCATCATCTCGTCATCTATGCCATAAGTGCAAATGGGATTTATTTTAATGGGCATGGATAGCTACTATGTTGAGATTGAAATGATGCAATATGGTTGATCTCACTCATAGCATATGACAAGTTCAATGGATTGTCAAACATGATGTGACCAATAGAATTTTCACATGATATCCTATGAAGCATAGCATCACAACTAGGCAACTCAACATGCTCATCATCATATTCATCGTAAATAGGTAAGTCAAGGCATGAAGAAGTGTCACTAGCATGAAGCATGGTAATAGGTGGGTCAACATCATGGGAGCAATCATTATCAAGAGAGTCCACTAGTGGGACAAGAGAAGCACCATCACCTATGTTACCTTTGGAGCGCCGCTCATGTGTTGTAGGTGAGGTGTTGAAGATCGTCTCGTTGTCATCTTCATCTTGATGGAACCATGTGGGGGGTGCATCATGTTCCACCATGGGCATCGTCGTGTCCAAAGAGAAGACGTAGTCGTCGCGAATCGGCGCGTCATCATATATGGGGCTAGTGGTGAAGTCACTCTCACTCTCAATATGGTGGCAAAAGTCTCCATGCACGGTCTCGTAGCTTGACTCGGAGGATGAGTCCAATATGGGCACCATCTTCATGTTGTTGAAGAGGTTCGCGCTTGTCGCCGTAGTCGAAGGGGATGGCCCTTGCTCGACCGTCTTGTCGCCGTCTTGGTGTTGGAGGTCCCTATGATGTGGCACCTCATAGCTCGTCTCCATGACCGAAGGGAATGTCCCATGCTCGGCCATCTTCCTTGAGGGGCTTCCGAAGATGGAAGTGTCGCCCTTGCTCATAGGTGGTCGCCTTGGACTTGATGAAGTCGTTGTAGGCGTACTCGTGGGAAGTAGGCGAAGATGTCGTACGTCCAAAGGCGAAGATGCCTCGATAGCACTTGGCGAAGATGCCAAAGTGGTTGGTGTAGCCGTAGCGCCGTCTTGGTGGTGCTCATCTCGCGGTCTTCTCTTGTGCTTATGAAGCTTCGACTTGGCGTGAAGTAGGGCTTGTTGGGACTTGTGCACTTGCGCTTGTGGAGCATCTTCATGATGATGATGTCATTGTCGTGCTTGAGCTCGTAGGAGATGTCGTTCGTCGTCGTCGTGCACATGATGGTTGGATGTGACTTGCCCTTCATGACGATGTTGATCACGAACGAGATGGTGGTTGCCATGTAGATGTGGACGAGGACGATTTGCACTTGCGTCGTGGCCGCGCTCCGAAGACTTGTGGCTTGAATGTTGCCGCCTTGAAGATGACGAAGGGGAAGAAGACTTGATCAAGGTTCTAATCTCCTCCATCCTTGCATCTTGCTCCTCCTTTTGTGCGGCAAGCTTCTTGTCGATGTAGTCCCTTTTCCTTGCTTCGGAGAGATGAATGTCGATGGAGAGGTTCTCGATGCGCTCTCGCAATCTTGATTGTGCGCCTTGCATTTGTCGTTGTAGATCAAAGATGGATGCTTTTGTGATGTAGTTGTTCACGCCGTTGTTGTTGTCGTAGACCGGAGAGGAAATGCCTTGCCTATCCATCACAAGACTCGAGCAAATGTGAGTAGGAAATGAGATAAACAATACCAAGTTACCTTTTCCCAAAGTTGAGGATGTATCTTGTATCACTCAATGTGAAATGAAAGAATAGTGGAATTGGTACCGGACCTGTTCACTCACACCTACAAAGTAAAGCTTATGGTAGAGCTCGGTGAGGATAGTGGCACAAAAATTTGATGCAAAATGTTAGCAAGAGTCAATAATGTTGGAAAAGATTCACAAATTCGCAAGTGAAACAAGTAGACCAATAGCAAATGGTACACGGAAACACACACACGGATAGATAAATGGGGTCGTGCAACCAAGGAATGAGCACAAAATGTGGAGTCCACGGAAAACGCTCGTGTTGCACAACTCAAGAGAGACACTAGCACGATTGCTCAATCGGCGGATACGACACTTGTGCACAACCTATAAGATGCAAAATGGATAAACTTCTATCCCAAGTATGCTATGTATGTATGGTTCCCGGTGTTTCTCTCAAGATGATCCAAGATGATCGGATATGACAATCTTATGTGCAATGGGGTATGATGCTATGGCACTTTCTCACGAGCTCTTTGCTCTCTTTTTGCTTAAAAGCTTTTTCTTTTTTTTTCAACGGTCACTTTTGCACAATGCACAAACCAAGATAGCTATTGTGTATATGCGGGAACGATATTGTGACACAATGGATGATATGATACCAATATGATATGGTATGTATGCAATGGAAGGTATGGACCACTAATGTGCACAAGTAACGTTGCCGGCAATACTCAAATGGCTAGTCTCGATAGGTAAGTGACGCAAAATGGGCTAGGGGTTAACAATGCAATTGCAAGGGGAATATACAATGGTGTCGTCGAGGTTACCGTCCTTTGCGATGATGAGTAGCAGTGTTCTTGATGTAGATACCAAGATGATGTAGACCCGTCCCTAAGTAGCCGAAACACCTTAGGAAACGGTAAAAACCCGCAAACTCAAAATCTCAAGAACAAAAGTCAAATGGTGATGGAACCTATCTAGGTGGATGGGGGATGTCAATAGCTACTCAACGAGCTAAAGAACGCGAAAATCGGACTCCGGATGTGGAAGTTATGGGCGAAATGGTGAACTGCTCGTGGCTGGCCTGGGGGGGCCGTGCGCACGGGGTCTAGGGCCCGTGGGCACGGGGTCCCGTGGGCACGGTACACGTACCGAGGGCACGGGGTCACCTGGGACACGCGAGTTTGGCGGATTTCTGCCAGATCTGGGCGGCTCAATGATGGATCTCGTGGCTGGGGAGTAGCTGGGGTGGAAGGGGGTGGTATGGGGTGGTGGGGAGGTCGAAGGAACAGCGGCCGAAGCGCACTAGAAGGGCCGTGCGCATGGGGTCTGGCTGGCCCGTGTGCATGGGGTCCCGTGTGCACGGGGTCCCGATGGCCCGTGTGCACGGGGTCCTCGAGGAGCGGATGAACAGCTCCGGATCCGTGGGGAAACTCGATTTTGAGGTCAAATTCGAGGGATGGAAGGTAAGGGAAGGTGGTAGAGGGGTGGATCTACTTGCAAAACACCGAATCCATGGACCAAATCCAACAAAATCTCATCAAATCAACAAATCACAAAAAAAAATTGGGGCTATTTTTGATGGGGAATTTTCGGATTTAGGACGAAATCAAACAAAACTAGGCTAGAAAACAAAGAGGGGGGCTCCAATTTCGTGAGGAACCTTGGCTCATGATACCATATGATGTAGGGTGGAACCCTATAGAGAAGATCTTTCATGAACTGGAGGTGGAATGCCCAAGAACAAGATGAACAAAGGAGGGAAAACAAGAGGAGCACTCAAGAACAAGTCAAATCACACATCCACTAGACAATCAAACACATAAGATCCACAAGGTACATGAACAACAAAGGGAAATAAGATACATGGTAGAGTTCATCCCAAATCCTATGAAGGAGATGAGGGCTTGATGATCTAGATAGATCCTTCCCACAAGGGGGTCTTGAGCTAGGTCACTCCAAGAGGAGGTCTTGATCTCCTAGTGGAGTGGATCCATGGAGCAAAGCTCTCATATGTCTAACATATCCTTTGCTTCCCCTAACAAATGGTCTAGGTACGGAATATATAGTCTTGGGGTCGAAGTGGGTGAAGAGGGGCTCGGATTGGGGATCACAGCCGCCCATCCTGATGAGCCCGTGCGCACGGGGTAAGTTGGGCCCGTGCGCACGGGGGTCCCGTGGGCACGGTACAGGCCCGTGCGCACGGGGTGCTCCAATGTCAGCTCCCTGAGTAGTCCGTGCGCACGGGGTCTCGGGGGCCCGTGCGCACGGGGTCGCCTGGGTCCTCCTGTCCAGCTCCTGTTGTGCTCCATCTTCTTCCTCGTGGCCTTGTGGTTCTTCTCCAACTCCTTTGGGGTGTCCCTCACCAGCTTGTGGGCGTCGGTCTTCGTACCTAAGGACACATTGAGCACTTTGGTGAGGTAGCAAGCAAGTCCAATGGATATTCATGATGTTCTCGAAGAAGAGCGGGTTCACCTTAGTTCCGGTAGGTCCACTTGGGGCTTGATGTGCTATGAAGGTGTACATGGAGATGAACGTGGGATGCTCCGTATCAGTGTTGGCCGACTAAAAGACAACATGTTCAACAGTTAGGTGTGGTGGAAATGCGTATGTTGAGATGGATGTGTGATCACACGAGGAAGGATCGAGTTTGGAATGATGATATACGAGATAGAGTTGGGGTAACACCAATTGAAGAGAATTTTGTCCAACATCGCCTGAGATGGTTTGGGCATATCCAGCGCAGACCTCCAGAAGCCCCAGTGCATAGCAGACGGCTAAAGCGTGCGGAGAATGTCAAGAGAGGTCGGAGTAGACCGAATTTTGACATGAAAGGAGTCCGTTAAGAGAGACGTGAAGGATTGGAGTATCACCAAAGAACTAGCTATGGACAGGGAGTGCGTGGAAGCTTGCTATCCATGTGCCGGAGCCATAAAATTTTATGTGTTTCACCTCTAGCCTACCCCAATTTGTTTGGGACTAAAGGCTTTGTTGTTGTTATTGTTGTTCCCAAGTTCTTGAATTACGAAAACATTAATGTGCTTTGAAAATATTGCCAGGATTTTAATAAATGTCCGCGCATTTTGAAGGACGTTCCTCTATTTCAAAAGATGTTCACGAATTTAAATTTTTCCATGATTTGAAAAAATGCCTTGGAATCTCAAAAAATGTCCCACAAATTGAATTAAATTGTGACGAATTAGAAAGTGTTCGTGATATGAAAAAATGTTATTCCCCGGACCATTGATAACCAGGTGCGCGCGTTCTGATCCGCTGTAACAAAGCAGTTCGGTCCGTGTCGGCGACGAACGGGCCCAAGAAGTTTGGGCCTTGACGGGCCAGCAGACCGACCCATCAGAACCGCTGTGGCTAACTTTACTTGACCCCGGAGCCCTCCGGCCCTTCCTCCTCCCCTCCCCATCGCCGACCGCCATGGCCGCCGACCCTAGCTCCGACCTCGCCAACGGGGCCCCGGCCCCCGCCCCCGCCGCGGGCGCCGCCGAGAAGAAGAAGTCGCGCGAGAGCGAGCGCCGCCGCCGCCGCCGGAAGCAGAAGAAGAGCAAGGCGCCCGCTTCCGACGCCGCCGCCTCCGACGCCGACGCCGCCGCAGATGCCGAGGAGGACAAGCCCGACTCCAAGCCCCCGGTACGTGGATGGGCGCCCGGTGCACCCTAGGGTGCGGGTGGATTTTGCGACGGTCTCTCTGACGCTGGGGTTGCTTGTGGCGCAGGTGGAGATCGAGGTCGAGTACGTGCCGGAGGAGCCGGACCTCGCCGACGGCCTCCTCGCCGACTTCAAGAGCATCTTCGACAAGTTCACCTTCAAGGAGCCCGTCGCCGCCGAGGTACCGGAGCCCGTCGATTACCAAAGCAAAACCCTAGGAATCTCTGCAGTTTTAGCTCCTCTGCTGTGCAATATGACTATTCTGACTAGTAGGGTTGGTGGTGTTGTGCTGGCAGGACGGGGAGAAGAAGGACGAGGCCGCCGACGCGGCGAAGAAGGGGTCGGGGTCCGACTCGGACGACGACGAGCAGGAGACCCAGCAGAAGAAGAAGGAAGGGGGCATCTCCAACAAGAAGAAAAAGGTTTGCTTATCTCTGTCTCTCTCTGTGTGTCTGCCTGATTGTTGAGTTACCTGTTTTTTATGCGCAATTGTTGTGGTTTCGTAGAAGGCGCTAAGCATGAATTCTGCTGTTTTGGTTTGTGCTTTGTAGCTTGAACAAAGGATGAAGATTGCGGAGCTGAAGCAGATATGCAACAGGCCCGATGTCGTTGAAGTAAGCCACCCCCTCCCTTTTTTGTTGTGAACCAGGTGTGCTGGTAGTGTGATTTGCCTGCATGTATTACTTTGAACGGATGTGTTGGCGCAGCATCCTATACTTTTGCGCTTCACCGTCTGGTGTTTTGCATTGCCAAAGGTTGCCAATGCTAGTGTGATCTGACCACCACCAATGATCTCTAGCTGATAAAACTCAAATTGCATCCAGGGATTTGTTTAAAGTCATGTAATTGTCGTGTGGTCATGCAGCAGCCATTGGCTGCATGCTTTGTAACAACACACTTCACCTCTAAAAGGTTATGTTAGGCTGGATTACTAGAAAACTGTGCTAGCAACTTTTAGCATCACTTCTTGTTGATTTAACTAAAATTGCATTGGAGAATTTGTTTTAAGTCATGTACTATTCTTATTCTGGTCTGCTTATGCAGTTTCCATTGGCTGCGCAGTTTATAACAAAACACTTCGTTAGTGACAATGTGTTTGAAATTATGTAAGCTTTCTGTTTTATCCGAGTAAATAATCCATAGTAAGGTTCTTAGGCTGGGTTGCTAGAAAAATGTGCCAGCAATTTTCACCTTTCACGGTTCTAAGGTTAAGATATAGTATTTCTCTTATTAAAGGCCATGACACCATGCACACACGTGTACCCATGAAGCTTGTATCGGTGATGAGATAATGTCACTAAACTATTTGTTGTGTGCAATCTTCTTTAACTCATTGCTATTAGCAGTGTAAAATTGTTTATGGATTAGCTTCAACTGATGAAATTATGCTCCTCCTGCCAGGTTTGGGATGCGACTGCATCAGACCCCAAGTTACTTGTCTATCTGAAGTCTTACAGGAACACAGTACCTGTCCCAAGGCACTGGTCTCAAAAGAGGAAATTCTTGCAGGTTTGTAATACATGTACCATGAGTAATCTTGTTCTGCATAATTTCATAATGAGTACTTGGATGCACCTCTGAGAAATCAACCACACAATCATAATAGTGTTGTTAGTAGTGGAGTGGTAGGCAGATGCAAACAGACCATCAGTTTTTTTCGAATAAAAGTGTTGGAGCATCTCCCTCAATTAATATCTGTCATTGAATAAACACTGCATGCTTTCATGGATTGTTACAGAAGTTTTTTTTTTCCAAACCAACATAAGGGCCAAGGGACAGACTAATATGCCAGGCCCGAATTCACTCAATGTCGAGCACACTTGGGTTTTATCCTTGTATCATCGAAAAGTGTAAGCCCATAACTGCAACTGTTCGGGCCAGCATGGATATGCTAGTGTAACTCATTACAAAGTGCCATGCAGTACCATGGGGTGGGTCTTATTAGGAGGGGAGGGAACATAAAGTCGTTAAGGTTTTTCCCCTCCCTCTTATACAGATATATAATTCTTGCAGGGATGCTGCAACTTCCTGGGAGCAAGGTCTTGGTGGTACCGAACTTGAGTGACTACTGTAGTTAATGCAAAAGTTGTTTGATCTAGTTAATTCGTGCTAGGCATCTCCTTGAAGGAGATTTTTGGTCTATCTAGGATCTTGACCTTTGGTTTTTCTTTGTTTGCGTATGCAAGTATATCATTTGCCCAAGCCTTTGCAAATTTTTTATAATCTCCAAAACATGAAATTATGCTTTGCTTCATATTATCTATATCTTGTTGAATAAATTTGACATCACCATGCTGTTTCTTTCAGGGCAAGAGAGGTATCGAAAAACAACCATTCCAACTTCCTGATTTCATTGCTGCAACTGGAATAGAAAAAATAAGACAGGTATCTTAATATCTTGGTCCTTTGTAGCAACGCTATGGACATTGTATCTCCCTTGTCAAGTTGGTAACTTCGGGAGTTTTGTTTTATTGTCACTTCTAATTTTTTATTCCACAAATGGGCAAGACGGAGAAATTTGAAGTACCTTTCCAAATGCATTTTCAGGCATATATCGAGAAAGAGGATAGCAAAAAGTTGAAGCAGAAGCAGCGGGAGCGTATGCAGCCAAAAATGGGCAAGATGGATATAGATTATCAGGTCAGTTAATTCCTCTTGAGGCCAATCTGAGTTGCACATAGAAGCACATGCCATATATATTTGTGTGTTCTCCATAATGTGCAAGATGGATACAAAGCACTATTTATTTGCCCCCTGATTATAGTTGCAAATACAAGCACATGCCTGCGTTTTCTCCTTATCTGTTTGCCAGGTGTTTAATTACCTGCCACTTAGGCACTGATACTGATAATGTACACGTGAAAATATCATAGCTGATAAGTACGATGTGTTTCTTCCATATGTTCTAATTTTAGACATGAGTTAACTTCTGAATGTGCAGGAAAGGAAGTCTCACCTTAATTTTGTTGTGTGCAGGTTTTACACGACGCCTTCTTCAAATATCAAACAAAACCAAAATTGACTAGTCATGGTGACCTTTACTACGAAGGAAAAGAGTTTGAGGTACTTTTTTTGCTTCGCTCTCTTCTTAATGTCAGAAACAGAGATAATTGATATTTGTTTGGGAGATCCATATGTCGGTGTTCTCAAACCTGTCTTACCGAGCATAATACATGTATGAACTCAACAGGTCAAACTCAGGGAAATGAAGCCAGGTATGCTGTCCCGAGAACTTAAAGAAGCTCTTGGTATGCCAGAAGGTGCACCGCCTCCATGGCTTATAAACATGCAGGTATTGTTCTTTTTTAGAAGAAACAAACTCCAGGCAGCTGGTCTTCTGGTTGACTGATCTCTTGTTATTGGCCAGCTATATCAACTGACATCAAATAATTTTGGCAGAGATATGGTCCTCCGCCCTCATATCCTTCACTGAAGATTCCTGGTCTGAATGCTCCAATTCCTCCTGGTGCTACTTTTGGTTACCGGCCCGGGGAATGGGGAAAGCCTCCTGTGGATGAGGTAATTTACAACAAATGTGCTTTTCATGGGCTCGGCTGTAGTTAAATGCGGCTTCTGTAACGAAAATAAATTTCTTTTCTGATCTATTTATTTGTTTTTGGCTAACAGCATGGACGCCCCCTCTACGGAGATGTTTTTGGTATCCTACAGCTGGATGAACCTAATTATGATGTATGTTTGATCAGCTAATTTTCCTTGAAATTGAACTGCAGCTCTACTAGTTAACTGACTTGTGTTGCATTGTATTCCAGGAGGAGCCTGTTGACCGCAGCAAGCATTGGGGAGACTTGGAGGAGGAAGAGGAGGAGGAGGAAGATGATGAGGAGGAAGAGGAGGAGGAACTAATGGACGATGAAGACATGGAAGCTGGCATGCAGTCTGTTGACACCATGTCAAGGTTATTTCTAGAATAATTATTTGATGACTAGCTTAGGTTCTTCCCTAAGGGAACTATGTTTTGACGCCTCTTCTTGTTCTGTGTATAGCACTCCCACTGGCGTGGAAACACCTGACGTCATTGATCTTCGGAAGCAACAGAGGAAAGAGTCTGAAAGGCCAACAGATAAGCAGTTATACCAGGTAAGGGCTTAGCTTCAGTTTTGTGGCATTTCAGGCCAAATCTTATTATGGAGCTTTAGTTTGGCTTACTTATTGCAGTTCATAACCAACAATTTGTTCTTTTTCATCTGAAGGTTCTTGAGCAGAAGGAGGAGAAAATCGCACCTGGAACCCTCTATGGATCAAGCCACACGTATGCAACTCTAATACAACCTAGTCATCTCTACAATATTTTTTCCAATGAATTTCTGTTTCAGCCATATGGAGAACTCATTTTATATCGATAATTTCTGATGGATTCCTGTTTCAATCATATGGAGAACTCATTTTGTATCTTGCTGTTTTTGCAGGTATGTGGTTGGGGCACAGGATAAAGCTGGGGTTAAAAGGGTGAGCTTTTAACATTCCTTGCCCCAAGTATACAAGCATTCCCATGCCGTGCATGTTCCGATGATTCATTGACACATCTTTGTGATCCTCGTTTGCAGGTTGACCTTCTCAAGAATCAAAAGTCCGACAAAGTGGACGTCACCATACATCCCGAGGAGCTCGAAGTTATGGACGATGTTCTGGCAGCCAAGTAAGATCACCTCTCCCCCGCGTCTGCCAAGCTTTGCCTGTCATCAGTAGCCACGAGTTGAAACGTTAACTCCATCCCTTTAATAAAATGATGAAACAGGTATGAAGAAGCCCGGGAGGAGGAGAAGCTCCGGAACCAGAAGGAAGATTTCAGCGACATGGTGGCGGAGGTACGTTTTACGAGCAGTCTTCTGTATCTGTTGAGCCAGAAGCAAATACCAGCTTCAATCGAGCTCAATCTTTTTTCCCTCTCCGATTTGCAGAACGCGAGCAAGAGGAAGAGGAAGCACGAGAAGGACGGGAAATCTTCCAAAAAGAAGGACTTCAAGTTCTAGACGGCGCCGTTTTGTTACCGTTGCCCTTCCGCTTCCCAGGAGGAGGATGTTTCCATTTCTTCCTGTGGCCTGTACTCTACTCTAAATCAAGCTGTGTATGTATACTTGGCCTCTGGCAAATGTTGAAGTGCTGGATGAAAGGACCAGATGAAAAAGGAAGTGAAGCTGTAGTCCATGCATGAGAACAATTGTGATGTTAAATGTAACTGCTAGCATTAATCTATTGCTGTCATGAAGATTGATGATAAGTTTGCTATGGTTGACATCAGTGGTGAATTGCAGAGTCTGAAACCTGCTGGTGAAGCGGGGCAACTCGACTCACTTTTTCCAAGTTGATCTTTATTTGAGCTACTCCCTCCGTCCCAAAATAATTGTCTTAGACCTTGGTATAAATTTGTACTAGAGCTAGTACAAATTTGATCGCAAATGGCCCACGAGAATGAGCTTTTTTTTTACAGCACAGCCCTAGATGCAAATAGATTAATGCTAGACTAACTTAAATACCTTGGCTTAGAGATTATTTCTCGGTTGTTACAGATAACTGTGTGATTAAGATATTTTCATTTACTCCCTCAGTCCGAAAAAGTTTTGGGCAAACTTGGTTACATCCATTTAAGGGACAAGTTTTTTCAGACGGAGGGAGTACTTTGTGGCTCCACTAATCTCATGCTTAAATTGAATGTTTTTAAAAACACAATACAAATGCAGATGCTCATACATACATACATACATACATACATACATATACTCACCCCTATGAACACATGCACGTGTACCATACCCTTATGCAGGGCCGTCTCCAGAAATTATGCGCCCCGACCAAAAATCAAAATAGGGCCCAAAATTTCGAGTAATTTATATAACCCGGAATCAATATGTCTAAAGCATACTCCCACTTTTTATTATATAATTTCAAGTCTTACTACTACTAAAACAGTAAAGGGATACTAAAGCAATAGACTAACCTCACAGCGCGTTTGGCAACATTTGGGAAGGAAACTGGGAGTTTAAAATAGGGAGTTGTGTTGAGATTAGATATGAGATGGGTCATTTTATTTCCAGTCCTCTGTTTGGTGCATGATGATAGAAATTATGTGTGAGAATTTGAGTTAAAATTGTACTCCCTTGTTTGGTTCTTACTAGAAAAAGGCCCGTGCGTTGCAACGGAGAAAAATAATTTTAATCTCCAAAGGCCATGGCAACATTTCCATTAACATTTTTAACACACAACCTTTAAAAAAATCATGAAAATTTTGGATTTCCCGAGAAAAACTCAAAATTGTGAACATTTTTAAAAATTATGAACATTTTTATCCACAAATATTTTATTATTTATTGATTCTTTTACTAAAAGAACTCTTCTTTATATGTTTGGAACCTTTTTGAGGTACTAAAGTATTTAAAGAAAAAAATGAAAACATAAAAGAAAAATAAAAAAATAAAAAAAGGTCACCCGCACATGGGCCGGCCCAAACGGGCGCACATCGTCTTCTCCCAGCGCGCCAGTATAGGAGGTCCCTACTCTATGGGTCAGCCTAGACGGGGATTCCCCCGTGTGAAACCTTTTATGGGTAACGTTGCTATGAAAAAACTTATAAATAGTACCAGTCAGTAATATTTTGGAACTTTAAGAGTAATTTATGTGACGTACCGCCGGAAGCACTCTTTACTCTATTATTATTAGGTATAGACTTGAAGGAGATATAATAGAGTAAAGAGCTGCATTGCATGGTTCGGTGGTGAAAACATCCACATTTGATTGTCAAAATTTGTATACGATGAAAAAATATTTGCAGGCTGAATCGTTTCTCTATCTTACTTTTCAGGTGACACATCATCAACCGACTGGGATAAGGCTTGGCCTGCCTTTAAGAAGAAAGGGAAGAAGACCCTATTCTCAGAGTTCTCACTGAACAAATATGTGATTTGGATCCCATGGCGCAGTGAGTATCCATTGTCAGAAGAAGTCGATCCAATCAAACGAGCTGAGAGGTCTAACTTGATGTTGTGGACAAGCCCAAGATTACCTTGGTAGGGGCAATTGTCATCGTTTCAGCTCCCACCAAAGTAACTGCTGAAGTGACAGATAACAGGTGAGCTGTAGGCCAAAGATTCTACTTGGAAGTTTGTATTGTACATTTAGTTTGTACTATACCTAGTATAAACATGATTCTGTATTGCTTGAAGCACATTGTAATAGATCATAATACAGAACTCCTTTCATTTTGGTGATTTTCTTCACCAGTACATAAATTGGATCCTCTTTAGTCTTCCATATAGCCAAGAAATATTGGGTCGCCTAGAATAATAACTAGCCATACCCGTGCGGCGGCACGCCGCACCCCATCGATAGATACGTACGTGTGTGTATATGCTACTTGTCGTGGTACTTTCTGTCATGTGAGGCACGTCTTACAGACGTGGGCCGCGCGGCCAGGAGCAGCCGACGGCCGCATCAGGCAAGGCGCAGGCTGGACAGGAGTCCTGATCCGGGCACATTAGTTCCTAGACTAGTTTATTTCGTATAGGTTTCTAGTTTGTTATTAGCCCATGGGGCCTTTATATATCAGATAGTTAGCACCCTTTAGGGATAAGCAATAAAGTTATTTCCTTCTATCTTCCCCTCCCGCATCATAGAGCAGCCAGGCAAAAACCCTAGCGCTCCTATCCACCGCGACTACGAACTACGTAGTCGAGGTCCTGCTGTCTTGGGCACCGAGGCCCTTGACAACTTGGTATCAGGTTCCAGGCGATCCTCCTCCTCGTCCACGCTCCATCCGCCGGCCGCTTTCCCCCCTGTGTCCGCGCCCAGCTCCCCGACATCGCTACAATCCGCTGCCGCCTCGGTCACTTCCGGCATGGCAGAACCGACCACCGCGGATCTGGCTAAGATGATCGAGGCCTTGACGGCCACGGTGATGTCCTTGCAGTCGTCCGTCACCGCACTCCAGAAGGACAAGTCCTCCTCTTCGTCCAGCGCTGCCGCCGCCCATGATGGGCAGCACCACAATGATCGGCCGCCCAGGTTCCAGAAGATGGACTTCCCCAAGTTCGACGGCAAGTCTGATCCGCTCGCCTTCATCAACAGATGCGAGTCCTTCTTCCATCAACAACGGATCGCCGAGGAGGAGAAGGTGTGGATGGCGTCCTACAATCTCGAGGGTCCTGCCCAACTATGGTATATGTAGGTCCAGCGCGACGAGGGCACCCCTCCGTGGTGCCGCTTCTCCGAGCTGCTCAATCTCCGCTTCGGGCCACCGCTGCGCGCTAACCCGCTGGGCGAACTAATGGCGTGCAAACGCACGACGTCCGTCGTCGACTTCCAGGAGCGGTTTGAGGCACTCCTTCCCCGGGCAGGCACCTTATCCGAGACACAGAAAGTGCAGATCTTCACCGCGGGACTCCAGCCACCCCTCAGCCTCGACGTGGAGATCCATAACCCACAGTCCCTCGCCGTCGCCATGAGCCTCGCCCGCAAATTGGAGCTGCGCGACCAGTGCGCGCTTTCCGCTGCGCCACCGGTGCGTTTTCCACAGAAGGGCATCCTGCCGACACCAGGACCACGCCTCGCGCCCCCCGCTCCGGCCCCACCAGCCGCACCTCAGCAGGGCCACAATCTGCCGGACGGACGCCCAATCAAGCGTCTCTCCCAGACAGAGATGGAGGAACGCCGTCGCCTGGGCCTTTGCTTCAACTGTAACGAGAAGTTTGGCAGGGGCCACAACCGAGTGTGCCAGCGCATCTTTCTCCTCGACTTAGCGCCGGACGACGACGACGACGACGCGGCCTCCGCCACTGATGAGGCATCGCGGGCCGACCCTCAAATCTCGCTCCACGCGATCGCCGGCGTGCGCACGAGTGAAACCATGCAGATGCAGATTACTCTCGGAGGTGTCTCCCTCCTCGCCCTGATCGATTCAGGCTCCACCCACAACTTCATCGCCGAAGAGGCGGCCGCTCGTGCTACGTTACCGCCCCCCACCACAGAGAAGATGCGCGTCACGGTGGCCAACGGCGAGCGCGTTCCGTGCCAGGGCGCGTACCGCGTCGTGCCCTTCCGCATCGGCCACGAGGAGTTCGCGGAGGATTTCCTCGCCTTGCCGCTCGCGGGCTACGACATCGTCCTGGGCACGCAGTGGCTGGCGTCGCTCGGACCAATCCTGTGGGATTTCCGAGCCCTCTCCATGACATTCTGGCGGCGGGGCCATCGGGTGTGCTGGCACGGCATTGCAGGACCGGACGGGCCAGCCCTAAAATCATGCAGCGGCCGCGACTTCCTGGACGCCATCATCACCGAGTTCGACGGCATCTTCGCCGACCCCTCCGGCGTGCCACCGCCCCGCAGCCGCGATCACGGCATCACCCTGCTACCTGGTTCCGCCCCGGTGGCCGTCCGTCCGTATCGATACCCGGCCGCGCACAAGGACGAGCTGGAGCGTCAGTGCGCCGCCATGCTCGCCCAAGGTATCATACGTGCGAGTTGTTCTGCATTCTCGTCCCCGGTACTGCTGGTCCGCAAGGCCGCCGGGTCCTGGCGCTTCTGCATCGATTATCGCGCCCTGAACGCCATTACTGTCAAGAATGCGTTCCCGATTCCGGTGGTGGACGAACTCCTCGACGAGCTACGGCACGCTCGTTTCTTCACCAAGCTCGATTTACGTTCCGGCTACCACCAGGTGCGGATGCGTGCGGAGGACATCCCGAAGACAGCTTTCCGTACTCATGACGGCCTCTACGAGTTTCTGGTGATGCCGTTCGGACTCTGCAACGCGCCGGCCACGTTCCAGGCCCTCATGAATGATCTGCTGCGGCCATACCTGCGCCGTTTTGTTCTCGTCTTCTTTGACGACATCCTCATTTTCAGCGAGACATGGACTGACCATCTCCGACATGTGCGCACCGTCTTCACGGTCCTGCACCAGCACCGGCTCTTCGTCAAGCGCTCCAAATGCGCGTTCGCCGTTGAATCAATCGCATACCTGGGTCACACCATCTCCGCTGCAGGCGTGGCCATGGATCCGGAAAAGGTGCAGGCAGTGGCGGACTGGCCGCAACCACGCTCGGCGCGCGCGGTTCGGGGCTTTCTCGGCCTTGCGGGGTACTACCGCAAGTTTGTCAAGGACTTTGGCGTGGTTGCCGCGCCCCTGACGGCCCTCCTTCGCAAGGATGGTTTCTCTTGGTCGCCGGAGGCGGCAGCAGCTTTTACCACCCTCAAGACGGCAATCACCACGGCTCCCGTCCTCGCGTTACCGGATTTTACACGGCCGTTCATCGTCGAGTGTGACGCATCGACGTACGGTTTCGGGGCCGTCCTTCTTCAGGACCACCACCCGGTGGCTTTCTTTAGCCGGCCAGCCGCGCCACGTCACTGTTCCCTGGCAGCGTATGAACGGGAACTCATCGGCCTGGTGCTCGCGATTCGCCATTGGAGGCCGTACCTATGGGGGCGTCAGTTTGTGGTAAAAACGGATCATTACAGCCTCAAATTTCTGCTTGACCAGCATTTGGCCACCATCCCGCAGCATCATTGGGTTGGCAAACTCCTGGGATTCGACTTTACGGTGGAGTACAAGGCAGGTAGTACCAACACGGTGGCGGATGCACTTTCCCGCCGTGACACGGAGGAGACGACGATCATGGCGGTCTCAGGGCCTCGTTTCGACTTCATCAATCGCCTCCGGCAAGCGACATCCACTGATCCGGCGCTCGTCGCACTGCGGGAGGATATCACGGCAGGTGCGCGGCAACAGCCTTGGGCGCTCTCCGACGACCTCGTTACTTTCAACGGCCGCCTCTACATTCCGCCGTCATCCCCGCTACTCCAGGAGATTCTCAGTGCCGTGCACGATGATGGGCATGAAGGCGTCCTGCGCACCTTGCATCGTCTCCGCCGCGATTTCCACGCACCTAACCTTCGCAAGACGGTGCAGGAGTACATCCGCACTTGCGGTACTTGCCAGCGGTACAAGTCCGAGCACTTGCACCCCGCTGGGCTGCTACTGCCGCTGTCGGTACCCACGGGCGTGTGGACTGACATCGGCATCGACTTCGTGGAAGCGCTTCCTCGAGTAGGCGGGAAGTCTGTCATCCTCACCGTGGTGGATCGCTTCAGCAAGTATTGCCATTTTGTGGCGTTAGCCCACCCATACACGGCAGAGTCAGTGGCACAGGTGTTCTTTGCTGAGGTTGTTCGTCTCCATGGCGTGCCGCAGTCCATGGTCTCTGACCGCGACCCCGTCTTCACCTCCGCTTTTTGGCGAGAGCTCATGCGCCTCACGGGGTCAAAGCTGCACATGACGTCAGCATTTCACCCGCAGTCGGATGGTCAAACGGAGGCTGCTAACAAGATCATTGTGATGTATTTACGGTGTCTTACCGGGGATCGTCCCAAGCAGTGGCTCCGGTGGCTTCCCTGGGCTGAGTACATATACAACACCGCCTACCAGACAGCAACCCAAGAGACTCCGTTCAAGCTTGTGTATGGCCGTGACCCTCCCACTATTCGCTCTTACGAGCCCGGCGACACACGGGTGGCTGCAGTGGCCAGGAGCATGGCTGAGCGCGACGAACTTATCGAGGACGTCCGCTATCGTCTACAACAGGCACAGGCGGTCTATAAGTCCTACTACGACAGACGTCATCGGGACATTCGGCATGAGGTGGGCGATTGGGTTTGGCTTCGCCTTCGACAGCGCGCCGCGTCCTCTCTCAACTTGCCAACCAGGGCAAGCTCAAGCCACGATTCTATGGGCCGTACCGCATTTCAGAAGTGATCAACGACGTGGCATACCGTCTTGAGCTTCCGGCACGCTCGCGCCTCCATGACGTGTTCCACGTGGGCCTCCTCAAGAAGTTCTTCGGCATTCCTCCAACTACACCGCCGGGATTGCCTTCGATCCACAACGGGGCGGCTGTTCCAGAACCAGAGCGCGTGACTCGTGCGCGCCTAGCACGCGGCGTTCGCCAGCTACTCGTCCACTGGAAGGGTGAAGCAGCTTCGTCAGCTACATGGGAGGATCTTGACAGTTTCGTCGAGCGCTATCCCGCTTTTCAGCTCGAGGACGAGCTGCTCGTCGAGGGGGGGAGAGATGTCATGTGGGGCACGTCTTACAGACGTGGGCCGCGCGGCCAGGAGCAGCCGACGGCCGCATCAGGCAAGGCGCAGGCTGGACAGGAGTCCTGATCCGGGCACATTAGTTCCTAGACTAGTTTATTTCGTATAGGTTTCTAGTTTGTTATTAGCCCATGGGGCCTTTATATATCAGATAGTTAGCACCCTTTAGGGATAAGCAATAAAGTTATTTCCTTCTATCTTCCCCTCCCGCATCATAGAGCAGCCAGGCAAAAACCCTAGCGCTCCTATCCACCGCGACTACGAACTACGTAGTCGAGGTCTTGCTGTCTTGGGCACCGAGGCCCTTGACACTTTCATCTTGGATAAAAAATACACAGCCTCACAATCAACTTACACTGTTAATTAAAAAATTACCGAAATAGGCTTACGCCCCGCTATATTGATATAGCAACCACCCGATACAACAATCCGATCCACGCTGGGGCAAACAGCACAAGCACACCCAAAAGAAATAACAAGAGAAAATAAGAGAAGAAATGCCAACAACGCCGGATCGACGAAAGCTACGGCACACCGCGATCGTTGCGCCCACCGAAGATAACCACCACGCTCCAAAGCCACCGAGTTGCCGTGTACCAAGCACCACCTTCAAGAAGGAATGCGACGATGACGACGCTGCTGCCCGGACGAGTCCTAGGATTTCTCCCGGTACACGGAGGGTAGAGGGGGGAGAGGGTCACCCGACGCCCTTCAAGAAGGATGGTGGCGCCCGCAGGCGTCACCGCGTTATCTTCACCAACCGTCACTGTTAATTAAAAAATTGAGGTAGTCATGTGAATGATTTAACTGAACAACAAAAATCAAAGCAAGAATTGCTGCTTTCACCAACCGTGCTCAGGCAAGGCCAAATAACCAACAAATTCAAGCCAGTCTGGGTTAACTTAGTGTGCTACAAAATCACGTAAGTCATACAGCTTAATAAACATATGCAGTATATTTTTAACATCATGGGGAAGAGTACCCAGACTACCCAAAAGAAATCAGATGTGCAAACATCTACTCCCTCCGTCTCATAATATAAGAACGTTTTTTACACTAGTGTAGTGTTAAAAATGTTCTTATATTTTGGGAATATGTGACTGTACAATTCAGTCGTATATATAGCACAAACCATTTTCCTTCTTGCTCGTCTTCGGGGTGAGGAATCAACTGGTGAACTGCAGCTCATGGGGCTGAGCCCTACGCCACCCTACCCCATGGCTACCACGAAGAGGATCGATGCCTGCAATGCTCCAATCCAATGCCATGTCTCTCTGGGCGTACCTCTCAGGCTCCGGCTGCCGCCGGTGCAAGGACACGATCAACATCCAGGAGGACGCCGTGGGGAGAACTGCGATAGCCGTCGCACTCTGCCTGGATGGCAAGGGCATGGAAGAGGACGCCGGTGGCTGGGACGGCACTGTCACAGCTGCAGAGCTCGACAGTGCTTATATGACTTGAAGATAACCTGGCATACATATGAAAAGTTGCTAGCTTATATTAATACAAACCCCAAGGACATTCACAAACCAAGTGAATTTGTTGTACCTTCTCTTACTGGACATCCGTAGGCCGGTATGTGCTTGGAAGTATAGTCTAGTGACTGGAAATATTTCATCGAAAGGATGCTAGGCAAAAGATGCAGCAGTTAGATGTGCCAGAATAGATAATTTACTGCTCCAAATCTTTACCAAAAGTTTAAGAGAAATATTATAATTTAGGAATTCTAGAGAGGTTAAACATCAGCAGTGATTTGTTCTTGTTTGAATACCAATAAGAAAAATCAGTTACAAGTAATACTAATCCTTTCTTTAATCCAAGGGAAAAAAGGCTATCATCTATACATGCATTTATTTGTCCAGTGAACAGAAGCCGCAGACCCATTCAAATTCGAAATCATAGGCAACATAGCTCAGAGAAACAAAATACACACCATGAATGTCAAAAGGCTTGCTTGCTTGTCTATCTTAATGCTCTTCACACAGGCCATTATAATCAATACCAAACATAAACAGGAATCACAAATTAAGAAATGCCACCAGTCTGACTAAATTCCACAAATTGAACAACGGCTGCTCCAGCAAATTTCATAATGTCGACAGAGGATTGGCGGAACAACGGCTGATCCGGCAAATCGTTCTGACATTACGCAGAATACTTGGTCTGCGTTGGAGCAAGCGTCACATGGGGTGGGCAGCTATGCCCAGAATGATGCTTGGGCCATGGCAAGCTCCTTCATGTGAACTCCACCTGCATGAGTAGGAATGCAGATTTTGTGAGCTTATGCACCCGGGCCTCACTATCCTAACACTCCAATGTTGCTTTGAGATCTGTGCTACACAACTACCTTATTACATGGAATTTTCTCTTTTTTGTTCCTCTCATATAAAACATGTCTTGAACTTCAAACTTTGCAGTACAACATAACTTTGTAACTAGAATGTGAGATAAAACTTTCAGATTTTTTTGTCCGACATAAATATGAAAAATAAGATTTTTTAATCAAATAAATCTCATTTTGTATATTTATGTTGGACCAAAAAATCTGTAAGTTTTATCCCACATTCTACATAGAAAGCTTTGTTGTGCTGCAAAGTTGAAGTACAAAATACATGTTCTATATGAGAGAAACAAAAATGAGAAAATTATTTGCACGAATCGTGATGCAGGAATGAGTGGTTGGATAAGGAGTACCCGGGTGCATAGGCTCTAAAACATGTTTTCGGCATGAGTAGTAGTAAGCCACCGGAAAAAGTGACAAAGGACTGGCGGGACAGACCGTGATCGCCGCTGCACTTGTTATCCGGCATATGGACATCCACCGGCTGAGACGGAGACGGTGCGGACGACCAAAGAAAGGTGGCAGGGGCATGTGCATGAGACACCGGTGGAGGACGCAGGGCGCCGGTGGCCGCACCGTCGCGTCTATGCCGAGACGCCGTTTCCACGCGACTAAAGATTCAGAAAGAAACCGGTAATCCATAGTTCACCATATAAGAGGGGTAGGAGACGTTGGGGAGATCCCCGCTGCTGCATGCCGCAGTCACGCCGCAAGTCCCCTCTCAGGGTCACCGCTCGCACGTACCTGCCGCCGTCGCGACGCTAGCTCCGCCTAGACTTGCCCTGCCGCGCGCTGCGTGAGCCCCTCCATGGCCTCGTGCTTGCTTTCGCGGTGTCACGCATGCCCTGCACTGGTTGTCGCCATCGCCGCGACGCAGTCCGCTGCGAACCAAGCCGAGGGGACCTCGCCGACTGCCCAGCACCACCTCGTCCGGACCTGCTGGCTGAGGCCTCCCATGGCCGTCGCTGCCGCTCCCTGCTGGTGCGTGTGGGCGCTGCGTGATGGGTATGGGCGCTGAAGCGAGCTTGAGAGACGGGAGCAATTTATAGGTAGGTATGGCGGTGAATCGACGGTTGAGCGGTGGGCGGTGGAGGCCGAGAGCCCACCCGGGCCTTCGAGAGAAGCATGGACACACGGAGGTAACCGGGAGGAGAAGAGAAAACCAATCCGCTAATCGCTATCGACACAGATCGCTAAGTGCACGCAAGGCGTACCCAGCAATTTCCCCCGCTAATTAACGTGTCGGCTTCCCATTGGCCGAGTTTTCACTGATAGAAAAAGGTCAAAAAAAACAGGTAAAAGAAACCTAGCTAGATTTAGTATATTTAGAATGTGTTGATCACTATCCACGATTGTGCTCCTGATGTGATTTTTTTCATAGTTCTCACTACCTAGTTCGTCTCACATTTCCACAACCTTAAGACATGGTCCGACTCATATTTCGACGACCTACGGAGAAATACGGTTGATCGGGTTCAGGCAGCATGGTTCAGACCCATGGTTCGCCATGGGCAAAACATGGTTGACCGGGTTAAGAATGCATGGTTCAGACTTGTGGTTCACTATGGAGTAGACTGCATGGTTCAGACTCCTGACGTTGTCATAAACCAGGATTGACCACACAAAACAATCAATCGATTGAAAGAAATTCAGATTATTTAGATAAGCAGCTCCAGCAAAAAAGGAAACTGCAACAACGTAGCGGAAATAAAATTTGTACATCTCATAGGAGAAATCAAGCTAGTGAGCATATCTTCTAGTGAAGAAGTGCAGACTTCAGTTTTAGGCAAGTAAATTGCAAAAAACCACAACATTAGGGGACGCTGAAACAGAAAGCCACCAGCTTTCGGTTTTTTTTCTTCAAAAAACCACCACGTTTGCGCTGACAGTTTTCAAATAACGCTGATCGCACAGTTTGACGCGTTTGAGTGGAAAACTGACCGGTTGGGCCCGCCGTCAGCCGCCACGTGGGCAGGGGCAGACGGCGCCCGTGACGCGCGCCGTTAGACGGCGCTCGTGACCTAACGAGCGCCCCGATCCATCCATTTCCCCCAGATCCCATCTAGTCGTCTGCCCGTCACTTCCCGCATGGCGACCGGTGGTGGCGGCGGCGGCGTTGACGAATGTTGAAGTGCCGGATGAAAAAAGAAATGAAGCTCTGTATCAAGTTGCGGCGGCGGCGGCGGCGGCGGCATACTCTAAATCAAGTTGTGTATGTATACTTAGCCTCTGGCAAATGTTGAAGTGCCGGATGAAAAAAGAAATGAAGCTCTGTAGTCCATGCATGAGAACAAGTTATGATGTTAAATGTAACTGCTAGCATTAGTTTATTGCTGTTATGAAGAGTGATGCTAAGTTTGCTATGATCGACATACGTGGTGAATTTTCTGTTTTGTACTATACTCATCTTAGAAGAGAGCTTTGAGTGCTCTGCTGGGGAACAGATGCTTTAGGGAATAATTTTTCTGGACAAATCAGGGTCTTGCTGGGGAACAATAATTTTTCATAGGGTCTATTAGTAATTTCATCCATCCCCAACCACCTCCAATCATCTCTTGCTTTCTTACAGAGAAATAACATGTGTTTTGTATCCTCTGGACCGAAGAACAGGACGGACATTAGGGTGGACTTCCATGTGTCTATTGGCAAACGTAACACGACACGGGAGAGTATCATGCAATGTATACCAGATAAAGATATTTACCTTTTGCCGGGCAAGAATGCTTCCTAACCCTACACCAAAATAGGACTAACGGTTGTTTATCATCCATTCCATTAGTACGCCTCAGTTTCATTTCATGTTGATGATCCCATTCCATGGAGTAGGTTGACCGAATCGAAAACAATATGTTTTCAGTATAACTCCAAACGACAAAATCATGCATGTCATGTTGAGGGTGAGGGATAGCAAGGGCATGTTGTGCATCAATAGGCCACAAAGTTTGTCTAACCAGATCTTCATCGCAGTTATTAGATACCGGAACGATAAAGTCCGCCATCCGAGATAACAAGTGACCCCCTTTAGGAGTGATAATTTTTCTATCAGCACAATCTGGAATTCACCCTTTCTCTCAAATATCAATATTCTGACAGTTTCAACTCACCATATATACCCACTGACAGAGCTAAATCAGGCAGATCTCGGGTAGGGGATCCCGAACTAAGGGTCATGAGACTATGGTCACAAGGACACGAATCTTTGCCCGGGTTCGGGCTCTCCGAAGAGATAGAATCCTACGTCCTACTTGTGTTTTATTGCTTTTGGATGGAGTACAAAATACAATTGATCTATACCCTGACCGTTGTGTGTCGTCTACGTGTCCTAACCCTTGATTTATATAGAACCGGAGGTTCTAAGGTTATATCCTCGTCGATTATGTACAAAGAAAACATGTTGTGGATGAATTATACTATCACGTAAAAAGGCCTTTTATTACCACGTAAAAATAATATTGTCATATGCAATAGGTCCTCCCACCCCCCCTCAATGAATTTGCCTTTGTCACCCCTCAGGTCAATCTCATGGAACAACTTATGTCTTTTCCATAAAAAATACCAGACAATAATGGCAATCATCTCCCTAACATGCTAAATATCCATCATGGGCAAATCCTATTATGGCAAAAGAAGTAGGAACCCCAAAGCCGCCTCTCCAGTATGATCAACTTCATAGGCTCTATCAGTAATTTCATCCATCCCCAACCACCTCCAATCATCTCTTGCTTTCTTACAGAGAAATAACATGTGTTTTGTATCCTCTAGACTCGGAAGAACAGGACGGACATTAAGGTGAGACTTCCATGTGTCTATTGGCAAGCGTAACACGACACGGAAGAGTACCATGCAATGTACGCCAGATAAAAATATTTACCATTTGCCGGGCACGTATGCTTCCTAATCTTACACCAAAATAGGACTAACAGTGGTTTATTATCCATTCCATTAGCACGTCTCAGTTTCATTTCATGTTGGTGATCCCATTCCACAAAGTAGGCTGATCGAACCGAAAACAATCTGTTTTTCGTATAACTCCAAACGACAAAATCATGCATGTCATATTGAGGGTGAGGGATAGTAAGGGCATGTTGTGCATCAATAGGCCACAAAGTTTGTCTAACCAGATCTTCATCGTAGTTATTAGATACCGGAACGATAAAGTCCGCCATCCGAGATAACAAGTGACCCCCTTTAGGAGTGATAATTTTTCTACTAGCACATCTGGAATCCACCCTTTCTCTCAAATATCAATATTCTGGCAGTTTCAACTCACCATATATACCCACTGACGGAGCTAAATCACGCAGATCTTGGGTAGGGGATCCCGAATTAAGGATCATGAGATTATGGTCACAAGGACACGAATTTTTGCCCGGGTTTGGGCTCTCCGGAGAGATAGAACCCTACGTTCTACTTGTGTTTTATTGCTTTTGGAGGGAGTACACAATACAATTGATCTATACCCTGATCATTGTGTGTCGTCTACGTGTCCTAACCCTCGATTTATATAGATACCGGAGGTTCTAAGGTTAGATCCTCGTCGATTATGTACAAAGAAAACATGTTGTGGATGAATTCTAATATCTTGGAGTATATCTCTTCGGGTATCTTCCTTTCATACGCCATGGGCCCTCTTGATATGGCCCACTAGTGAATCGACATGGGAGTCCTTGACCCGGCTCACCAGGATGGCAGACGACGTGATGAGAAACCCCCCAGTCCCGCCATAATACATTGCCAAGTAAATGAGAATCCCTTTTTAACTTTGTGTTCATTAAATCACCATAGGAAAGTACTTACTCTCAAAATAGTAGCACATAAACAGTCGGGATTCTCAAAAAGGCGTCAAGCCTATTTTGCCAACATCGCTAGATTGAAACAATGCATATATCTCAAAATCCCATCCCTACTTGATTCTCCAGGGCACACATTTTTAACCTTGCCATCCAATGCATCCTCCTCTGGTTATCCTCGTCTCCCACAAAAAATGTGACATCGCATCAATAATTCCTTTACAATGGTTTTTAGGAATTTTAAAGAAGAAAATTGATTATGTGGCAATGGCTTGAACAACAGACTTGAGAAGAATCTCCTTTCCTCTAACGGATAATAGATTTCCCTTCCAACCACTAATTTTCTTGATAATACAATCAATCAGATACTGAAAAAAAATCAGTTTTATCTAACCTCACACTGACAAGCAAAACTAAAAAATTTCTCATTTAGGGCCCCATCATTGATATTATGAATTAGACACATTTGTCATGTGACCTCGACACTCTTATTGGGACTGAAAAATATGTTGGACTCATCAATAATAAGCAATTGCCATGAAGCGACACAATACATATCTAGAATTGACGTCAGCGTCTCAACATTGAGCATATTAGGCTTTGAAAGTGTGTTATATCGACTAGAGGGGGGGTGAATAGGCAATTTTTATGAATTCTTCACTAAGGAATTTGCTGGTGAGGAAATTCCTAGGCGAAGAACTACTTGCAGCGAAATAAGTACTCGGAAGTAAACATAACAGAACACAAGCATAGTCATCATGATGAAATGAAGACAAGCACAGAGTACAGGAAGCGTAAACACAGGATAACACAGGATGAAGACTGAGATACTGAAGAAATTGAACTGAGGAAATCGAGAAAGTCTTCAGCCAAAGTCATCAAACAGATATGAACAAGCACACAACAAGTGAAATGAGGAAATGAAAGAGTTGAGGAAATAGAACCAGTAGGCTTGGTGAAAACAATGATTTGGTAGACCAGTTACAACTGCTGTCTCAGTTGTACATCTGGTTGGAGCGGCTAGGTATTTAAACAAAAGGACACATAGTCCCGGACACACAATCCTCACCGTATTATCCTTGAGCTAAAGTCACACAGACCTCGCCCAATCACTCGTGGTAAGTCTTCAGGTGACTTTCGAACCTTCACAAACTTGGTCACTCGGCGATCCACAATTCCTCTTGGATGCTCTAGACCTTGACGCCTAACCGTCTGGAAGAAGCACAATCTTCAAAGGAAACAAGCGTCGGATCCACACTGGATCAATCTCTTCAGTGATGCTCAATCACTTTGGGTTTGAAGGTGTTTGGGTTTGTGTTTTCCTCACTTGATGATTTTCGCTCAAAGTCCTCGGAGGATGGGATGCTCTCAAATGACAAGTGTCAGTTTCTCTCGGAGCAGCCAACAAGCTAGTGGTTGGAGGGGGCGGCTATTTATAGCCTAGGGAGCAGCCCGATATGATAAGACATAAATGCCCTTCAATAATATGACCGTTAGGTGGGTAGATGTTTTGGGACAGCTGGCGCGTAGCACGACAACAGTCGGAATTTTGACTCTCAAATTCCTCAGGGCTATCATGTTCCTCACTGTGTAGGCAATCCGCATTGGCGAATTCCCAACTCCTCAGTCAGAACAAATTTCTCAGAGACCAGAAGAACTTCGTCTCTGTCACTGAAGAATATGACTAAACTGTATGAGATTTCCAATGGCTTCACTCGAAGGGATTGGTAGGTGTAGAATTTTGTGTTGAGCATCACATGGAAATTTTTCCTTAGTATTTCCTTGACCCCCTTTAACAGTACGGTGTTTCCTATGACTCAAGAAAGAGAAAATGAAGCTACGAAAACAAGTCTTCACGCGTCATGTTCCTTGAATGAATTCCAAGTCTTCAAGGTCACACCAATTTCTTCACTTTCAAAGTCTTCAGGAAGTCTTCAAAAATCCAAAGTCTTCAGTCAAAGAACTTCATTTTTAGGGGTCGACTTTCTCTGTAAATATCAAACTCCTCATAGACTTATAGACCTGTGTACACTCACAAACGCATCAGTCTCTTAATCTATAAGTCTTCAATACACCAAAATCACTAAGGGGCACTAGATGCACTTACAATCTCCCCCTTTTTGATGATTGATGACAATATTGGTTAAGTTTTCAATGGGGATAAACATATGAAGTGTAAATACTGATATTGAGGAATTTGATTGCAAGATATAGAAGAACTCCCCCTGAAGATGTGCATAGTGAGGAATTTTCTTTTGAACCAATGCACATTTGAATAGTATAATCATGGAGATCTCCCCCTATATCTTGTAATTCATACACGCATTTGACATATAATATGAAGAATTTGAAATGCATGACGAAATATGGTGACTGATGTAATTTAGCATGCGTGCATTGACATTAATGAGGAATAAGCATGTAGAAGAACACAGTAAAAGTATCAGGCCACCATAGAGTTTAAGATTACAATTCGATCCAGCAAAGTCATCAGGAGAACGAGAGTTGTAACTTAGCAAAATACGCCCATATAAGATAGACCCGCTTGAAGACTAACTCAAATTTCTCCCCCTTTGTCATCGAATGACCAAAAGGGTTGAAAATGAGGACTAATGCCCCTGAAGAATATCATGATGATGGAGGAACGCCATCGTTATTGGGGTCTTGTGTCGTTGTAGGGCCTGCCACAGTGTCGTCCAAGTCTTCATACTCGTCCGTGTCGCGTGATGAAGAATATGAACTGGGAACCAAGGGAGGGACCTTGACCCTCTTGTATTTCTTCGGTGGAGGAGCAGACCAGTTAAAATCATCCTTGAAGCCCAGGTGCGATCGAAGACTTCATGGAGGTAGTAATGGTTTTTCTTCATTGTATTATGTGTAGAAGTCATGTTGTGAAGAATAGAACCAAACTGACGCTTAACCCATTTGTGGTTTCGATCCACCTTCTGGTGAAGACTAAGAAGCAATTCTCGGTCAGTCATCACACGAGGAGCAGTGGCTTGAGGAGTTGACTTTGGAGCATTGGCAGCAGAATCGTGAGTGGTAGAGTCATCATTGGTGGAGTAAGATGCAGCTTTGCGAAACTGACCATCCAATGGACGACTGCCTTCATCAACAATAGCAGTGGCCCTGCTCTTTTCATCAGCTGAGGAAAATGTCCGCTTGAGGACTTCAATAGGGGGCAAGTAGCTACCATGGTTGAGAGTGTCAGCCTTGTAGTTGAGTGAAGACCTTGTTCTAATGAATCTCATAATCCAAGGAGCATAAGGCTTCAGCTCAAACGGAGATTGTGCAACATTTGCCAGAGTCCTCATGAAGAAATCATGATAATTGACACGAATGCCATGCATGATGTTAAATAGCAGATTCTTCATGATGCCAACAATGTCCTCATAATATGAGTCATGGCCTTTGATAGGACTCAAAGTCTTCGTTAAAATGCGATAGACTGTTCTTGGCACATACAACAAATCCTTCACGAGGAATTCGGTTCTTGGGGCTTGACCGAGTTTCAAAGGCTTCATTAGCACTTCCATGTAATGAGCAGTGAGTTCAGCTGGTTCTTGGTACAGACAACGAGCACCTTCAGGTGGAGGACTGATTGGCAGGGCATGAAGTAATTCAGAGGCCGGTGCCTTATAATGAGTATTGTCGGTCATCCAGTCCAACACCCAAGTGTTGATATCATCAGCATCACCTGTGATGTGCAGCGGTGCGTAGAACTGAAGAATAAGCTCTTCATTCAATCAACAATGTCAGTGCAAAAGTTGAGCAGTCCTGCATCGTGAATCACTCCGAGGACTAGAGAGAAGCAAGGCATTGATTCCATGTCCACGTGAGGAATATGCTGGTGGTCGAAGACTTTATCCTTGTTAAAAAGCAGTGAAGAATAGAAATTGGCCTGGCTAGCAGTCCAGAAGCGCTTCCTTCTAAGACGAGCAGAGTCATATGGGTTGTATTCAGTGAAGAACACATGCTCGCCGAAGAAATCATCAGCCTTGAATTTCTGCTTCTTTGAGAAGGGATCCTTTGGTTTGGGGTGAGGAGTATCAGTCAATTGCATCACCACCTCAGGAATCGCAATCTCAGATTCCTCAGGCTGAGGAATTTCAGGCTCTTCTTCAGTTGCAGCTTGGATCTTCAATTCTTCATTTTCAATTTCTTCAGCACTAGTGGCTGGAATATCTTCATGGACAGATGGGGTTGCATGAGGTTCTTCAGATCCCATTTGTACTTTAGTAGCAGCAGGGGACTGAGGAATTGCTTGAAGTGGAGTAAACATTTGAGAGTTGGGGTGCTGCCTTTCCCAAAAGTCATCATTTAGCACAGGTGTGGTACAGCCAATGTCTACGTCGTCATCTTCCATTTCTTCAACGCCGGCCTCTTCAGCAGTAAACTGAGGCATAGGCGAGGAGACAACTGGTGTTCAAGGGATTGGATCCACTTCAATTTCTTCATCCAACTGCTCTGACGAAGCAGCAGAAGGAATGTCTTCATCGGATTCACTTGGAATCACATAATCTTCATCAAAAGGAACAAGATCCTTTGATGGCATGGATGAGACAGGAACTGCATCAATTGGGTTGTCAAATGAGCTTGTCAAAGGCTTCATCTTCTTTGGAGCTGAAGAATCTGATGAAGTTGATTCCTTCCTTTTCTTCACAGCTGCACGCTCTACAGCATTGGTCTTCCTTGCATCTGATGCAGATGGAAGGATCGGAGTTGGTGTAGGCGCAGGAGGATCAGAAGAATTTGGTTTAGTTTCTTCAGGCGCAGCTGATGTAGTTGCCCTGACTTCTTCATTTTCTTCAGGAGCACCACTAGTGGATGCCCTGGCAATTTCATCAGCGGCTAGAATGCAGTCATCAGCCCAGGAACTTACATTTTCTTCAGCACCCTAAGTGTCATTAGCGGTACTAGCATGTTCTTCAGTAGGCTGAGCAGATGCTTCAGCAGTAGTGACTTCAATGTGCAAAGGAGCAGCAACACTTGAAGTGAATTTCTTTGTCAGGTTGAAGAATCAGACCTTGGCGCTCTTCTAGTCAGCCTTGTAGGCTTCAAATTCTTCGCTGAGCTTCTTGATTTCAGCTTGTAGTGCGAGAAGCTACTCAGGTAAAAGATTGATGACGTTGTCCTTTAGGTAGTGCTGCTTTTTGTATTGCGCTTTCTTCAATGACCTTGCTTGGCCATACTTCCATTTTTCTTCTCCAATGAAAGCAATCAAGACATGACTTTGACCAGGAGTGACGTTCATCTCCGGCAAAGGCGTGTTTGGGTCCTTGTGCCATAGATCAATGAAGTCTAGGATCAACTTTGGATCCAGTAGCATTGGCACATTGCTGCCTTTGGCTCTAGCGGCCCTGGCCTGCCTGTCTCTGGTGATTTTGGCAAGTTCTTCATCATCAGCCTCATCATTAGAAGGCACTTGAAAGACGACCTACTTCTTGTGAGGACTAGGTCGAGGGCCTCGTCCAGCAGTAGCCTTTTTCTTCAGCAGAGAGGGGCCAGTTGAAGAATTTGGTGCAGCAGAGGAACTTGCAGATGCTCTTGAGGCAATTGAGAAGCATGTTGTCCTTTGAGACGTGGCGAGATGCACAAGTGCAGAGGATTTAGTTGGAGCAGCTGAGGACTTTGACGGAGGAGCTGAAGACTTTGTAGGAGATGCAGGTTGAGGAATTGGCCGTGAGGGCATTGAAGAATCTGGCCGTGAGGGCATTGCTGAGGAGCTGGGCCGTGAGGGCATTGAGGTTGAAGCACTTGGCTTGAAAGCAGGCTTCTTAGGCATGGCCTTCCTTGGCTTGCTTGCAGAGGCCTCAGCAGCAGCAGCAGCAGCAGCAGAGTCTTCATTAAATTTCCTCACTACTTCTCTTGCCTATTTTGACAGTTTGGCCTGGCGCTTTGCCCATTCATCAGGATAATCCTCACCGCGCTTGAGGCTAGTGGGGTCTGCCAATTTGCCAGGTGCCAATGGAGGTCTTGGTCATGGCGGGTTGAGTGTGAATTTCTTCATATACTTGGGAGTAACATATCTGTACTCCCTCCATTCACGTGCCCATCTCCTCTCTATCCTTTGTATGCGCACCTTGCACTGATTTTTGTCCTCCTTGCCAAATTTGGCCTCATCAGGAGTGCAATAATCCTTGTATATATCATCGGGGATTTCGAAAGCAGTATTGACCTCAGGCCTTTTTCCACCCTTCTGTGGCTTCTTACCATCCGCCATTTTCTTCAGCCGAGGAATATGAACAACTGAAGTTTCTGAAGAGGTGTGCAACTTTTCTTTGAGGAACGCTGCAAATGAGTTAAGTTGATGAGAACCTAGTGATTCAGTAGAGGACATGTGTACCTGTGAACAGAGTATAGTTGCGAGGAATTTGGAGAGGTCATATGCGTTCTCAGAAGATTTTTCAAAAAGAACAAGTTTGAGGAATTTGACCAGATGAGTCTTGAGGAATTTCACTAAGCGTTCTTTGTCTTAGGTTCCAGAGTTGTATAGATCGAAGATCCACATAATTGAGGAATCTTGAAGAAAAATTATTGCTTATAGAAATGAATCAAGAGCAGATGACATGTGAGGTGTTCAGTGTGTGAAGATTTGAAGAATAAACACCTTTGAAGATTTTTAAGAAATCATTTGAAGCAACGAGGGCAGTAAAAGTAACTTTTAATTACCCTTGATGAAGAACACGACGAACTGGGAAGTGTAGATGTGAAGTTCGTCAGTTCAGATCTTCCACGCCCTAACTTGGCAGAGGAAGACAGCTACGGCAGCGGCGGAGTGAAGAAATCCGCAGCCGACACAAGTACGACGGCGACGAGGTCGAGGCAGTGAAACTCTTCCTCACCGGTGGCGATGAAGTAGCGGCGGCGCTAGGGTTTGGGAAGCTCGAGCCGGAGTGAGAACGAGCGAAGTAAAAAATGAAGTGAGGAAGAGGCTGGGGTATTTATAGTGCGAGTGAAAAAATTGTACGCCCGAGGAAATCGTACAAACGTGCCCCTGGCCCTTCTCATTCGCGTGACATGTGCCACCCACGTACTGAGAGGTGGCAATCGTGTAAGATCATGGATGAATAGATAAGTATTTTCATGGGATGTGGAACGGTTTAAGCGGCAAAACCGAAAATTTAGATAAGATAAGTTAAAAGTTCCGTTCACAATTTCTTCAGTTGACAAGGACACAGTGAAGATTTTGAATGAGTTTCAAACAGAACGCACATGAAGAATTTGTGAAAAGATTGGGTTGAGTTTAGCATAGAGGGGGAAGGGTCCGATCACATTCACTTAGCAGAAGAAATCAACTTGAAGAATTAGCAATAAGTGAATGCTGTAG